>NC_012875.2:41094972-41405055 GCF_000003195.3 Sorghum bicolor
CTCCGCTGCTATTGAATACAAATAATCCATATTCATCTTACCAGCCCCAATTTAAGTTTGAATTGGGATGGTTGCTGAGGGACGGATTTTGTGACATGGTATGTGATGTGTGGCACAGTGTACTCGTTGAAGGCACCCCATTAGAGAGGTGGCAAGCTAAGATCAGAAGGTTACGCCAATACCTTAGAGGGTGGGCAAAAAATAAGTGGTGCTTATAAGAAAGAAAAACAGATATTACTAGATAAACTTGGCGAGTTGGATAAAAAGGCAGAAAGCTCTCTGCTTCAGGAAACAGAAATAAATTTAAAGCATGTTTTACATGAAAGGTTAGCTGATTTACTTTGAGAGGAGGAACTTAAATGGTACCAAAGGGCTAAGGTGAAATATTTGCTGGAGGGTGATGCAAACACAATGTACTATCATCTGCTGGCAAATGGTAGACACCGCAAAACTCGTATTTTCCAGTTGGAAGATGGGAACAATATAATCAACGGTGATGCTCGACTCAAAAAGCATATTACCAACTATTATAAGAATCTGTTTGGTCCACCAGAAACTTCTTCTATATTCCTCAATGAGTTACAAATTGAGGATATTCCTCAGGTTTCTGAACTAGAAAATGAGTACTTGACAGATGAATTTATGGAATCTGAAGTGAGGGCGACAATTTTCTAAATGGAACATAACAAGGCACCTGGTCCAGATGGATTTCCAGCAGAGTTTTATCAGGTCTTCTGGGATATAATAAAAGAAGATCTGATGGCTCTGTTTAAGGAATTTCATCAGGGAAATTTGCCTCTGCAAAGCTTAAACTTTGGAACCATAATCTTATTACCTAAAAAGAAGGACGCAAAAGTGATTCAGCAATACACACCAATCTGTTTGTTTAATGTCTCTTTTAAGATCTTCACAAAAACTGCAACCAATAGACTAAATACTATCGCACAAAAAATCATTAGACCAACCCAAACAGCCTTTCTTCCGGGTAGGAATATTATGGAGGGCGCGGTAATCCTCCATGAAACATTACATGAGCTACATTCAAAAAAACAGGATGACATTATTTTTAAAATAGATTTTGAAAAGACCTATGATAGGATAAAATGGAGCTTCCTACAACAAACGCTAAGGATGAAAGGGTTTTCACAAAAGTGGTGCACCTGGGTTGAACAGTTTACGCAAGGTGGAAATGTTAACATTAAGGTTAATGACCAACTAGGATCCTACTTCCAAACAAAAAAAGGCTTACGGCAGGGTGACCCAATGTCACCGATACTATTTAATATAGTGGTGGACATGTTGGCCATACTCATTGCTAGAGCAAAGGAAGCAGGTCACGTAGAAGGGGTTATTCCACATCTTATTCAAGACGGCCTATCTATTCTCCAGTATGCAGATGACACGGTTATCTTTATGAGCGATGATGTTGCAAAGGCGGTAAACATGAAACTTATACTTACTACCTTTGAGCAACTATCAGGGCTTAAAATAAACTTTCACAAAAGTGAAATATTTTGTTTTGGTAAAGCTAAAGAGCATGAGGTGTTTTATTCGCAGCTGTTTGGTTGTGATATTGGGAATTACACCTTTTGCTACCTGGGCATACCTATGCATATGAGAAAATTAAGCAATAAAGACTGGAAAATAATTGAGGACAGAATTCAAAATAGGCTTAAACTCGGTTCTTTCTAGTCTACCGATGTTTATGATGTCTTTTTTCGAGCTCCCAAGAGGAGTGCTAGAAAAAATTGATTGTTTTAGATCGAGATTCTATTGGCAGAATGACCAACACAAACGCAAATATAGATTAGTTAAATGGGAAATTTTGTGCCAACCAAAAATTCAAGGTCGTCTAGGAATTCAGAATCTAGACATACAAAACAAGTGTTTGTTAAGTAAATGGCTTTTTAAATTGTTAAATGAAGATGGTATGTGGCAGGAACTTTTGAGGAATAAATATATCAAACATAAGACTGTAGGAAGTTGTGTCAAAAAACCAACAGACTCTCACTCTGGAAAAGCTTGATGAATGTTAAAGACACTTTTATGAGTTTTGGTTCTTTCAAGGTGAAAGATGGTATGCAAACCCGGTTCTGGGTAGACACGTGGTTGGGTAACCAGCCACTTAAAGATAAATTCCCCGAGTTGTTCAATATTGTGAGAAGCAAACAAGATTCGGTGGCAAAAGTACTTAGCTCAATCCCACTTAATATTTCTTTTCATCGGAATTTAGTGGGAAGGAACCTAAGGGATTGGCATAGAATTGTTGCCTCCTTACATGATGTGAACTTACAAGGGGACAGGGATGTTTTTATTTGGGCTTTACATTCATCAGGAATTTTTTCCGTCAAATCTATGTATGCTGCGTTGGTTAACAGTGGGATTAGAGTGTCTCAGGACATTTGGCAAATTAAAATTCCTACAAGAATAAAAATATTCTTGTGGTACCTAAAGAAAGGTGTGATTCTAACCAAAGATAATCTGGCTCGATGCAATTGGAATGGTGATACGAGGTGTAGCTTCTGTCACTCACCAGAAAGTATTCAACACCTTTTTTTTTAGATTGTTTCTATGCCAAATTCTTGTGGCGCGCTGTACATTTAATGTTTGCGATATCACCTCCCAAGAGTATAGATGACTTGTTTAACAGGTGGTCCAAGACAGGTGGTAACAAACATAATTCATTGTTGCTAACTGCAGCATCAGCTTTGTGTTGGGCAGTTTGGATAATAAGAAATGAAGTGATTTTTGACAAATGTAAACCAAAATCCTTTTTGCAGGTTCTTTTCAGGGGAACCCACTGGCTCCGCCAATGGACAAGGTTGCAGCGGTGTGATGTTCAACGAGACCAGCTGATCCTTGCAGGGCAGCATCTAGAGACATCAGCCTTGCATTTTTTTGCTTCCAATGGATGGTTGTCAAATAGGTCTATTGGTATTCTTTAGACAAAAAAACTTTACTTTGTTCTTTTTTGTGGATCGCTGTAAGATGTTTCTTCTACAGCTTGTGTGCTGGCATATGGGCCGAACCTTGTAATAATTGGCCTGACTCTACCTATTGGTAGATGAAGCCAGGTATGAACTATCCTTTATCAAAAAAAAAGAAAAGATAGCACTTGTAAAAGGTTTGAAAAAGAAAAGAAAAATAAAGCTTAGGGACTTGTGCAGCAGCTGTGCACTGGTCGCTAGTGAGCCAGCTCGTCGTACTACCCAGGAGAGTGATGTGCTTAGGAAGCTGGGAGCCTGGGCAGTGCACCATGTTGGCAAGTGGAGAGGCGTTCATGCTCGGCAGGTTTGTAGGAGGTAATAATTCAAGGCGTGCTTGCTGTGCTGCTACTTTTAGCTGCGCATGGGCTCGCTTGGCTGTATAGATGGCCATCGGGCCGGGCCGGACACAGGCTGTAGCGTGCCGTGCCGATTTGACCCGCGTGCCTGTCGTGCCGTGCCTCAGCAGCCCACGTGTCTGGCCTTTGGCCTAAGCACGGGCCCACGGGCTGACTTCGTGTCATGCTGGCCCGCGTAGCCCGGCGGGCCGGGCCGGCCCACAGCCCAGTTTTGTAAAAAAACAAAATAACCATACAATGACAATGATCATTTACCAACATAATGTCACAATTAATTTTTTACAACTTTTAACTTCTCAGATTCACAATCTCAGTCTTAAATCATAGAAATAACATCAAAAAACATATAACATAAAAATAAGTTGTTTGTGCAATGCCCGCGGAGGTGGTACCAGGACGTTATCGGGCTAACCCCTAAAACTCGTGCCGGGCCATGCTAGCCCGCAGGCTCAGAGGTCGGCCTAAGCACGGCCCGCACCACCGGGCCGGGCTGGCCCTGTAACAGACCGTCCAAATTATAAGAGATTAAGCGTAATAGTGACCAGGAACGCGGACTTAACGTCCATGTGATGGACTGCCCATCCCTCGCAAGCAGCGTGTGCCAGGAGTAGTCGCACAGACTCTAGGCGGGCGACCGGTGCGAAGACTTCGTCGAAATCGATCCCCTGCCTCTGGACATAGCCCTTCGCCACGAGACGGGCTTTGTGCTTGGTGACGATGCCGGCTGCGTCCTTCTTTGCCTTGAAGACCCACTTGAGGCCGATGGGCTTGGCGTGAGCCGGTGGATCCACCAGCTTCCAAGTGCTGCTGGCTTCAATGGAGGTCATTTCGTCGAGCATGGCAAGGCGCCAGCACTCATGGCGCACGGCTTCTCCGAAGGAGGTTGGCTCGGCGTCGCTTGCCAGCATCAGTCGCTCCTCCAGTTCGCGGTGAGCGAGTCCAGGCGTCGGGGCTCCTCCCAGTACGTTGTTGATGCGGTGGAAACGGAGAGGAGCGTCGTCATCATGATCGGCGTCGAGGTAGTCCTCCACCTCGGCTCCTGGTGGAGTTGCGAACTCCACCTGAGGGTGTGCTGTGGAGCCGGATGATGGCTGCATGCCGGAGGTCGCTGGAGAGCCGAACACGGGCATGCTCGGTGCTGGGGACACAGTCGCAGCTGATGGAGCCAGGGACGTCGAGCCTGACGAGGGGGTGACCATGGTCGTCTGTCACACCCGGATGTAAAAGAGCATTCGGATGCCAAATCACATGTGCGCCAGGATCTCAAATTCACACACATGGATCGACATCATCAATGGTACAAAACACAGTGTTCAAATGAATTACAAAAATTAGAGTAAAGTACCATTATTACAAGCCAGTTGAATATAAAAGTACGAACAGAAAGCATAATTTAGATTGTTCCATGATAAAAGGGGAAACTAAACGCCGACGTAGCAGGACCACCTTGCCACAGAAAGATCGACGACAGAACCACACGAGCCTAACAACCAGGCGACTCAGGGTAGTCCTTAGGGAAATCACAATTGTACTCCTGATCGTTCGAGCAACCTTTAATGATTATAGCAAGGGTGAGTTCATGTCGAACTCAGTAAGCACAGACGGAAAGTAATGACATGCAAGGCTTAAAACAAGGTAAAGCTGACTTGGTTTGACTGCGGTAGCTTTTTAGTTGATCACTTTTAGATATAACTCTATTATTAGAACAACCTACTACTTGAGTAGCATAAACCCAACCCTTAATTAGTGTAAGTAGTAATTAGCATCTTTTAAAAGACTATCCTAATAGTTATTGCAGTCTAGGGATTAACCCCAATTATTAACACAGGATAGCAATCCTGCCAACACGGAATAGTCATTTCGCCAAAACACGAAGTAGCAACCTCGCCAAGTTCCATCAGCAAGTATCCAGTGAATCCAATTTGCTCATCATGTGAGAGTCTGGGCCGCTCGTGACCATGAGCACGACTAATATATCAGTTTTACACTCTGCAGAGGTGTGCACGTTCACTCTAAGTCGTGATTCTCATTTGCCCGGGGTCATGACTCTCCAAAACACTACCAAGGTGAGCAGGCAGGGTCTCACTACGAGACCTTTCACAGGGTCCAACTAATAGGATGCCACTCACAAGTTTTTGCCAGGGCGCTCGGCAGTCGATACCCATAGCCATGGCGTACCGAGCAACCGACGACTTAATATTCATTACCCAAGTTACTTCCTCACGCCTACCTAGAAAGTAACACCCTACTAGTGGAGGTCTTGCTAATTAGTCAAGCCAGAGCCATATGGCTTGGAGCTGCACTGTATGTCCGAGGAGGCCGCTCCATGACTAAGTCCTTACGGAGAGCAGAGACGGGTACGCCCGGCAACCGGACCACCAACAGTTCCCGCTCCCCTGTCACCACCATCATCACGATGCTCGTAAGCATCCAACATCACCATCACCGCAGTGACCAAAGGTTCAACACAGTTTAAGCATCAAGTTGAGTAGAGAGTATTACTTGTTTAGGCATGTGTATAAGATGAGTAGAGCAGCTAAGCATACCTAATATAACCTAGTCTACCCATATACATAACCCCAGGTGAACAAGGAATAGTAAGTAAAGCTAGTTAGGTCCTTAGGGTTTGCATTCATTGGACACATGCATGGAAAGTAAATGACATTAATGAGTAGGTTCAAAATGATCAAACGGTGTCTGCACTTGCCTTGATCGTAGTCGGGTTGCTCAAACTCAGCGGGATCCTGATCCTCTTCCTTCACAAGCGTCTCGTTGGCTATACGCGACAATCATCACACATAGGAGCAATACATGCAAGCAAACAAGCTTAATCAGAAACAGTACACCAAAGCATTCGAAAATAGAAAGCAACTGCACTACTGTATTCTACTCGACGAGACGAAACTACAGCGACCAGAATCACCTAAATCAGAGTTACGACACAAAAGTTATGACTAAAACAAGTTGGATGGCAAATCTGTCGATTAGCTGAACTATTTTTGTATTTAAAACTAACTAAAACTGAATTAAAACGAGATTTGGATTAATTCTGTAAAAACCGACGGCTAGAAGGGCCTAACTGCAAAGCCAGGGGCATAAATTAAATAAAAATATTACTAAAGCGGAGTGCGGGTTAATTTTAAATAAACGCGAGGGCCTTTTTGCAAAATGGCCCGGGTCTTTTTTCAAATTTTTGGAGTGTTATATCATCGTTCTGGTGTTGGTGATCACTGAAGACTCTGGGTCATCTAGCTCCTCGATGGTGAAATCATCGGGCTCGGCAGGGTCCGCCGTAGACCATGGCAGGGTCCGCCGTAGACCATGCCGACGCAACTGCTTCGTCGAAGACGACGTCGCGGCTGATGTGGACACGTCACGTCGTGGGATCGTAGACCCGGTAGGCCTTGGACCCTGGATCGTAGTGTTATATCAAGCTTCTTCTGGTGCGGTGTGGTCACCTTCGTGTGGGGGATGCACCCGAACGTCCTCAGGTGTTGGACGGCCGGCGTGTGCCCGTTCCAGAGCTCGTAGGGAGTGCGTCCACCAATCGCCTTGCAGGAGGACCTGTTCAGCAAATAAACCGCCGTCGACACTACCTCTCCCCAGAACACAGCAGGGAGAGACTTGGCCTTCATCATGCTCCTGGCTGTGCCCACCACAGTTTGGTTGTGGCGCTCGACGACACCGTTTTGCTGCGGCGTGTATGGTGCCGTGAGCTGCTGGCGAACTCCGAGTTGGGAGAAGTAGTCGACGAAGTCAGCCGCGGTGAACTCTCCTCCACGATCAGTGCGCAGCATGAGCAGCTTCTTGCCACTCTTGCGTTCTGCCGCGGCCTGAATGTTCTTGATGGCGGTGGCCGTGGCGTCCTTGGACGGCAGTAGGGAGATCCACACGAAGCATGAATAATCATCCACAAGCAGGAGGAAGTACTTGTTACCGCTTGGGGTCGCCGGTGTGATGGGGCCGCAGATGTCTCCATGGAGGAGCTGCAGCGGCTCGGTAGAGCGCCACAGCGTCTTCTGCGGGAACGGCGTCCTTCTCTGCTTGCCGGCGAGGCAGGCCTCGCAGACCTGCTGCACTTGGTAGATGACGGGCAGTCCGCGCACCAGGTCCTCCCGCCCCATCTTGCGTAGGGCAGCAAAGTGGATGTGGCCGAAGCGTTGGTGCCACCTCTAGGCGTCGTCGTCCGTGCGAGCCGCAAGGCACACCGGACGCGCGATGGTGACCTCGAGCGTGTAGAGGCAGCTCGGACTCCGCGGTGTCTTGGTGAGAAGCCGCTGGTCTTCATCGCGCACACCCTCATCACGCCATGCTTCACCAGCACCTCGTACCCGCCTTCGTCTAACTGCCCGACGAAGATGATGTTGGCGGTGAGTCGAGGCAGGAAGTAGACGTTGGCGAGCGCTCGGTGCTCCCCGTTCTTGCAGTGGAAGAGCACCGTGCCAGAGCCTTCAATTCGGGCGACAGATCCATCCCCAAAGCGGACGGAACCTGTCACCCTGGTGTCGAGGTCGGCGAAGGCGGCGCGGGATCCGGACATGTGATTGGATGCGCCGGTGTCCAGGATCCAGTGAGTCGAGTCACGGTCGGGGTCGTCGTCGAGCTTGGCGTGAACCTTCTTCTCCAGGACGAAGAGCTCGGGGACCGGGACCGATGGCAGCGGTGCCGATTTGGTGAGGATTGGGGACGCCGAATCCTCATGTGCCGAGCCGACAGCCAGCATAAGCGTGGCCTCCTCTTCCTCTTGGGCCACATGGGCCTGCTGGGCTGCATTTCCCTTCTCCTTTTTGCTGCGACAGTCACGGGCCCAGTGGCCCTTCTTGCCACAGCGAGGACAGGGGTCGTCCGGCGGCGGACGTGAGCTTCTTGAGTCACCGCCGGCGCCACGTCCACGACCGCGGCTGCGGCCTTTACCGCGCCCGCCAGAGCCTGAGCCACTGTGGCCCGACCCTGTCAACTTCTTGTACTTCTCAACCCATTCCTCCTCGGTGAGGAGCAGCTTGCCACTGGCGGTGTGCTGAGCAGCTGGCTCGACGTCGTCGGCTGCCTTGAGCCTCCCTGTGATCTCTTCGATTGACAAGGTTGAAATATCGAGCAAGGTTTCGATGGACACTACCAGTTGCTTGTAGCGGGAGCGGGCGATGCGCAGGTACTTCCTCACGACCTTGGCTTCGTCCTCTGGATCGCCGAGCGTGGTGAGACGCTAGACGATGCTGGTCAGGCGCAGTGCGAACTCCTCAATCGTGCAATGCCTTCATACTCCGCGCGGAGGTTCTGCGCGGTTGCAATCCGCACACGGTCGTCGCCGATGCGGAGAGTCTTAATAGCCTCCCAAGCGTCCTTGGCGGTTTCCTTCGTCGTGAGCACGGGCACCATGTCGCCTGGGACGGCGGAGCAGATCGCGTCGAGGGCGCCCCGATCTTGGTCGAAGTCGACGTCGTCGTCCTTGATGGCGTCCCAGAGGCGGCGCGCCTGCAGCTTCAGCTTCATGCGGAGGGACCACTCGTGGTAGTTGGTCCGCGTCAGCTGCGGCCACCGCCTCCTTCGCGAACGATCTGCTCGATGACGACTTCCCGGGTGCGCCGTGCGTCGCGGGTGCGTGAACGCCGCGCTGGAGACTTGCTCGGCGTGCGCGGCGACTTGTTGGCGGGCTTGCCACCGGACCCGTCGCCTTTCTCCTTCCCAGCCGGGGAACGGCCGCGAGTTGTCATCGGAGACGACATGGCGAACGACGGAAATCCTCGCGCCTAGCTCCCATGCCACTTGTCAGAAACCAAACGGCGATGAGCGCCGACGGCGAGCGCACGAGCAGCGGTGAGGAAACGCACACGAACACTTGGACACCGTAGGTTTTGGTGCTGCGAAAAAACGAGCAGCGTTTTCTGTTTTGATTGCGGTAAATAAATAAAGCAGTAAGGCATCCAGCCACGGCGTCCACGCAGCACATTGTGCGCGTCCATCCCCATGCACCACTATCATCGGAGCCGTGGCTGCATGTCGCGAGTCATGGCGAGCTAATCTCGGCTTGCTCTCCTAGGCGCACGGCGACCACAGGTTAGTGCTGAGAAACATGCAGCTAACTAAGTCAAGGCGCAAGGCTTATCTAACACTTGCTTTATTCAAAATGGGCAATCGAAATAATTTCATGCCACTACTAATAGAGTATGGACTCTGAACTGCAAGCATATATGATGGTTCAGCTATCAGCAGACTCACTTTTACAGCTAATATGTAGCAAAGGTACAAAGTACTGACGAAGTAGAAGTAATATCGTCAATCAGTATTCACTCACGTTTTTGGCTTGATGACACTGGATGCGGCTTTGTTCGTGGAGATTCGCAAGTCAATTGTTCTGTGGTCCAAGCGTGTGTCCAGGCCAACATGAATGTGCTTCTTTTCATAATCTCCAAGCTCTGCCTTGCCACGTCTGGGCAAACATATCAAATAAATGGAAATCTGAGAAAATTGAGGGATGAGAGGGGGATGACTTGGTTTGGGGATTCCTGATTCAACTTTGGTCAGGACAACAGCTGTGCGCAGGAACTACATCGTCGCAGAGAGAGCCGAGCTGTGTGTCCCAGCGATCACAAGGTATTATGGGTATTATGCTTGAAAATGAATGAAGGGAGCATCGAGATAGTATTAGTTATATGCACTAAATTTATCCATTAAGCTCTAATATGTTATGATGTCTCTTAAGATTGTAACTTGTTTAGGAGCATAGGGTTGATGCACTAGCAGTAAAAGATAATGATCAATATCTACTTGACCAATTTCAGAAGTAGTGGGCCTCTAGTACAGAACACACATGGAGTGTGATTGGATTGGAACATCCTCTTCTCATAATACAGAACAGTTTGGGTGCATATATGTTGAACGAGGGAGCAAAATTTGAATTGAGCAGTTGTACAATGACATAAATCATGTATGCAAAAGAAAAAGCAAGAAAACGAGGGGTGACTAGTGGGACAAGTCCCTGAGAAGGACCAAAGTGTCCTTTACAGGTCGTCCTTTTCCCATCCACATATATAGATTTCACAACCCATATATTCCCTGCTACCAGCACCTTCGAGATGTGATCCGACGGACCTACAACAATGCCAGCATTGTTGCTTTTTTGGCAGGCTTCGGTATATCCAGGCATAAAAATACCCAAGGCTCATATTTGCTCCTTTATATTCTTCCTCCCACACCTCTCCTACAAACTGCTCTATCTCTTCTCTTGTCCATTGACAACATTATTCAGGGTTAGAAGGTGAACTTCATCCTTCTCTTTTGCTTTATTGTCTCCATACTTGTGTTCTAACCCTTGCATTTACCGACATTATTGGCTTTAGTTTTCTAGTTTCATAAGCGTTTTAGCGATGTTTGTAAGCTATGCATCATTGACAAAGGGCCATATTTGCACGCTTTCTGACTCTCTCTTGAATATTGTTTCCCAATACATGTTCTTTAAATTTGCAGATGGCAATACTGGTCATCACCATGGTGGACCTGCAGTGCTGCCGCTGCAGAGCCAAGATCACCAAAATCCTGGAATGCCTCAAAGGTACATTTATGCTATGCAAAAAGTTGGGAAAGGTCCAACCTTCTTTTGATTTTGGAAGCAGAGTAAAAGTATTTAGAGTCATTATATATCATATTAAGAGCAATTTCTTACAGAAGAATGATTAATTTTACATATGTGTATGAGTATACATAGACAATCATTTTGTGTTAAAGCAAAAAGAAACAGTTAAATTCCACAGTGGAAAATTAACTTAACTGGCAACACAAAATTAATCCTGATAAAGGTTTGTAAAATCATGTGAAACTCAACATGGTCCAGTCTGAAATCAGAAAAGTTCTGACAAACACCATGTAGGCATGCATATGCAGGGCAGCATTTTTACAGAACAACCGGTTAAGTAACCATGATTAAGAGTGGCACAATTGGATTATATCGCTGGATTATATATATTCTGTTCTATAAGACTGTATGCGCATCAAATAAACTCATCAATTATATAATTTTGTAATGCCGCAGAGGAGTTCTGCATTGAGAAGATTGAGTTCGAGGACAAGGTCAACAAGGTGATTGTACGCGGGAAGTTTGATGGCGAGAAGCTCAAGACGGTGGTATTATGCAAGGCAGGCAAGATCGTCAAGGAGATAGCCGTCGTCGAAAAGTGGCCACCCCCACCACCGCCTCCGCCTCCTCCTCCACCGGAATGCAAGGTGGTGTCATACCCATACCCCTGTACCATATCCGTTTCTACGCTGCAAGCACCGCCACCGCCGCCACTGAAGTAGCCACGCATAATGGATGAAGGGATCCTATTGCGCATTTTCTAACGCTGTCTTGAACATTTTTTCCCGATACATGTTCTTTAAATTTGCAGGCGGCAATACTGGTCATAACCATGGTCGATCTGTGCTGCGCCTGCAGAACCAAGATCACCAAAATCCTGGAAGGCCTCAAAGGTACATTTACTATGCAAAAAAGTTGGGAAAGGTCCAACCTTTTTTTTTTTTGGAAGCGGAGTAAAAGGATGGGGAGTAATTATAGATCTTATTACGAGCAATTTCTTACAGAACAATGATTGTCCATATGTGTATGAGTATAGACAATCATTTCGTGTTAAAGCAAAAAAGAAACAGTTAAATTCCACAGTGGAAAATTAACTTAACTTGTAGCCGGATGAAGGTATCTAAAATCCTGTGAAATTCCATATGTCCAGTCTGAAATCTGGAATGTTCTGACAAACACCATGTAGGCATGCATATGCAGGGCAGCATTTTTACAGAAGAACCGGTTAAGTAACCATGATTAAGAGTGCAGCAATTGGATTATATGGCTCGATTACATTTATTCTTGTCTGTACGAGTGTACCTGCATGCATCAATAAACTCATCAATTGTTGCAGAGGAGTTTTGCATCGAGAAGTTTGAGTTCGAGGATAAGCTCAACAAGGTGATTGTACGCGGGAAGTTCGATGCCGAGAAGCTCAAGAAGACGATATTGTGCAAGGCTGGCCACATCGTCAAGGAGATAGTGCTCGTCGAAAAGTGGCCGCCGCCGCCACCACCACCTCCGTCTCCGGCTCCGCCGCCGCCGCCCAAACCGGAATGCAAGGTGGTGCCGTATCCGTACCCTGTACCGTATCCGTTTCCATCCCAGAGCTGGCCATGCCCACCAACTCAGCCTCCATGCCACTGCTGCAAGCCGGCACCGGAAAAACCGAAGCCACAGCCGGAAAAACCGCCAACGCCGCCGCCACAGTGCAATTGCCACTGCTGCAAGCCGCCACCGGAAAAACCGAAGCCACCGCCACCGTGCAATTGCCACTGCTGCAAGCCGCCACCGCCACCGGAAAAACCGAAGCCACCGGCGGAGAAACCGCCGCCCTGCAAGTGCGAGTGCTCGCACGACAAGGATGACTGCAAGCATCATTGCCCACCATGCCCGCCGTGCCCGCCGTGCCCACCATGCCCGCCGCCGAACTACTGGCCGCCGCAGCCGTGGCCCGCATGCCGGTGCCCGGAGCAGGACAGCCAGTGCTCCATCATGTGATCCATGGTTCCTTTCTTGCAAATCTGCTACCTGCCGTGCGATCAGCTATGCTCTGCGATCATCGTGTGATCAGTCACAATAATCCCACGCTCGTCGTGTACTTGGTTCTCGCGTCGTTCGTTGTGTCATTTGGGTTGTGTAGTCTGTCTGTGTGTCGTGTCTTACATGTGCAATACTAATGATGTGTTTTATTAATTCCATGTTACATCTGTAATAATTCGTTGGGTAACTACTAGTCATTTTCTTTTTGTATGACGTGTGCTGTAAAGAGATGCCTACTGGTACTAGTCGATCATGGTAATGATTTCTAGCAGATGAAATTCACAGAATGCTGTTTTGTGGTTAGATTCATTACTACAGAAAATCTTAACGACAACCTTTTATTTTGGCCTTTGGAGGCGGAGCCCGCCTCGGTTAATTCTGGGCGGGCTGCCGGCCCAGCAACTGCCTCGGTTAATAGGTTAACTAAGACGGTCACTATAACATAATCGCCATGGTTGGTCACCAGTTAACCGTGACGGCTGGCGTAGAGCAATCGCCACGGTTAATTGATTAACCGAGATGGTTGTGCTAAAGCAACCGTGTCGCGCGGTTAAAGCCACGATTAACTATGACCTTTGATCCGAGACGGTTGGCTTGCCCGACTCGATTGGTTAAGTGTTTTTGCCCGCGGTTAAAAATAGTGTAGTAGCGATTACTCCGGGCATGACATGATGAAGAAATCGCAGGTCAACATCAGTGAGAAACAAGTGGAGTTCAGGAAGCTTTGGAATGCATGCATGGTATGTGCATCTGATCGGATGGATGATAATGGTTTAGGCCCTGTTTAGTTTCCCAACCAAAATTTTTTCATCCATCCCATCGAATCTTTGAACACATGCATGGAATATTAAATGTACATAAAAAATAAACTAATTACACAGTTTGGTTGAAAATCACGAGACAAATCTTTTAAGCCTAGTTACTCCATGATTAGCCTTAAGTGCTACAGTAACCCACATGTGCTAATAACAGATTAAATATACTTAATAGATTTGTCTTGCAGTTTCCTGACGAGGTATGTAATTTGTTTTTTTTATTAGTTTCTAAAAACCCCTTTCGACATCCTTCCGACACATCCGATGTCAAAAAAAAAATTCATCAGCAACGCCTAGAGGTGGCTTACGTCGCATGTGCCCAGCGGGCAGCAACATGCCAAACTAAGAAGGCTCGCAGAGATACCCTATCTTTAGGGTGGTCCTATAGAAGACCAAGACTGCTACGTGGACATATCTCACAGTGGTGAAAGGAAATTCATGTTTTTTGGTACGCATATAAGAATTGAGCATAATGCTCCTTAATCACCTCCCATCTCTCAGATTGAAGGCCTACCCAACAAGCCTATGGAAAATCTTCGCAGCTCTTTCGTTTTCAGGTTAGGAAGAGGAACGGGATTAAAAGAGTGATACAGGATACAGTGAAGATGATGCAGTTTTGGCACGCACTTTTCAAAGCACAGAAGCTACATGCCTACGCACTACCAGAAACGCGAAATTTGTCAAGTGTAGTCATTTTGCCAAGCGCTAAAAATCGGACACCCGGCAAATTGCCGAGTGTTGCCCTGGGTAAAATAAGATACTTGGCAAACTAACCCTTTGCGAAGTGTCAAACACTTGGCAAAGTGGGCAAAATGGACCTTTTCCTAGTGTCGACACTCGGCGAAACAAGACACTCTGTAAACTGATACTTTGCCTAGTGTCAGCCACCCAGTAAAGTTTTGGACTCGATAAACCACGGTAGCAGCTGACGAACATCAACTAGCGCTTCGGCTTTGCCGAGTGTCACCTTGTGGACACTCGGCATAGACTCGTTTTGCCAAGTATTATAGCTTGGCCTAGTGTCAAACTCGTGACACTCAGCAAACTAATAATTTTTTTCACTATTGACCTCTAAAATTGTTCTGTAGTCCTCCTACAGTAACTTAAACTATAAATTTAAATTTGGCACGTTTCTAGAAATGTTTGCTATATTTAGTCAATTTATTTCATTTAATTGATTTTTTTGGATAATTCAAATTTGAACTGGAAGTCACTCAAATAATGGGAAAAATGAATGAAAAAAATGATATTCTTGTTATTGAGACTAAGTTAAGGCCGTATCCATGAACATAGCACCAAATTCAAACATCTTGTTCACGGAACATGACCTCAAACTTGTGGGCGAGTTGGTTTCAAATTCTATAAAAAGCAAATAAAGTCTGAAAATCATAAAACTTGTCGACATGTCATGATATCGTATATGGAAGTTGTGATAAAAATTTGATAAGGTTTCGCGGAAGTTGTGACGTACGATGCTTACAAACCAAGATATCTTCACATATGATATGACCACATCGCAAAATTGATTTACTGAGACGGTCATTTTATTTACAAAGGTGATTGGAAAATGCCCGCATCCGAAAACAGATTTGAGGTGGTTGTTTTGAGACAACTATCTCAAAAAGTGATATATTTCCAGAGGTGGTCATCTTAAGGCGTCCGGGCAGGCACACTATAAGGCTCGCCTCTGAAAATACTAGCCCTGCTCCAAGCATAAGTAAGGCCCATATCTATCCTTCTACCAGGCTCGTATATAAGAAAACTTAGAATTTCTTGTCTTCTCAGTTCATTTCTCTCCCCACACACTTGAAGCCGATGGCGCCTCTCCCCCACTCTCCCACATCCTTATCCCACCACAGCTGGCACCCCCTTCCCCTCCCTCCCGAGCCCGCCCCTCTCCCTTCCTCTTGGGCTCTAAACGTTGGCGCAGAGCTGGATCCGGTGGGGGTAGCGCAAGGAGGCCGGATCTAGTGGGGGCCCTCGACGGCCCTGCAAGGAGGCTAGATTCAATGGGTGGTGACACATGGAGGCTGGATCCAGTGGGTGGTAGATTAGGAATGGGGATCCATGCTACCACCACCTCCACTTCCACCTCGGACGTCATCGGGAAGGCAACGACTCCTCCCAGTGGATCCACGCCCTTCCCCACAACAGAGGCGCGCAGACAGCTCCTCCCCATGAATCCGGTGAATTTGCTCCCCTTCCCCACCATGACGACACGCTGGTGGCTCCGCCCGGCGGATCTGACTCGTGGGCCTAGAATGGGCTCGTCGGCGGTTCGGAAATGGGCTCACCAGTAGGCTCATGGATTTTTTTATTGATTTTAACCGAGGAAAGCAGGGCACCTACTTCCCTAGGTCTGCATTAACAAAGACCTTTCGACGGGGCATTGCTTTGCCGACGGCTGCGGGTGCTTTGCCTGCCTTAGTTAACCCAAAAAGCTCACCTCTAGAAAGATTCTTGTATAGTAGGGTAGTTTTTGTATTACTAATAATGCAATGAAGCCATTTAATAGTATATGTATAAGTAACTTTTAGTACTATTTTAAAATTATTAATGATACATAAAGGTTCAATTAGTTTTAGTATTTTTCTAATTTATTTTATTTATTTATTGATGTAAATTATTTTATATAAATTTATAATTTCTTGATAATTATTTATATAAATATAATATTGATTTATTAATCAATATATTTAGTTATTAAATAATTATTTATAACTATATTAGTTTTATGTGCTTTCCTTGTCTGTGTTCTATACACGAATGCTTTAATCTCTAATTGTGTGATAATTTTGTAATTCTTGTACTATTGATACAGTAAAATGGCTATTTATTTTCTACCATTTTTATTTGAATTTCTTCACTTGAGATATTATTCAATATTATCCACTATAATTTAGTTTACTTTGATATGGAAATTGTTAGAAGTGTACTTTCATTTAGTTCACTTTGGTACTTAATAGTAACTTTTATGCATGCATGTTAAATTTAATAATATACATTTTGAGTTGACTGAAGTAAATATCCAAATAGAAATTTAAATCCAAGACATCCCTTTTTTATTCGTATTTGAAAATATCTGAATTTGTATTTGTATTCAAATTAAAATATAGTAAGAAGTGATATCCGAGTCCGATTCCATGCAAATCCTATCCATTTCTATCCTTACCAGAGCCTAAATGTCGTGGATGTAGCTTCTATTGTAATGGTTATTCATGGGTACGTCTAGAATACACTTTGAATTTGTGATGTAAGCACAATTAGGTGTTTTGTGATAAAGAAAAACTTATTCTAAAAACATACAAAGAAAATTGATATGTATCTTCTACGTGTTAGCATAAAGTCCCTCTTTTAACTCAAATCTCGGAACACAAACGTTCATCCCTATGGACACACATGCACATGAGTCAACAGCTATTATTTTCTTAGAAAACAAATCATTATTTCCTTTGTAATCATATACCCCAGCTAAAATTTGAAAGTACTTTCATGTTATCTCAAACAAAATGGGTCTAAATAAGTTTAGTTACAATCTATATATCTAATATTAAAAAACCAAAACTTCTTCTCATTTTTTGATGGGTATGGGCATCCCTAACTAATTCTGTGCATGTTGAAAAGTGTCTCTATTCATGTATCTATAATAACCATCTTGTTTTATATGACACATATGCCGGGAAGAATCCTAATCTTAATTCAAATATATCTCTCGGAATTAGAGCAACCTGAATAGAAATCCTAATTCAAATCTATATTTATAATATTACTAGTAAAACATGTCTGTGCATTGAAATAGGAGAAATTAATTAAACTTTTATGAAAAATGACAAGTGCTCTGGAGGATATCCCAGCAATGGAGCGCCGCCTCAGACCTTACAAGCGGCATGGGAGCCACATGACGAAGAGGGGTGGGAGTCGATAGCCAGGGGCACCCTAGCTGCGGACACAGCGGTGTGGGCGCCCCGAACGGCCTGAAGGCGTGGTCCCATCTAATGTCCTCCACGGACACAGCCGGTTCGCTTGTCTTCACAATATTTTTCTCTCACAACAAAACAGCGAACAATATTTTTTATAATTTCTTGATTCAATTCTTTCTCTAATTTTTTCGGTCTATTCATGTATGGATGGAGAACAAACTGTTTTTTGTTGACTTTTGGTGATTGTTATGGTTGACAGAAGAAACAACAAATTTATTGATTTGATTTTTTAAGTTGTTGCTTTCTAAAGTTAGTTTGATTTTGGTTAGGATATGGATCGATGTGTTCATTTTGATTTAGACCCCGTTTGGTTCTCCTTGCTAAATTTTAGCTACTTAAAATTATTTTAGCTACTCTTGGGGGACTAGTGAGACTAAACTATTTAGCCTTTACATCCAAACATGGCTCTCGTCGCCCTTCGCCGAGCCCTCCTCTGCCTCCCGTGATGGCCTCGGAAATCCCCCTTAGCAGCCATGGAAGGCCTCTCCGACCTCCCCTTTAACCACGGTGTGAACTTCGCCGAGCTCGTCGCCCAACGTTTTGGCCGATCGGTGAGCCCAGTCTCATCCCACCATTCCCCTTTCCACCTAGTGGCAAGTTTTGGTCGCTCTGCTGTTCGTCTCAATGTTGATTCTGTGAGTATGATGCTGCAAGCTTGCCTTGGAGGCAATGCCAAAGATTACAATGTTTTTCACCTTTCGGGTTGGATGTTTAAATTCTCTGTCTCCTGCAAAGATGTTGGTTTCATGATCTATAAGTTAAAAAGCTTCTCTTGCAAACCATTTCGCATCTTCTTCCATCTTTATGGTGAGGGAGGACCAAATTGGCGTAGAGATTATGAGCTCTGGCACGAGGAACAAGAAGCCGAATGGCACATTGTTGGCCCCAAATCCAAAAAAAGCTACTCTGATGTTGTTAGATCAAGACCTAACAAATCAGTGTTTCTTAGGCTCAATTACCCCAGCAACTATGCTTCCCGTTTCATTGGTCCCCCATGTTGATGGTCCTTAAGTATCAAATTTAATTATCAAATAAACAAAGAAAAGGATCCAAATGAAATCAACATCTAGACTTAGGGTTTTATCTGACAGAATTCCACGAGTTTTGGTGTTTGTCTATTTCTGCAGGGGGTTATCAGGAAATAAGGAAGAAAGGCCCACACGTCGGGATTACAAAGAGATATTAATGTGCCGCGCAATTATCTTACATCTAGAAGACTCCAGAAGCCACGGGAAGGAAGCGGAGGCCGAACAGGGCCAGGCACTGGGCGCCCGCCCAGTTGCCCTGGGCACCTGCCCCCTGTTGGACTCCAATCAGGACTCTCTTTCGGGATTAATCTCCACCGACCTAAAGGATCAATCTAAACCATACAATCAATGTCGGTTTGATCTAATGGCCCATATTCACTTGAAGAGACTATAAAACCAGACCCCCTGGCCCCTGGAGGAGAGAGTCTCTCAACCCTAATTCATTATTCCTCAAGGGAGAAGAAGCCCCTGATCAAGATTAGAGCCACCACATCAATTAGATATCTAGATTAGCATAGCTACATAGGATTAGAACCAGAAGGAGTCAATCTTCGATTGGTTTCCGGATCTGTCAGGAGGATTCTTGGTAATTCTCTAATTGTGCTTCTAATTATCTTTGTTCTACAATATTATGAATATGACTTTGTTCTACTTCAATATATTGCTTATGACTTTACTCTATTTGCTTATATTCAAAATTATATTGTTCTTAGTTTATCATAGTTATGTACTTGGCTTAGTTAGATTGGATCTATATACATGCTTAGGATCGTATAGCGTTTATCCATCGGATCCATGGGTAAATGATAGATATTGTGTAGGCGTGGTGCTTATACCGTATTTATCTGCGATTGTACCCAATATGCCAGATCGTGGGGTGGTTCGTGATAGTGACAGCTTCATTGATTCTTATATAGTCCCCTTCTCGTGTATTGGGCTGGCAGAGCAACATTATTAAAGGGGAGTGATTGTTATGTTTCTCATTTACCTTGCTAATATCACTATGCATGGGCGTAGTCTTGTCTCACAATGATTGCTAAGTATGCTTGCACTAACTATGATAATGCTAAACTATATAGTTGAGAATAACTTAGGAAATATTCTTGTAGTTCGTTCTAATTCCATGCTAATGACTTTCTAGAGTATCTAATTGAGGTGCTTATCATATTTATTATGTGGCTAAGTTATGCTGATCAGATTAATTATCTTTGTCACTATTCATTACTTCATATATCTTTTATGTGACACTTACCCCTGTATGAAAGAATTAGATACAATGTTCTCAATTATACATGCAATGATAGATACTCAATCTCATATTATATTCTGTAATCAATATTGATGATTGCTAGTCCCTTCCCAGTGGTAAAAATACAAATAACGATACCTGGAATACTTCCCGGTTAAAATGCTACATCGGTATTAATTTGTGCGCTTGCAGATCCCATTCATTATTTATTTAGAAGAGCAATTGCATATTTTAATACCGCGTCTCTCATGTCATGCTGGGGATGACAACTTGGCTTAAGTGGTATGAGGGATAGGTTTAGCATTTTTGGCACCGTTACTAGAATTAGAAAACTAAGTCTACTTTTGGTAATGATGTTAAGAATACCCAACAAGCATTTTTGGCGCCGTTGCCGGGGAAGGTTGATTAGTAATCAGGAATGGATATAGATTTTGAGTTATCATTCGCATCACTAATGTGATTGAGCTTATCGATTCTCTCATACAGTTTTACCCCGATATTTTTCTATTTTTATCTTATGCAGGGGAATGTATGAATAGAAGACATCTTCTAGGAAATTTTGTTGACAATCCCGAAGCATTATTCAGAAAAACTAGAGCCAAGCTCAAGAGGAGATCATCAACACTTCAGCAAGAAGCTTCATCCAATCAAGAAGATCACCGGAACTTGTCTTCAGAGTTCAAAGCCATGGCGAACAAATCAATTCGCGAGTTCTCAGCTCCCACTACGGACAACATCCGTACTGGACCTGCTGCAGAGATCGATGGCAACTTTGAGCTAAAGCCTGGACTTATCAACATGGTGCAATCCAACCAGTTCTGTGGGAAGGCACACGAAGATGCTAGTGCTCATCTCCAACATTTCCTAGAGATTTGCAGCACATTTACCATATCAGGAGTCCCCAGAGATGCTATACTACTTCGCCTCTTCCCATTCTCACTATTAGGGAGAGCGAAGCAGTGGTTTTACGCTACAAAGGAGAAGAATACTACGTGGGCACTCTGCTCAACAAACTTCCTCGCTAAGTTCTTTTCCATGGGCAAGACCAATGCTCTCCGTGGGAAGATTACAAGTTTTCAGCAACAACATGACGAATCTGTTCCAGAAGCATGGGAGCGCTTTCAAGACTACATCCTAGAATGTCCCCATCATGGAATGGAGAGTTGGCTATTGATGCAGACGTTTTATCATGGGCTCGGCAACAGTGCCCGAGAGACCATGGATGCTGCAACTCGTGGAGCATTCTTATCACTTACCATACCGCAAGTCACAGCTCTTGTGGAGAAGATGGCATCCAACCAAAGCTGGAATGAAGAGAGGACCTAGACACGCAAGAGAGGTGGAGGTATGCATCAGCTCAAGGAGGTAGACATGCTGTCTGCTAAGCTAGACCTGCTCATGAAGAAGCTCGATGATAGAGCTGGAGATAAGAAAGAAGTTATGCACATCTACGACTCTCACAAGACTTGTGAGGAGTGTGGAGATACTGGACACTCAGGCAACCACTGTACTGAGATGATTGAGGATGTGAACTACATCAACAACAACAACAACTACTACTACAACCGTCCTCAACAAAATCAAGGTTGGAATCAACGGAGGCCTAACTACTCAGGTAATTATCAAGGTAACAATTCTTACAACAATAATAATAATTTTCCACCTCTGAGAGAGTTAGTGTCTAATCAAGGAAAGCTAATGGATAACCTATCTAGGAAATTGGCATCTAATGATAAAATGCTAGAAAATATAAATAATAGAATGGATAATTTCTCTACTGCCATCAAGAATCAAATTAGCTTTAATAAAATGATTGAATCCCAGTTAAATCAAATACCTGCTGCTGTTCCTACTACTAACCCCGGTATACCATCACAACCAGAAGGATTAGAATCTGCAAATCTTGTAGACATGTTTGATGCAGGTAATAATTGGAGTAACCCCGTCACTGCAGTTACTACTGACCTTCTGCCGGTCAAGAGAGGTGATCCAGGAAGCCCCGTCATCCCGATCGCCATCGGCATGGTGGACGTCCCAGAAGCACTCTGCGACTTTGGCTCTAGTGTCAACATTATACCCAGGGTACTCTATGAAAAATTCTTTACATATCCTTTATTAGAAACAACCATGTGTTTGCAGTTTGCAGATCAAGCGTTAAGTTTTCCAAAAGAAATATTGAAGAACCTTTGTGTCCGAGTTGGTACCTTGTATGCCCCAGCAGACTTCGTGGTGATAGAGACCGGTAATGATGAGAGAGCACCCATCATCTTAGGGAGGCCATTCTTAAACACCTCGGGAGCTGTCATCTATGCTAGTGCTGCCAAGATCAGTTTCTACATCAAGGGAAGAAAGGAGACATTTTTCTTCAAGAACAAGACTACACAAATCCCAGATCAATCCAGACGTGAATCAAGGAAGAGGACCAACAGGAGGAACAGGAACAAGCAAGTGTGGACCGAGTCAGCTAAGATGGTCACTGCAGTTCATGGAGGCCAAGATCATCAACTTAAGTCACTGTTTCTGACCAAGAAGGATGACCCAGGAATGCCAAGCATCTATTGCTCCATAAATGGATACAACTTCTACAAGACAACTTGTGACACCGGATCGGGCGTCAACATAATGGCCGCAGTCACCTATCGGCTCTTGTTCGGAACGATGCCCCTGAAACCAACATACATTCAGCTCCAGATGGCAGATCAGACGTTTCGAGATGTTAAAGGAATAGTAACTGATGTCCCAGTCAAAGTAGACGATCATTTTGTCTACACAGACTTTCAGGTTATTGATATGGGAGAAGACGAGTACGATCCAACCATCATCCTTGGAAGACCGTTCCTCAGCACCGTTAAAGCAATCATCTACATTGGAACCGGAGAAGTCCATATGCACTTCCCCTCAGAGAAGGTACGTCGCTATTTTACTGACCCTAACTATATCGTTGAAGAATCTAAGCAGGTCAGAAAGCGACGGAACCGCAACCAGAGGATGCAAATTATCAAGGACGGATGGGCAGACTATGAAGGAGAAGTTGTAAGGTCAGAAGACATACAGTTTAAACAGAACTATCCTGAGGAGACTGAAGCACCAAGTCAGGTGTGGAGAGAGAAGATAACCATACATGAAGAGGAGGCGCCGCCGGAAGTGCCGACTACGCCACCCAACGAATCCCAGGATAATTAAGAAAATGGAGAGTCCCGTTCGGAGGACTTAAAAACACCGAACGCCCTGCCAAGAGGTAAACTTGGTAGTTATCCTTTCCCTTTCGATTGTTTTAAATAGTTTACTTAATTAGTTATAATCATACTATCCTAAAAAGAAAATAAAAATGTTAAAACAGTAAGCCCCATGTGAGTATACAAGTGGCATGAAACCCATAAGTACATTCACTGTGGTGGCATAAAAATAAAATAAATATTTCTTTTCTGCTTTATAAAATGAAAATATAAAAAATAGGGAGTAACATTTATTGAGGAAGCTCAACATGATAAAGGCTAGATATTTATGCTAACACTTAATCAGTTCCACAAAGCTTTGTTGTCTATTTGAGCTCCATAGAAATCAAGAATCAAGAAGACTAGCAGACGGAGGACATTCTAATCGCTGTCAGAATGCTGCTGACTTTCAAATACACCTCTGCCACCTGCTAGCTACATCAAGAGAAATTACGTTAAAATTCAGCTTGGGGGAGAGCACCCCGATTTATCCTGATAAGTATTTCTATCTATCTTTACACTTATATTATATTAGAATATAAATATACATAAACTAGGAAAAACCAAATAAAGATTTTGTGCCTATATAAATATATGTCTTTCTCTTAGTGTGTTTAATAAATAAATAAAGTGGCTATGCTAATCTGAATCTTAATAATAAAACTCTAGTATGGATATGATGAATAGTTGCTCTGCCTAATTTGCAAATTTGAAGTTCTCTCAAGTTTAGACATAACTGTTATAATTTAAAGCTTGCTCTAAACCTAAACTTGTGGGATGAAAACTTGATCTAAAGTCTAAGTTGTTAACGGATATGATATGGGAAGGTTGAGCTGCTGTTTATCTGTTCCTAGAGATGCTAGAATTCTAGAGAATTTTATCTTTGAAAATCTTTAACACATGATGAGTTCCTGTATGATGAGAGTTTAAATTCCTACCACAGCCATATATACATGCTTGCTAGACTTTGAGCCACACATTTACTTTTTACTGCTTATGAGCATTGAGTGTGGTCAAGCTGTGTAGACCCTTAGGAGCTTGTCATGTGGTTAAATCAAGATTCACTTGCATGTTCACTCATATATGCTACTTCTACTCCGGAAGTACCATCCACATATATCCACTCATTTCCATCTCCAGAACCACCAAAAAATATTCTACTCCTAATCCGGGAGAGAATAGCCAAAAATATTTCTGTTTTTCCCCTGTGAAATAAATGCTCAAGTTATCTTGTTACTACCACTTGCTATATTATCTCATGAGATGAGTGCTCTAAAAAAAAGAGAGAAAAAAGACACGAGGAAATAAAAAGGGGCAAGTGCCCGGAACCTCGAAAGAAAAGAAAGAGTGAGACGAGAGGTAAAAATGGACAAGTGTCCGACAGTAGAATTAGGGATACAAGATACCCACCTGAGAGGAAAGAAAAAGAAAATAAGAGCATCTCATTCTCCTCACAAAATTTCAAAAAGCAAGAAAGGTATGTATCCCCTCAAAGAGCAAAAGTAGAATTAGGCTTTCACCATTGTTATCACCATCATCACCATACACCATTCATTCGCCACACATGCACATCTTGATTTGACTTATTGATTTGTTTCTATGGATCCATGGTTTGACTATACAATAAATGTCTTGTAAGTATGTATACTTTATCTCCCACCTATGAGCTCCAGATATTAAAAGCCTTATTAGAGTAGGGTGAGAGAGAACGCAAATGTATGCCTTATACCACAAATACCACATATTTTGAGAGAAGGCATATACCATCACTGCCTTGGTAAGGATCTAGAAATACCAAAAAAGAGAGATTTGAGAGAATCATACAAGGAATCTCTGAGTTTTATTTGAAAATCTGCAAAAACTCCAGAGCTATAGCTGATCAAGAATAAGAGACATGGCACTTGGCTAGACTGTTCTATCTTTTAACTACTCAAGACAGAAGTGACGGTTACAAGTCCCATGGTGAAAGGTAAAGTAAGTTTTAAGTCTTGACAGTTTACTCTAATTCAGAGATGAGATTTTATTTAAAAGCATGTGTACCGTCAATTTTTAAAAGTATTGCAGCAACTTCTAATCTATCCTTGCTCAGGGACGAGCAAGAGGTAAGCTTGGGGGAGTTTGTTGACGGTCCTTAAGTATCAAATTTAATTATCAAATAAACAAAGAAAAGGATCCAAATGAAATGAACATCCAGACTTAGGGTTTTATCTGACAGAATTCCACGAGTTTTGGTGTTTGTCTATTTCTGCAGGGGTTATCAGGAAATACGGAAGAAAGGCCCACATGTCATGTTTACATAGAGATATCAACGAGCCACGCAATTATCTTACATCTAGAAGAGTCCAAAAGCCACGGGAACGAACGGGAGACCGGACGGGTTCGGGGCAGGCACCCTGTCCTGGAGTCCAATCAGAACTCTCTTTCGGGATTACGCTCCACCGACCTAAAGGATCAAGGATAACCGTTCAATCAATGTTGGTTTGATCCAACGGCCCATATTCACTTGGAGGGACTATAAAACCAGACCCCCTGGCCCCTGGAGGAGAAGAGCTCTCAACTCTAATTCATTATTCATCAAGGGAGAAGAAGCCTCTCATCAAGCCTAGAGCCACCACATCAATTAGACATCTAGATTAGCATAGCTACATAGGATTGCAGCAACTTCTAATCTATCCTTGCTCAGGGACGAGCAAGAGGTAAGCTTGGGAGAGTTTGTTCACGGTCCTTAAGTATCAAATTTAATTATCAAATAAACAAAGAAAAGGATCCAAATGAAATCAACATCTAGACTTAGGGTTTTATCTGATAGAATTCCATGAGTTTTGGTGTTTGTCTATTTCTGCAGGGGGTTATCAGGAAATAAGGAAGAAAGGCCCACACGTCGAGATTACATAGAGATATTAACGTGCCGCGCAATTATCTTACATCTAGAAGACTCCAGAAGCCACGGGAAGGAAGCGGAGGCCGAACGGGGCCAGGCACTGGGCGCCCGCCCAGTTGCCCTGGGCGCCTGCCCCCAGTTGGATTCCAATCAGGACTCTCTTTTGGGATCAATCTCCACCGACCTAAAGGATCAATCTAAACCATACAATCAATGTCGGTTTGATCCAATGGCCCATATTCACTTGAAGGGACTATAAAACCAGACCCCCTGGCCCCTGGAGGAGAGAGCCTCTCAACCCTAATTCATTATTCCTCAAGGGAGAAGAAGCCCCTGATCAAGATTAGAGCCACTACATCAATTAGATATCTAGATTAGCATAGCTACATAGGATTAGAACTAGAAGGAGTCAATCTTCGATTGGTTTCCGGATCTGTCAGGAGGATTCTTGGTAATTCTCTAATTGTGCTTCTAATTGTTCTTCTAGTTATCTTTGTTCTTCAATATTATGAATATGACTTTGTTCTACTTCAATATATTGCTTATGACTTTGCTCTATTTGCTTATATTCAAAATTATATTGTTCATAGTTTATCATAGTTATGTACATGACTTAGTTAGATTGGATCTATGTACATGCTTAGGATCGTATAGCGTTTATCCATCGGATCCATGGGTAAATGATAGATATTGTGTAGGCGTGGTGCTTATACCGTATTTATCTGCGATTGTACCTAATATGCCAGATCGTGGGGTGGTTCGTGATAGTGACAGCTTCGTTGATTCTTATATAGTCCCCCTCTCGTGTATTGGGCTTGCAGAGTAACATTATTACAGGGGAGTGATTGCTATGTTTCTCATTTACCTTGCTAATATCACTATGCATGGGCGTAGTCTTGTCTCACAATGATTGCTAAGTATGCTTGCACTAACTATGATAATGCTAAACTATATAGTTGAGAATAACTTAGGAAATATTCTTGTAGTTCATTCTAATTCCATGCTAATGACTTTCTAGAGTATCTAATTGAGGTGCTTATCATATTTATTATGTGGCTAAGTTATGCTGATCAGATTAATTATCTTTGTCACTATTCATTACTTCATATATCTTTTATGTGACACTTACCCCTGTATGAAAGAATTAGATACAATATTCTCAATTATACATGCAATGATAGCTACTCAATCTCATATTCTATTCTGTAATCAATATTGATGATTGCTAATCCCTTCCCAGTGGTAAAAATATAAATAGCGATACCTGGAATACTTCCCGGTTAAAATGCTACATCGGTATTAATCTGTGCGCTTGCAGATCCCATTCATTATTTATTTAGAAGAGCAATTGCATATTTCAATACCGCGTCTCTCATGTCATGCTAGGGATGACAACTTGGCTTAAGTGGTATGAGGGATAGGTTTGGCATTTTTGGCACCGTTACTAGAATTAGAAAACTAAGTCTACTTTTGGTAATGATGTTAAGAATACCCAACACCCCAAAAAATTTGGACTCTCAAAAATCCAGCATCTACAATCTTCCTCCCCGTCGCCCCGTCCCTAGCCGTTCCCCGGCTCATGCAGAATTTTTCAAAATTCAAAATCCCTCCATCAGCTCTGCTATGCAAGGAAAGCGTTTTTCTCGCCCTGCTATCACAGGCGTTAACAAAGGCAATAAAAGGCCCGGTTCAATCTTTCCTGAACCTAAAATTACCTCTCTGCCGATGGAGTGCAACAATTGTTTGGGCCTGGGCCATACAAAGAAAGTTTGCACGAGTTTGGTAAGATGCCGTCAATGCTGGAATTACGGGCACATTTCGAGACAGTGCTTGCACAAACACCACGTTAATTGCTGATACCGGCCTATCCTTCGCATAGAAGGCCAAGAGTCGCAGCACCCGGTCACCAACCTCAAGCAGTCCACCACTCTCGGACCCTCCGTCCCCCCGTCCACCCCCGACGACACTGTTCAACCCCACTTCGCCGATCCGTCAATGGCGAACTGGGCTTGCGATCCTCGCCCCTTCATCCCGGAGGGCTTCACCCTGGAGGACCGTTCCCATCGCCTGCACCTATGCTAGGAGGTTTTCGTTACGGGCTGCTACACCCTATGTAACGAAGACCTGGCCATTGTGAAGCTCAACCCACCGGTAGACAAGACAGACTTCAAGCACTTGGCGGAAGGTCTGCGCACATTCTTCCATGAAGTGCATCAAGTCTGGACCACAGAGATTCTTCCCTGCACTATCGGTGATGCCTATGTAAGATTCCTGAGTCCTCTTGACAGAGAAAGATTTCTTGGACCTGTCTTTCAATTTGGAAACTATGCAATGTCTCTAGTCAAGAATGATGCTGCAGAAAATGCTATATCCTTTCAGTTAGATCGTGAAGCTTGGGTACTGCTAGTGGCCTACCTAGAGGATCTCAAAAACTCAGCCATGGTGGCTAAGGCGGTATCAGGCTTTGGAATTATGGTAGACTGGCATGAGATGGAAAATGTTGCTAGAGTGATTGTCAAGGTCTATCTGAATGATGACGCCAAAATACCAGACTCCATCAAAGTCAATGCCAGAGTTCCTCAGACAGGGAGATCATAGATGGTACCATGTTACGTGCTGAAGCGCCAAGGTGTGCAGGAACTGATGGATGAAGATGCCTCATGTAGGACCCCTTCACCCCGTTCCACCTCAAGCTCCTAGATGGATGGGACCAGCTGCAGCTGCTGGATCAGCCAACATCCAGGTGGGATCCAACAGCGGAGGGAACAAAAATACAGAGCCTGCTGATCGTGGTCGCTGGCAACAGAGAACTGCCCCAGTTGTCAGCGATCCAGATAGAACTATCACTCAGAACCATGACCTGAAAGAACATAGCATGCCCAATCAGGAGAAGAAGACCAAAGATGTCCCCCCTGCTGAGGCGGTACCTGGATCATCAATCCACCATAGAGGAGTTAACCAACCACCCCGAATGAAATCTGTCTTAGTGGGTCCTGCTGCTGACAAGGAGCCCCTGATCAGAGTGATTCCCTCCCTCCTGAAAGAAAAGGTACCGTTTATCATCTACTCATCACCCTCGCCTACTCCTTTTCGATCCATTGAGATCCTATTCATCGATTACAGTACCCCAATTCCTGATTATTTCAATGACTCTCGTCTCCTAATCCATTTGGCCTTTGCTCTTTACCCCCAGTTTGGAGATCAGGCCCTAAAGAAGATAGTTCTTGACTATCTAGACAGTGAGGAATAAGAGAACGAAGAGAGAAACCCTGATGTTGATGTTGATATGTCAATTGATGATGATGAGGAGATGATTGCCGCCAACAAAGAGGGGGGAGAAGAATCTAAAAACGAGCTAGAGATCTTAGAAGATGTGCCTGCTGTTTTTAAGACACCCAAGAAGAAAAAGACAGTGAAGGTGAAGGAACAACTAGATGATAGCTTCCTGAGGCGCAGTAACAGGCTCTCAATCAAGGCAGATGGTTACAAGGATGCCAGAAGTGCCAAGAAAGCCAAGAAGCCTGCCCATGCTGATGCCAGATCGATCAAGAAGAAGAACAAAAAGGCTGGGAAGTCCAAGACACCTGCTGAAAGTGAGGATGAACCTGTGCCCCTTGCCATGATCCCACCTGGCTTCACCCCTGCCCCGTATCTTCCCCAGGAGATCCTCCAAGGAATTGGGTAAGGGTTCCTATAGATTCAGCCTGAGTGTCTCAGCTGCCCTCCTGAAACATGAAGATATCGATGAATAGGTCACACATCAAGTTTGTTGGACCAGGATGGGTCCTGATAGTAGTGACATGTTTCTCTAAAGCTCTAGTTGATGATCACCCCCAGTCTGCGAACTGGTTGAATAAACTAGATACCTTTTGCTGTAATCGGTGTGCCGAGAACATCTTTTGCCCGTACTCTGTGATCTTTATCAATTTGTGTTGTTTCTGGTACTTTTTCGGGTTCCACTTTCCATCTTGTTATCCATGTGTGATGAGTTTCATGCTTCGATCCCTCTCCCTCTTTTGGCTCCTAGTGACCCAAATTTTATCTACTGCATGGTTATTTTATCATGAATAACAACAGACATACCAAAATCCTGTTTTGGAACATAAGAGGCATCAACTCCTAGGAAAAATGGGACGCAATCAGAGACAAAACTGTTGAAAGTGCTTGCCAAGTTTTGTGTTTGCAAGAAACAAAAAGAGAAAACTTCGACCCCTACTATCTTAAGAAATTCTGTCCCAGAAACCTGGACAGCTTTGCTTTCGCTCCATCCATAGGATCCTCTGGTGGGCTCCTTGCAGTTTGGAACAGTAGACTCTTTGATGGTATAGTTGTGCAGACCAACTCTTACTCCATCACAGTTAATCTTCTGGGGAGACTTGACAACGAAAGTATCCATGTGACCAACATCTATGGACCCTCTCAGCCTGCACAGAAACTACCCTTCATCACCTGGCTAATGAACCTGGATACAGATAATTATCAAAACTGGGTCTTAGGAGGAGATTTCAACCTCATCAGAAGCCCTGAAAACAGAAACAAACCTGGAGGGGACCTAGGAGAGATGAACCTCTTCAATGAGATGATCTCAGATTTAGACCTTGTGGAAATCCCCTTTAGTGGAAGAAATTACACCTGGAGCAATATGCAGTCTGACCCCCTTTTGGTAAAACTTGATTGGGTCTTCACATGCAGTAATTGGACCTCATCCTTCCTAGCAACCTTTGTCCAACCTCTATCCAAACCCACCTCAGATCATATCCCTTTTGTTCTACATATTAGTAGTGGGATCCCCAAAGCAAAGACCTTCAGATTTGAAAACTACTAGACCCAGCACCCAGGTTTCCTAGAGACAGTTGAACTCCACTAGAACAACTCCCTAGTTTTTAGCAATGCTACCAAAAATCTCTCCTCCAAACTAAAACAGGTCAGAGCTGGACTTAGGAACTGGAGGAAAAAGCTCTCCAACCTTAATAAACTCATATATAACTCCAAATGGGTGCTCCTTCTGCTCGATGGCCTAGAGGAGCAGATAATATTGTCAAGAATGGAGAAAAACTTTAGAAATCTGGTCAAAGCACATCTCTCAAACCTCCTTGAATCCAAGAGAATATATTGGAGGCAGCGCAACAAAACCAAATGGGTTAATTTGGGGAATGAGAATACTAGCTTCTTCCATAGCATAGCGATGATATCACATAAAATGAATTTCATAGTATAATTTTGTGATCACAATGACAATCAAATTTCTGATCATGAACAGAAAGCAAATCTTCTCTGGACAGCCTTTAAAGAAAGACTTGGTCACAGTGATTTCACCAGCATCTCCTTTGATCTAGGCTCCCTTCTTCAGAGACACAATCTGGAAGACATTGACAGCAACTTCACCCAAGAGGAAATTCAACGGTTTATTCATCAAAAAATGCTGGAATGTTATAAAGGGAGATTTTACCAGATTTTTGATGGATTTCTGCAGTGACAATGTAGATATTAGCAGCATCAACTCCTCAGTGATTGCCTTGGTCCCCAAGAAGGAAAATCCAGAAAAAGTTGATGACTTTAGGCCTATATCTCTGCTCAATTACAACCTCAAATGTATACCCAAAATACTCTCCATTAGGCTTCAGAAAGTGATCCTTGAGCTAGTGCACCAGAATAAATATGGCTTCATCAGAGGCAGAACTATCCAAGACTGTCTTGCATGGGCCTTCTAGTTTTTGCACCTCTGCCATCACTCCAAGAAGGAAATAGTGATTCTAAAACTGGATTTTGAAAAGGCCTTTGACAAAGTGGAGCACCAAGTCATCATTCAGGTCATGAAACACAAGGGCTTTCCTGACAAATGGATCAAATGGATTGAAAACATCCTAGGATCAGGCACTTCCTCCATCCTCCTGAACGGTATACCTGGTAAGATCTTTAAATGCAAAAGGGGTGTGAGACAAGGTGACCCACTGTCCCCCCTGCTCTTTGTCCTGGCTGCAGATCTGTTACAAAGTATTATCAACAAAGCATGGTTAATGGGAGTCCTGACCCACCCAATCTTAGATAACTTTGGAGGAGACTTCCCCATCCTCCAATATGCTAACGACACCTTGCTGGTCCTACCCGGCAATGCCAGAACTCTCTTCAACTTGAAAAGTCTTCTTAGGACCTTCTCTGACTCTTGCGGCCTACATGTCAATTTCAGCAAATCATTCTTAGTACTCATAAACATATCAAATGAAAGAGCTCAACATCTGGCCCGGACCTTTGGTTGCCAGTTAGGAACCATGCCTTTCACTTATCTTGGGCTCCCTCTAGGCACTATGAAACCTTCTATAGAGGACTTCACCCCTCTCCTTAGCAGAACTGAAAGAAGACTATCAGGGTTCAGCAGGTTGCTATCTTATGATGGATGACTAATCCTGGTCAATTCTGTCCTCACTGCTCTCCCCACCTTCTATATGTGCAGTCTCAAGCTTCCTCCACAGGTTGTCAAGCAGATTGATAAATACAGAAAGCACTGCCTTTGGAGCAAGGGTGACATCAATAGAAAGGGCTCATGCTTAGTAGCCTGGGAGACAGCCTGTAAGGCCAAAAACAAAGGAGGTTTGGGCATTATAGACATTGAAAAACAAAATGATGCCTTGCTGATGAAACATTTAAATAACTTCTACAACCATGCAGAACTCCCCTAGGTGAAATTGACATGGTCCAAATTATATGGCAGCAATCAAACCCCTCCACAAGCAAGAAGCCCAGTTGGATCTTTCTGGTGGAAAGAAGTCTTAAAATTATTTGGAGAATACAGGAAACTCACAGAATGCACACCCAATCAAGGAAACAGTGATCTTTTCTGGTCGGGTAATTGGTGCCCGACACCCCTGAAAGACAGATATCCTCAACTCTTCTCCTTTAGCAGAAAACCCAAATGCTCCATCAGGTTCTTCATTGATCATGAAATGGAAGTAAATTTTAGACTGCCGTTATCAACTCAAGCTGCTGGGCAATTAAGTGACCTACTGAATTCTGAGTTAGACAGAGATTGGGATGAAAATGTGATTGATATTTGGAAACTGCCTGGCAACAACACATATTTCAACAGCAAGAAAGTATACAAAGCCCTTAGTCAAAATACAGAAGAAGCTTCCCCATAGTTCTCTTGGCTCTAGTCCTCCAGTAAGCTTGGCAAACAGCTTATACCTCTTCTTTGGCTGTTCTTTCAGTCAGGGTTGCTGGAATTTCATATTAATCAATTGGAACCTGAATCTGCCACCCCTGGACATGGTACTAGAAGCTAGAATACAGTTTGGAAATACCATCTTCAGAGAAATAGTCATTACTGGTTGCTGGGTTATTTAGACTATGAGAAACTCCATCATCTTTGATAATGGATCCTGTAGCCTGTCACTCCGGAGAAGTAAACTCAAGGATGAGTTGGATTTGGTGTGCATCAAGGCCAACGAAAAGAGAAGAACCCCTTTAACAGCCTGGAGAGATAGTGTCCTCTGAGCCTTTTTTCCTCTTTTGGGCCAAAGAGCCTTGTAACTTACTTTTGCTTTGCCCTTTTCTCTTGTACAGTACATTCTTTTATTCAATTGAAATACAAAAAAATATAGGTAGGGAATTTCCCTACTGATTCCCTTCAAAAAAAGTCAGTGTGTTTAAAACTTTAGGCTACTAAAATAACTAAAGTTTAGCTAGGTAAAATTTAGCAATGGGAATCAAATAGGCCCTTAGTCTCGGTTTGGTCCCTTGCACCTTGCTTGGTGATTTGAAAAATCCTTGGTCCGAGGAAATCTAGTTTTTTTTTACAACAAACAACTTTATTCATTAGCAGCAGCGTACTGCAAGTAGTGTTACATCGTGCAAGTCTACAAAGTGTAGAACTTGAGAAACAGAGCAATGGTCATTGCCATGCTGATGGGAACACATTGTTTGTAAAGAAGATCCCTGTGAGCTAAGAGCCTGGCGTGCTAAGGCATCTGCTGTGGTGTTGTTATTCCTATTGATCTTGATGAGTCGAGCTGATATGGTATTGGTGAGGTTAAGATAAGTCTGGGTGAAAGGTTTAATTCTCCAGTCAGGTGGATCCGAGTGGTCAGCAGAGATTATAAAGTTCACCAGTTGCTGACAATCAGATAGGAAGCTGCATTTTGTGATGTTCAGATTATGCATGATCTTGATGGCAAGTGCCAGACTTGCCGCCTCTGCCATGAGCACTGAAGTGCATGCAAGCAGTCTCGCCCTGATGTAGATTGCTTGGGTCGGTTGGACCTGCAGATTGAGTATGAAGACACCAATGGTTAGAGATGGATTGTGGATGGTCAGAGATGAGTGTAGAGGCAAGATAAAAAAAATTAGAAACAAATTTTGCCTCCTTAATATTAGGTATCATAGATATAGGCAATGAACTACACACAACAAATTGCTCATTTAATTTAATTTGATTAGTGGGATTGAACCAAGTTATAATAAAATAGATTTTATTTCTAACAAAAATTACGACAAAAACTTCATGGTGAAAACCTCTAGTTCTTAAGAAATGAGTCAAGGGCTCAAAGATCCATACTCATTATATTTATCATTTATTATGATATTTATATTTATGGAAAAATAAAAAAATAGAAGTATTTAGAAAAGAAAGTGATTACGTGGAGGGCAAAATCCGAAACGGCCGCCACAAAAATAAAAAATAGAAGTATTTAGGAAGGAAAGTGATTTCGTTTCGCTGATAAACCATGACAGAAAGTATAATTTATTGTGAGAGAAAAACACTGCTGAATGGCTGGTAGATTCGGCTGATAACCCCAAACGAACAATTATTTGCCGACACAAGGAATTGAAACGGAGAGACCGAGAAATCTATTTGATTAGGATTGCAAATGGAGACAGTTTCTTTATTTACATAGTTAGTTAGAGGAGAGCTGGACGAAAAAAAAAATAGATGATTTTTTAATATTAGATATAAATATAGATAGATATATAGTTATAGAGCAAAAAAATTGTGCAGTAAAATTTTCTTCTAGCCATCTGCTTCTCTGAGTCGTTTTTCGTCAGGTCTCAAAGTCTTTTCTCTTTTTTCCCCTGCCCACGTCCGCTTTTTCTTCCATCGGACTTTCACCTTCCGTGACTTTCTTTTTCTTTATCACTTTATTTTTCTTTATCTTCCATTTTTTTCCTTGCAAACATAAAAATGTCGGCTGTTTCTCTTTTTTTTCTTTTTGCCCGGGTCAATTTTTTTCCATCGGACTTTTTTCTTTTATGTATAAATGGAAACAGAAATGAAGTATCTTCCATGTTTTCTTGTATATAAACATACAATTAAATAATAAATACAGTATTATGCGTTTATAAATATTGATCCTTCTCTAATAAATAAATATTTGCACAACTAAATTATTGATGTACGTAGTTTTCATATGAATAAAACTTATTACTGGGAACAGTACTCTTGCCCCTGTCTAGCAATCTAATTATGATTTTGTCATCTTTTTTCAATTTTATGATTTTCCCTTGCAAATTTGAAATGAAATATTTGCCCTGGATGTCCATCAGTTAAGGGTGAAATAAATGATTTTTCTAAAAAAGAAAACCTCATGGAAAGTAGGGGAAAACGAAGTTGCCCTTTATCCTTATCTCTTTCCCACTCACCCTACCCACATCAGAATTTTAGAACCCGAGCTTTTGGTCACGGTGGTGGTGGTGGTTGGAGGGGGGGGGGGGGGGTGGCAGCAGTGTGTAGACGAGACAGCTAGTGAAGGCGATGCGTGAGGTAGGTGGTGCGCAGGCGAACGCACCAGGGCAGGTCATGTGGGGGTGGCCGAGAAGTGAGGCGAGCAGCGCAATGACCACGACAACATTTTGTTCATCCTAGAGGGGTAGGCGTGGTTAAGGCCGTCTTTAGTTCTCGAAGCGAAAAACTTTGCGACGCTATAGCACTTTCGTTTGTTTGTGGTGATTATTATCTAATCATAGAATAACTAGGCTCAAAAGATTCGTCTCGTAAATTTTGATCAGACGGTGTAATTAATTTTTATTTTCGTATATATTTAATACTTCATGCATGTGATTCGATGTGACGGAAAATCTTAAAAAATTTTGGGTTTTGGAGTGGAAGTAAACAAGACCTAAAGCGACCTACTCTGCACGCTCATCGTGGTGCTGGGTAGCGGCAACTTTGTCGCGCTAGGTGATCCTACTAGTTAGGTTGTCCCTAGGCCGTGTTTAGTTCGTGGATGAAAAAAATTTACGATACTGTAACATTTTCGTTTGTTTGCGGTAATTATTGTCCAACCATTAACTAAAAAGACTCAAAAGATTCGTCTCGTAAATTTCGACCAAACTGTGTAATTAGTTTTTATTTTTATCTATATTTAATACTTCATGCATGCGTCTAAAGATTCGATGTGACGGAAAATTTTGAAAAATTTTAGATTTTGGGGTGGAAGTAAACAAGGCCCTAGTGGGGAAGCGATTCGGAAATGAATGGTGGACTTCTCAAAGAAAATGCAATGACTGGGGAAGGGACTCGCCCACCCAAACCTGCTCCCTATCATCACCTACCTCTTCAAGGAGGAGGAGAAGCCGCTGGTCATGGACTACATAGGGTCTATTTGGTTCATGTTCTATTCCAAGCCTGGCTAGCTTTTTGAGCCAGGTCACATTTAACTAGGTTAACACAAGCCAATACCCAGTTGTTTGGTTGGAGTGATTGCTGAAGCCTGGCTAAGTTTTGGTTTGTTTGGTTGCTGACTTTGACTTGTATAAAATCACCATATCCTAATATTGGTAAGTTTACCCCGTTGACACATTTTGCCAAACACATTACCTTCGCCATGGCCACTGCAACATCTCCAGCATGGATCGAGGCACCACCGTGCACACGCACATCAATCGGCGAGGCACCACCCACCACCGCTCTCGCTAGCTTCGTCCCGGGCTCCACCTCCACTGGCGATGTGAGATGGACGAGGCAGCGGCGAGGCGTCCTTCGCCCATGCACACTGACGACGAGGAAAGCCAAGGACCCCGCTGTCCACCCGCGGCGGCGAGTCGTATTTGAGCGCGAACGCCGAGGATGCTCGGACTCGGGCACGGACACCATCCCCACTGACCTTCCTACACGGGCGGAGGAGATGCAACATGGTGATGTGGAGGAGATGCGCGGGCGGGCGGACGAGGAGGGATAGGGCGAGTACGGAGGGGCTGAGGGAGGAGGGGGAAGACCTCCTACAGTGGTGGACTCAGAACGCCAGGACCTTGCCGCGGGGCGAGCACGGCTACCATGGCAGACTCGGTCGCGACCCACCCGCCGGATCTAGAGAAGGAGGAGCCCTGCCAGCGGCGTGGGGGAGCGGTGCGCCCTCTCCACGACGTTGGGGAGCGGCCGGATCCAGCAGCAGATTCGTCGGAGGTGGCAGATTCGTGTTGTTCGCATCGGTCGGATCCAGCAGCACCGCCGCGATGCCCTCAGCCATGGGCGGCGACGGCAGCAACACAGGCTCCGCGCGCAGGGGAGCAGCGTGTGGGGGAGGAGGAGGTGAGCGCGCCGGGGAGCAGCGCGTGGAGGAGGAGGGGAGCAGCACGGGCTCGAGGCAAGGGAGAAGGAGGTGACCGGATACGGCTGCGAGGGCTGGCCAAGCCAGGCTTGCGGAGAACGGCCGAATCGGCCGTTTCCAGCAAGCCACCCAAATCCCCTGATTTGGGCTTGCTGGAGCTTGGCTAGCAGGCCATCCAGCCAACCAAACAGGCTTAGGTTGCATTCCACAAGCCTGGCTAGACCCTTAAGCAGGCAACCAAACACACTCATAGTGAACAACTGCTTGGCTCACGCTCGATATCTAACTCTATCAATAATACATAGATATTATGAAAATTAAAGTTATGATATATGATATATTTGCATATTAATATTTCTATGCCTTACAATGAAAGAAAATCTATTAAGGTTGTATTTTAATTTGATAAATACATAATAGGACATACTCCCATCATACTCACAAAGGAAATCGTTTAGGAAAGCGACACCATCTCCAAAGCCTAACTTTGACTCCTTGTTTTTATAAAAAGAATTATTAGAAAGTGGAATATGTATATTTTTATGAAAGTATTTTTCAAAACAAATCTATTTATCTAATTTTCACATTTCCAAACTCAACAACTTAAAAGTTATTCATAATTTATATTCCCAATGTTTGATCCAAATCTTATCCAAAATGACTTCTTATATGAGTACATAGGAGACTAGTCATGTTATTGCCAATATTAACTTATATTACAATGCAAATAAATTATAGTTTTTCAAGTTACGTAAAGAATATATATATATATATATATATAAATATATATATATATATATATATATATATATATATATATATATGAAACATTCATGTCCTTATTTCCTATTATGCTTGATAGGTTGTTTTTCCCTCTGATTGCAATGCGCAAACATATTTGCTAGATTTATATATTATTTTCCTAGAGAAGAATCCAAATCCTCAATTTTGTCAAAGAACATCTTTATTGAAAAAATAGCTATTCAGATGCATTTGGAACTTGGGAAAAAATAGCTATTCAGATGCTATTCATCGACTTACACAAGCACAGAAAGTTAATTACGGCCCGGTCTAAGGTTTATTTGCAAAGCCCCCACTCTAAGAAATCTGTAGATTTCCTAGAGGTAGTCACCTATAGCTCTAGGAAATCCTGGATCTAGAGGTCCACGCATGTTAAATGCATTTATATAACACTGTCAGCCCTGTTTTCCTCTTTCATAGTGAAATGATAATAAACTCAACCACTGCCAATTTTAGATTGATAGTAAAAGTTATGACCACCACTGGATTCTTATACAAAACGACTACAATAATGGGGAAAAAGAATCTAGCTATTAGAGGACTAGGCCTGCTTCTAGCCCATTGCCACCTCCACCATCGTCATGTATTCTACTCTGCAAGTACATCGGTGGCTTCTTACCACAACCCATTGCCATCTCCTCATACAGTTTGTCATTGCTACTGCTAGATCCAAGAAGAACAATCGAGAGGGCGAGGGAGATTAAGAGAGGTAAGAGAGAGCAAAGGAGCTCAAAAGGGAGAGAGACAGAGGGAGAGAAGGGGGAAGGCTCGTGGGAGTGGGGTATCTTCAATTCGTACGTGGCCTCTGCGTGCCAGCCAACCTAGGGCGCCCCATGCAAGGACCCACTTGTAATTCACTGTAAAGAAACACAATATATGCAGATTGATTGGGTAGCAGAGTGACGCATGTGGGTGTGAGTGAGTCTACCTTTACTTTTCAATGTCAGCTGCTATATATGCCAACCAGAACTTTCACCTCTAGACCGACAATGATATGTTAACCATGGTTCTTATTAAAACCAGTTGGTGAAAACTGTTTCTATAGTAGTGAATTCTATCGAAAAAACACCAGAAAATTGCCAAAATGTTGTGTGGAATCAATTCGCGCCCTCCGCAGGTTAGCCGCTGTAAAAAAATATGATATATGTAGTTGATTTGGCAGCAGAGTGGCACACGCAGGTGTGAGTCTGCCTTACTTTCACCGCCCATATTTTATTATGAACCAAGAGTGATATGTTAACCATAGTTCCTATTAAAACCGCTTGGTGAAAACTATTTCTATAGTAGTGAACTATACCAAAAAAGAAACACCAGAAAAATGTCAAATGTCATTTGGATATACACACCGCATGAAAATCATAAGGACTTTCCTGATTGTGTTAACTAGACTCAACAAAAACACGACTTTAGACACCGAGAGGCCAGAAATGAAGAGATCAGTTTGTATTTATAGGATACTGAAGGAAAAAATTTTGGCGTGATGTTAGACCTGAAATTTGTCCCCTCCAACATGTCCAAAGATAGGTGTGTCTGGTACCAACCATTTTGAAAGCAAACTGGTGATCGGAAACAACATCCATATATAGGGGATTTATTTATTTAATTTTGTGTTGACATGCTACAAGATTCCACACAGCCATATGCTTTGGGAGGCTCCCCTAGGACCACCTATCTATAATGCATCAGTTTTACATGAAAGTAGTATATATATATCTCAAATTTAGTGGATATTAGAGCAGGGATCATCGAGATGGTGAGTATGGCAAACAGCTTACCCTGTTGGACCAGCTACTCGATCGCCTATACTCTCCACACAAAGCAAACAAGGATTGTTATCGAATTAAGCGTCGATGTCATAGGTGTAGCTAGCATATTGCCGGCCGGCCCGGCGAGCCCTGCCGGTCGTCGACAGTTTGTGGACGGATCGACGATATGTATGCTGCCACTATCAGATCGATCGTTTTCTTCTCGTTTTGGCTCCATTCGGCGTCGATGGGGGCTAGCCAACTACTGCTTCCAGCCAAAGTGTACTGCTGCTGGGGATGGACGGACGTCGACTGGGTGACAGGTCCGGCGAATAAGGCAGCACGCCTGGATCAGTATCAACCACGCTGGAACACAAGTTAGTGTTGCCAACCTGACGTTCCGCACACCATCCGGTTTATGGTGCCTCTCCGCGGACCACTGAATTGAAACACGTCTGGACTCTGGACTCTGGAGAAGGAATGCTATATATAGTATAGGCCGTTTAGTTTAGGAAGTGATTGAGTTGAATATGCAGTAAAAAAAAATACATTAATTTGATGTGTTGAAGTAAACATTTGATGTGTTGATGTGTCCTGATAGCTAGAACACAAAGAATATACATTGATGTGTTGAAGAGAATTTTTTTTTCTTAAATGAATGCAAATGACACGCTGCTGTGCTAAAGTCCCAAACAACATTCATTTTCATATATAGCTAGTACAGTAGTCAGTAGGGTGGATGGTAAACAGCCACTAAAATTTTAAAGAATCACTCTTTTCTTAGTAAAACCTCGTCTAGAACACAAGAAGTTTTCCCACAAGCACTAGTAGAAAAGAGTACAACGCCGATGCCCTCTTTTTATGCTACAGACGGTTGTAGTTATCACACGCCTGTGGTGTAAAAAGGGCGGTGTTAGAACTACGAACCGTCTGTGAAGATGCATTTTCACAGGCGGTTTTTCTAACTGAACCGCCTGTAGAAATCATGCATTTCTACAGGCGATTTTCCTAAGGAACCGCCACTAAAATATAATTTGAAAGTCGCCTATAGAAATAATTTGAAATTGATTTTTTTGAGTTTTTTAAATGACCTTGTTTGAAAAAACTGTCAAAATAAAAGTTGTAGATCTCGAAAAGTTACGAAACTTTGTAGTTGATAATTTTTTCATTTGACATCATCTTGTCGTCGAAAACTACGTTTGAATTTTTTAAATTTGAAATTCAAATTTTGTAAATGACCTCGGATGGAAAAACTTCCAATATAAAAGTCGTAGATCTTAAAAAGTTATGAAACTTTATAGTTGACAACTTTTTCATTTGAATCCGTTTAGGGCCTCAAATAAGCCCTATATGCTCGATTTGGGATAATATGTGGGGAACTAAACTCTAATATAGACACAAGTGAGTGATAGGTGGAGTGGTAGAGGAGGCTACGCGCAAGGGCAAGGTCTTAGCGAATCCCACCGGCCGCGAAGCACGCGATTTTATACGAAAAAAGCGCGACTTAGTTACCAATGGGCCTTTCCTATAATTAAATTTTTTTTTCTATTTTTAAAAGTCGATTTTGTATTTTCTGTAAAAACATTTCTACATGCGCGTGGTTCACATAACTGAACCGCCTGTAGAAATTCATTTTATTACCGCCTGTAGAATTGGTTCATTTCTACTGGCCTTCAGCGCAGGCGGTGCTGAAAAACACCAGTAGAAATAGATTTTCGGCCGCCTTTACAGTATGCCTCTGTACTAGTGAAGAAAACAACTACAGTAATTAATTGATAGTAGAAGGAACACACCACAACACATACAGCTAGTTATTAGACACGGGCATATACATATATGACGATCAGTTGAAGTTACATTGCATCGTCAGGCAGTAGTGGTAGCAGAATGGACGTTTGCAGTTACATGATGGCGCAGGTCGGCGGGCTGTCCTCGCAGACAACCATCGGGTACGGCATGGGCGGTGGGCAGGGTGGTGGCATGGGCGACGGCATGCACGGCTGGTACTGGTAGCCGCCGCTGCCGCAGTAGTGCGCGGGCTTGGGCGGGCTGGGCGGAGGCATGTACGGCTGGCCGTGGCCACAGTAGCACCATGGCGACGACCACGGCGGGCACTGGCACGCCGGCGGTTTCGGTAGCGGCGGCTTGGACTGGTGGCAACCACAGTGCGGCGTGGGGCAGCTGCTGCACGGCCACGCGCCGGGGCCGGGCTGTGGGCACGGATTTGGGTAATAAGGGCAAGAGTATACCAGCTTGCACTTGGGTTTGGGCTTGGGCTTGGCTTTGGGCTCGGGCTCTTTTTCTTTGACGACCTCGATGTTCTTGATGATCCTACCGGCCTTGGCCCAGAGGCTGCAGCTGAGCTTGTTGGCGTCGAAGGGCCCAGAAACGGTAACTTTGTCCTTCTCGTACTCCACCTTCTCGATCACCAACTCGCATTGCTCTGCGTACACACATTTAATTTGCTTTGCCTGATGAGTGAGTGAACCAGAAATTTTTTTGAGCTGTGCCTACCCGTTCCAACATAATCTGAGATTGATTTTGTTACTACTCAAACTTCGTCAAAGTTGAACAATTACTATCTATGCACAAAAAGGTTAACATCTACTCTCTCCACCCCAAATTATAAGTCATTCTAAGAATTTTGGAGAGTCGAACCATCTCAAATTTGACCAAATTTATATGGTAAAATAATAATATTTATGGTTTCAACTTAGTATCATTACATTGTTCATTAATTATATTTTCACATTATACCTATTTCATGTTATGAATCTTTGTAATTCTCTCTACAATTTTGGTCAAAGTTGAGATGTTTTGACTCTCCAACATTCTTGGAATGACTTACAATTTTGGATGGAGCACTAAATGCACAATTTAGAGTAGCGGTCCGTAAAATTGTACGGTGGTGTCATCTGGGTTCCTCACTCTCAAATTATGATTTATGGGTCCCTAAACTTGTATGACATTGTCATGGATCCATAACTCTAGAATTTTGATGTTTTGAGTCCTAGAACTTGTATGATGGTGTCATCTAGGTCCTCAAACTTGTGCATCAACACACTAATAATGGCATTAATAATGTGCCATGCTAATCATGTGTTAATGTGCAAGTTTAGGGGACCTACATAACACCGTTATACAAGTTCTAAGACTAAACAAAAATCAAAATTCGAGAACTAGGGAGCTGAATGACACCGCTGTACAAGTTTAAGAACCCATAAATCAAGACTCTGAGAGTTAGGGATCCAGAAGGCACCGCCGTGCAAGTTTAGGAACCGTTGGTGAATTTTACTCCATATTTGCTTGACACATTTGTCTAGTACATGTTAAAAATTAACATCTCTAAGTGTTTTTTTATAAATATAATTCAGTTGAAGTTGAAGATGTTTGACTTAGGTAAATTTATAAAACATGCATACTACATTAATTATTGTCGAACAAAGGAAATATATATATATATATATATATATATATATATATATATATATATATATATATATATATATATATATATATATATATATATATATATATATATATATATGCACACCTTGGATGCAGCACAGGACCTTCTGGATCTTGGTGCTGCAGCGGCTGCACTCCAGGTCCACCGTGATCTTCAACTTGCCCATCTCTGCAACAAACAAAAACTTTTCATGCACATGACATTCATGCGTGAACTCAAAACTTTTTCTTCTACTAGGAAGGGCTAGAAATTAATAAGTAAGCTAAAAATATGTAGCTGCACTCTGCCTTTTAATCTGTTTTTCCTGCATGCACTTTTGCATATATAGATCGAACCAACTCACTAGCTAATATACTGCAATATGACAGGCTACGAAAGTTCACCTTAATTCAAGTGAAGACGATTCTTATGAGGAAATGACAGGGGCTACAAGTGTGTTGATGAGCAGCTATACATTTGGGAGGCGCGAGACTTGCTACAACTCTACAAGCATGTGACGTACGTTGTCATCTCAGCAATCCGGTGAGAGAGCAATGTATGTACATGTATTATGTCTATATATAGATGATATATAGATGGTGTCTGTTGTGTATATATAGATATATACCTGATCGACGACGCGACGCTGCAGTAGTAGTCACAGCGCAGCATTTGGTGACTGGTGTAGGGATCACGTCTGCAGCTTTGCAATGGCCAATTGAAACGGCGCAAGCACATACATGCATGTCTCGATCAATTCTGGAGGGTTGTTAGGATTTCATGCATGCGAACACTGGGTTCAACTTCTCCCTCGTACGTCCTCTCTTCCTTTTTCTGTCAAGAAAATTTGGTGCACGATTGGATTAGAGAAGAAGGCGGAGTTCGGAGACGTACAGACGATCCTGCATTATACTGCATTGCATATGGGCTGGTATGAGAGCGAAATAAATAAATATATTAATTGAGTACGAGGTTTAGGTTACGACTTGAGTTTGTGTGTTCTATAGTCGTCCAAGCGGGTTGAGTTGTTGGATTAGTTGTTGCTAATTAAGGCCGGTTGACGACGACGACCTAGCTGCTGCTGTGCAATAGGCTGCTACATACGTCAACTTCAGCTTCCTAGCTACCACAGCCACAGGTAATCATTGACGACCACAGCCTAATTAAAGTCAGTTGTTGCTCGGTGGTCAGCAGGATGGTTCCAACGTAACGCTGACTGATTGCCAACTAACCAAATTGCTAATGATTGATTACCAACTAAACAATTGCTATTTTCGTTACCTCTACTAAATTCGATCTCAAAATTCAGTTCTTGTCATGCTCTTCAAAATTGGGATGCTCTTGTCTATCACCCATGGGCGGACCCAACACTAGCTAGGGCAGCTCAAGCCATGGCCCTAGTTAGCCCATATAATAAGGGAGTAAGGGGGTGTTTGGGACTGCTCCACAAACTCTACTCCACAAACTCCACTGTGGAGTAGCTCCACAAAAAACTGGAGTTTGTGGAGTACATCTTTAGGTGCTCTCACAACTCCACTCTTTTTTCTCGAACTGAGTGCGTGGAGCTGAAACCGTTTGGCTAAAAAACGTGGAGCGGAGCTGAAAAACGTGGAGCAGAGCAGTCCCAAACACCCCCTAAGTCTTTAGTTTTTGGCTCATCAAGCAGCCTAACACAAGCAGCCCAGGCTGCATGCAGCAGGCCAATAGCTCTCCTCTGCTTTTCTCATGTAGAGTACGCTCGAGAAATTTAAGGCTTTGCACTTATTCCTTATTTTCCATCCTATTCAGTTTTAGTTTAACTAGATTGAAAACTGAGTTATAAATTATGGTTAAATGATTGCTCAGTTTTGTACTAAAATTATTTTAGTTTAATTGGATTGAAAATTAAGTTATAAATTATGGTTAAATGATTGCTCACTTTTGTACTAAAATTACATATTTGCTTGGTTGTTCATGTTCTATTGAATCATCATCGTGATTAAATAATTGCTCGATTTTGTCTTAAATTTTATACTTTATTGGTTGTTCTATAAAATTACATACTACAAACCTGTTCGAAGAAATCATCTAAACTATTAGTAGTACTGTAGTATCTGTGGTACGTTCTTATTCAAGATTTACTATGCCAAATTTTGGCCCTAGTTTTGTCTAATTCCTAGGTCCGCCACTACTATCACCTGTCATTTGTTTCCCTGGTTCACTGACACGTGCTTCAGCTTGGGCTAGAATATCAAGAGGCATAACCATTAGCTACTTTGTTCCAAATTGTAAGTCTCTTTGACTCTTTTGGTATTCGAGGTATCAAAAAAAGTAAAAACGACTTATATGGAGGAAGTAGATCTTAAGCTAAGTACTTGTGACTAATAAAAATTGCAAATATTATTTTATATGTTTTTCTCTGCTTTATTTATTTTCTAAGACAATAGACATATATATGCTATGTACTAATTTGTATCCAATCATGATAAACAACTCAATTAGTTATCTATATTGCTTTCTCATATGTATCCATAGTTTTCCCTTTCCATATCTACTTTGTGTTTATTATGTAATAAGACAATAGACTTGTGATGACTTCAGTGAGGTGGAGAACAATGAACTCGTGAATGATGTGGAAAGGCTCAAGAAAGAGTTATCTACATTGAAACGCAAGTACAAAACATTGTCCAACCTCCTCAAGATATAATCATGACAACATGGTGAAAAAGCTTGAGTAGGGTGCAATTGTGACATGATTCAAGTGTCACAAAGAAGGCGACAAGTCCATGTGGGCAAGTTAATAAGGGATGATACAAGGTAGAAGAAAAGAACATCCATAGCAGCCACTACATATATATCCTTTGCAAAGTGAAGAATGAGATTGTGGTGGTTCATAGGCTAATCACAAGTGTAAGCTCAAAGGCCTCTCTCGAACTCACTCTCATGAGCTCATCCCAAATCCAAACACTTGTATTCATGTTGGATGAAGGAGAAGGTGAAGATCAAGGCTACCATCTCCATCTCAAGTGTAAGCTTGTTGTCGGTGTTTTTCCCCCGGGGGGTCACACCAACGAGTAAATTTGTATGTGTGCTCCCTTTCCCGGATGGTGATGCAAGAAGACACAGAGATTTATCCTGGTTCGGGCAAGAGAAGGCCCTACGTCCAGCGGGGGGAGAGAGTTTGTATTATCTTGCACCTAAGTGCTTGTACAGGGGCGAATACAAGCGTGGTATGAAGTGTGGAGCTCTACTACGTATGTGTGGCCTTGTGTCGTCGTGTGTTTCCCCGTTCTATTCCTGAGTCTCTCCTTTTATAGCTCCAAGGAGAGACCCAGGGTACATGCGTAGTCGCTAGAGTAGGGGTCGATAGCCGCATGGAGCGCTGACCTACTCGAGGCTTCCGTACGGCATGGCCTCGAGCCGTCCCATCTTGATAGCCCGGTGATGATTACGCGTGCTCCTGCGTTCGGCCCTGCCCGCCGCCTCGCGCTGGTTCTGAGGTCGCATGCCGGTACGGTATGGCGGCGGATCCGGCGGGGTAGCTGTGGTGTTGTCAGTCGACGCCCAACTTGCCCCTAGGAAGGGACCCTGTTCGGTCGAGGGTCGGACGCCGTGTAATGTGCTGATATCTGGAGCGCTGACCTTGGAGGTCTCGAGGGGGTCCCGATTAGACGTTCCATCCTCGTTTCCTGCGTCCTGACACGCCCTGGGTCGTTCGGTGGGAAGGCTGCAAAAAGATTGATGGGACGGAAGCCTGTTCCCTATCACGCCTCCCGTGACCTGTGCGTTAGGTGGGGAAACATCAGGCGCATTTAATGCTCCCGCCCGCGTGCGCGCGTCAGGCGGCGGATGGCGCCCTCGCGCTCGACGCCCCCCGGTTCGCATGAGCCTATTCCGTATTCGACGGTAACCGGCGCTCGACGCCTGATCGATTCGCTCGACGCTATTTCCGTCTTCGAGGTTACGGCCGTCGATGGCGGCGCATAGGTAAGATTAGAGCGTCGAATTGAGGGTCTCGACCTGCGTACGGACAATCTCATAATGCGCATCGCTGAGGGTACCCCTTACTGATACCCTCGACAGTAGCCCCCGAGCCTCCATTTGAGCGCTAGCGCTCGAGTGGGGGCTTTGTTTTGCGGTCGAATTTCCGTGGGGGCGCGCGAGCGACCCCGCGGGGGTAGCCCCCGAGCCCTCGAGGGAGTATTTAACTCCTTCGAGGGTTATTTTGCCAAATTTGCAGAAACGCTGTCAACACCCGTGGTGGAAGGTTCTGTTCGGCTTTGCTTTGCGTGGAGGTTTCGACGTACTCTCGATAGAGCGAGCGTCTTCCACCCCGGGTTGAGTTCCTAGCGGGTAGTCTAAGTGAGAACCTGTGCCCCTTTCGAGGGGGTCAGCTGTAGCCCGGAGGCGTCCTCATAAAGCAGGGTCGACGTGGTCGGGGATACCGGTCTCATTCGATAGAGTCCAGCGGCTCGATGCCTCCCTTCGGGGGGATTCCTCTCGACTGTCTCGACCCTACCTTAGACATCGCCAGCGAGCCCTCGAGGCGGGCCTCGATTTTCGACCACTCGCTGGGGATCCCTGACTCTTGGCGCTCGAGATCGGCTGTCGAACCCTTTCGATGGGCCAGCCATCGACCTCTCGAGACTATTGTGGGCGCATACCTTGGCTTACGAAGTAAAGAAGTGGCCGTGGCGGTTCGCCTTTCTGCCCGTTGGGCGCGCCTTTTTAGGCGGGTGACGTTGCGACACTGTATCGACGGGGAATTCGGAGAGTCCGGCCTGTGAGGAGAGAAAGGACTGTCAGACGGCGCATTTATGGGGGGAGTTACCTTATTTCTCGGATCTGTCCGTTGGCGGACTGCTGGCTATAAATACGCCGTCGCGTCGCCGCCGTTCTTCTCCCTTCTGCATTCTCGCTCTTATTCTCTTGTTGCCTTTGCTTTCTCGCCGTCTCACGAGCACACGCCTCCTCGAGCTGTAGTGAATCCACCGTCCCTCCAGCCGAGATGCCTGTAAGACTCGTCGCCGCCGACGACTGGCGCCCGTCGTCGATGACGGAGCGCCGGCTGTTAGAGCTTGAGAAAGAGGGACTGCTGCGCCGCCGCACCTCGCTATCGTCGCCGGAGTAGATCGCGCCGCCGGCGAGTCACAGGGGGCCTCAGCCGCCTGAGGGCTACGTGGTGTCGTTCGCCAAGTTCCACCGCCACGGTCTGGGCGCGCCCCCGAGCCGCTTCATGCGGGCCCTCTGCTTCCATTATGGGGTCGAGCTCCAGCACTTCTCTCCGAACGCCATCACCGTAGCAGCGGTTTTCGCCGCCGTGTGTGAGGGCTACCTGGGGATGATGCCGCACTGGGAGCTGTGGCTCCACCTCTACAGGGGCGAGCTTTTCCACGCCCCCACCGGAACCACGGGCGTAAGGAAGCCCGTGCGGGCGGGATGCCTCAATCTGGTGCAGAAGATGGGGAAGACGGACAGGCCGCGGGAGTACATCCCGGTAGGGTTGTCGACCAACCACGCCGGCTGGGACTCCCAGTGGTTTTACCTGCGGAACGACGACAATCTCCTGCCTTCCTACTCGGGCCGTCTGATCTTGGAGCGTCCAGCGGACTAGACATACGGCGTCGTCCAAGCTCATCAATCTCGGCTCGACCCCCTCCTCGATGCCCTGAAGAAGCTTCGCCAGGAGGGTTTGACCGCCGCTCTCGTCCTCTCGGCCGTCCATCACCGGAGAGTTCTCCCTCTGATGTCACGACCGTTGAGGATGGACGAGATGGGCCCTGGCGTCTCCTCTCGGGACCTCGAGGCGTGTCGGATGTCCAACGAGGCTCCGGCGGACGACGAAGTCGCGGCCCGAGTCAGGGCTGCAATTGCCGGTGATTTTCAGCCAGAGCATGTTAACGGCTTCCCCATGAGACCTGACGCAGGCTCGATCGATCTGGTACGCTTTCTTCTTGCGCGCAGCCTCGACTCTGGGTTTCCTTTCTCCCCTCTCTTTTTCCTAAGTCCACCTTAGTTTTGGCAGGGTCGGATTGATGTCCTGTCCTCGAGGCCTCCGGTAAAGGAGGACGAGGTCGATCGTGACAAACGGCGCCAATCTGCCGAAAAGCTAAAGTCTGCGAAGGACTCTGCAAAGAAGGGGGAGAAGAAGAAGAACCTCGACCGCCAAGCATTAGAGGCGCGTCGAGCCAAATCCAGGCAGAGGGGGGAGCCTGAGGAAGAATCCCCCAACGATGACGACGATGACGACGAGGACAGCGACGACTCTGAGGGGATGGCGTCGCGCCTCGATCGGATTCTCGAGGGCCCTCCTCGAGGTGACGTCGACGCCCCCCGGACGGAGGCGCCAGAGGAGGGTCCGAGCGGATCCCGTCGCCCTCGGGCCGACACCCCTCCCGCGACCAAGGCGGGCCAAGACGCACCGCGCCCTCCCCCAGTGCCCCGGGAGAGCAGTCTGGCTAGGCCCCCGGCGTCGGGGCCGCTAACTCGTGGCCGCGCCGCGGCCTCTGAGAAAGGAGATGCCGGCCGTAGGAGCGCCAGTCCCGGCGCCCGCTAGGCGGGGACCGACGCGCCTAGGCCAGTACCTGCCCTCGAGGGGCCTGGAGCTCTAACGCGGGGTGGCTCGAGGCCCACTGGTCGGGGTAGCGGGAGGCGAGCTGTTCTCCCTGTGGGGTAAGTCTTTTTTATGTTGCGGTTTTTGTCTTCCCATTCTTCCACCTTTCCTCATATGCCAACCTTTTCTCAGGCTGAAGCGGACCCTTGAGCAGGCCCAGCCGTCCATGGCAAAGAAGCTCAGAACGGGTGCCGCCTCCAAGGAACCTGGTTCGTAGTTTATTTCTGGGCGTTGCGATGTTCCTGTGTCGGTTATCGTAACGTCTGACCCTTACCCTTTGTTTCGTAGGCTCCTCCAGCTCCCAACCTCCAGCCGGCGTCGAGAGGGCTCCGCCTCGTCCCGCGCCTACTCCGTTGCCGCCGACTGGTGGTGAGGCGCCCCAGACGCAAGCGTCAGAGGGAGCCCCCGAGCCCCCTAGATTGGGGGTCGAGGGGGAACCCATCACCATCAGCGACACGTCTGATGGTGACGGAGCGTCTGGGGTGCCCGCCCCATGGAGGAGGAAACATCGACCCCTCATGTTAGGGGATCAACTCCCTGGCCCGCCGGCCTCCGCACCCTCGAGGAGCAGAAAAAGAAGAGGGAGGAGGATGAACAGCGGGAGCGCGAGGCGGCGCGGCAGCCACAGGAGCAGCAGCAGCAGCAGCAACCCCAGCCGGAGGAGCAACTGCAGCAGGAGCAGGGGGGCCAAGAGGACGAGCCACTCGAGCCCCCGCCTCAAGGTTTGGCCCAACCGGCGCCACTGGCGCCGCAAGAGCCCAGCGATCAGGAGGAAAATTTGCCGGTGTATGGCCCTCCTACCCCAGCGTGGCTCCTTCCGGGGGCGCCTGCCGCGATCCGGGCAGAGTCGGGGCGAGCGGACGGAGTGGTGGCGCTCGCCTGTATGATGCGCACCCCCACCGACCCCGAGTCCGAGATCAAGAGGACGATCTACGGCATGGACGGGATCGCCCCAGGGTTCCTTCGGGAGCGTCGAGCATGGGAGGACCACTTTCCCTCTGAGGAGGATGAGATTGGGTCGTCAGGGAGCAAGGACGGTACCTGGAAGACGGTGGATGACGACGGGCGGTTTCCTTGCCTCGCCGACCTGTTCTTGTGCCACGGGGGTTCCCTCGAGACCGTCGAGAACTTTATCCGCGGCGTCAAGGCGCGGGCTGATCGGGAGATGGAGAACTGGTGTCCCGATCGGATTCGTATCCGAGCTTCCACCGACCCGTCCGAGCCCAATATCTTCCTCGACGACAAGAAGGAGGTCGAGAAGTGGGAGCATGTCGAGGAGCTCCGCCTTTGGATGAAGCATGTGGTGGGGCTCCTATCGGACGTCATCAACAACGGGCTCGGGCCTGCTTATTTTGTAAGTGTTTCTCGAACTCCAATTTTCATGGTGCTTTCTGGTTTCTGTATTCTAATCCATCCGACCCTTGATTCGCAGGATATGAAAGAGACCTCTCGCATCAAGTCCAGCTTCATACACGCCACGAGGGGCGGTTGGGAGCAGCTCCCCCTCCTCAAGGATCAACTCCTCGAGTCGCAGGAAAAGCTCCTTAAAGCTTACAAAGATCTCATAGCACTCGAGGAGGAGAAGAAGGCGAGGGAGGCTGCTTTGGCCGAGGCCCGAGAGGCCTCGAAGAAGACGGAGGAGGAGGCGATGCAGCTACGGGAGCGGGCTCTTACGGTCGAGGAGGCCGCGTCCAGAGCCCGGGAGGAGGCCCTGTCCTACAAGAGCGTCATTGCGGACCTGGACAAGGAGAAGGGCCTTCTCAAGACCGACCTGGACTCCCTCCGCGATTCTTTCTAGAAGATGAAAGTGGCGTACGTGGACAGTGAGGTCGCAAGGGGTGCCGCCGAGGACGTAAAGAAGAAGGCCCTCGAAGACCTCGAGGCGGAGCGGGCTCGATCCCGCAGTCTCTCTGACGACGTCGAGCGTCTGAAGGGAGAATTGTTGGAGAAGAGTGGAGCCGTTGCTCAGGCTGGCAGGGTGATCGAAGATCTCCGCGTCGCCAATACTGAGCTGGCGCGCTCCAACAGAGAGATCGAGCGTGCCAACACCAGATTGGTCGGCGAGAACACGGCCCTAGAGGAGAGCATCAAAGGTATGTTTCCTTTGTCGAATTTCTTTTTCGAGGTGTGCTTGGTTTTTCCTAAGGTCTCTTTATATTGGCTCTTACAGGGCTCAAGGACGAACTCCTGGCCGCCCAAGCCGAGGCTCGCAACGCCAAGGCTCAGCTCGAGGCGGAGGTTGCTTTGAACCGTCGAGTGCGGACGGCGATAAGTGATCTCTCGACCTCTTGGGAGGTCGAGCCTATGGATGAGTCGAGGGAGGACGCTCGAGGCGACGCCCTGGTCGACCAGTTGTGCTACATAGGCGCGACGCTGCGAGATCGGGTGCGGGACGCCCTCCACATCGGGGTGAAGCGGGCGATGGCGGTTGTCTGCTCGGGCTTCTCCTACGACATGGAGGTGGTGTCCCATGGCTTCGTCACCGACATCTCCAAGACCGACGCGGAGAACGAGGAGAGGCTCCATGCCTTGATCGACGACGCGGAGGCTCCTGGGGAAAGGTTGGCCAAGCTCTTCGAGCCTGAGGTGCTCCCTCCTGAGGCTAGCTCGGGCGGAGGCGAGGGCGGTGAGGATCGTGCCGCGGACTGAGGCCTGCGAGCCTGCTCAGGGCGCCTGGGGCCCCTTGTATGATATTTTGTTGATTTTGTTGCTAAGCGATACGGTGTCTTTTTGTAATTGTTAAATGCTTATTTGTCTTTCCGCTCGAGGTCCTTTTATTTCTCTTTGTTCCTACGTTTGTATCCCTTGCTAGATCTTTCGTCAAAAAACAACCTCGATTACCTCAAGGGTAAGGAAGTGAGTAGAGTTTCCGTAGCCCGGGGGCGTGGGAGTTCTCCGGCTCGTTATCCCTCGGCCTTTGGGGGGCTCGAGGCGCCTTAACTACTCGAGCCATGCAAGGTTTACTAAGTAAGAAAAGAAAACTTCTTGGTTTTTTCGACGCTTGGGGGGGGTCGTCCCCCTGGTAGCCCCCGAGGGGGTGCTGACTATGATGGGTCATGGTCGGCATCCCCTTTTAACGTCGAGACTATGACTCGTAACTATTTTTAGCACAAAAAGAAGTCGCTCGAGAGAAAGACTTTATTTATTCACGCGTTCGTTTACAAAGTCTTCGTACAAAATGTAGGAACGTAAGTTTAGGACTTCTAGGGGTAGAATCGACGTAGCTGTTCGATGTTCCATGCGTTGGTGAAGATTGCCCCCTTTTCGTCCGCCAACTTGTACGTTCCTGGCTTAAGGACCTCGGCCACCACATACGGGCCTTCCCAAGGTGGAGTCAGCTTGTGGCGTCCTTGGTTGCTCTGCCGGCGTCGTAGGACAAGGTCGCCTACGTTGAGGTCCCTCTTGCGCACGTGCTTGTCGTGGTAGCGTCGGAGTCTCTGCTGATATCTGGCAGAGTTGAGGAGGGCCATGTCTCGAGCCTCCTCGAGTTGGTCGACCGCGTTTTCTTGAGTTTCTTTGTTCGATTGCTCGTTGTAAGCCTTGAGTCGAGGTGACCCGTACTCGAGGTCTGTGGGGAGGATAGCCTCAGAGCCGTAGACCATGAAGAACGGGGTGTATTTGGTGGCCCTGCTTGGCGTTGTCCTAAGGCTCCATAGGACTGAGGAAAGCTCCTCGACCCATTTCTTGCCGAATTTCTTCAATCGATTGTAGATCCTTGGCTTGAGTCCTTGCAAAATCATGCCGTTGGCACGCTCGACCTGGCCGTTAGTTCGAGGGTGGGCTACTGCAGACCAGTTCACACGGATATGATGCTGATCGCAGAAATCCAAGAACTTTCTACCGGTGAACTGGGTGCCGTTGTCGGTGTTGATGACATTAGGGATCCCAAACCGATGGATGATGTCGGTGAAGAAGAGGACGGCCTGCTCGGAGCGGATGTTGGTGATGGGTCGAGCCTCGATCCATTTTGAGAACTTGTCAATGGCCACCAGCAAATGGGTGTATCCTCCTTTCGCCTTTTGTAGAGGTCCTACTAAATCGAGCCCCCATACCGCAAACGGCCAGGTGATGGGGATCATCTGAAGAGCGTGGGCGGGCAGATGCGTCTGCTTGGCGTAGAACTGGCACCCATGACAAGAGCGTACGAGCTCGATGGCATCCGCCACAGCCGTTGGCCAGTAGAAGCCTTGCCGAAAAGCGTTCCCTACAAGGGTCCGTGAAGCGGCGTGGTGGCCACAAGCCCCCGAGTGCATGTCATCGAGGAGTTTTTGGCCTTCTTCTACGGTGATGCAACGTTGTAAGACCCCCGTCGGGCTCCGTCGATATAGCTCATTGTCTTCGCCATAGATCACATATGATTTGGCCCGTCGAGCGATACGACGAGCTTCTGTCTTGTCTTCTGGCAGCTCGCCGCGGATAAGGCAGTCGAGGAATGGTGTGCGCCAATCGAATGGTCGACCCGGTCGTCGTTCTATCTCCATCATCTCTTCCACCATCAAGAGCGTATCGACAGCATTGGTTGGTTGGGCGGTGGTGGCGTCGACGCCAGCCCCCGTGCCTAGGTCGACGGATGGCTCGTGAAGATCCTTTGAAAATGCATCAGGCGGCACTGTGCCTCTGGTAGATGCGATCTTGGCGAGTTCGTCGGCTGCCTCGTTGTAGCGTCGAGCGACATGGACAAGCTCGAGGCCGTGGAACCTGTCCTCGAGTCGACGGACCTCCTTGCAGTACGCTTCCATTTTTGGGTCGTGGCAGCTCGAGGTTTTCATTACTTGGTCGATGACGAGTTGGGAGTCACCTCGGACGTCGAGGCGTCGGACTCCTAACTCGATAGCGATCTTGAGACCGTTGACGAGGGCCTCATATTCCGCGACATTGTTAGATGCGGCAAAATGAATCCTGATTATGTACCTCATGTGGACGCCCAAGGGTGAGATGAACAGCAGGCCGGCTCCGGCTCCAGTTTTCATGAGCGACCCATCGAAATACATCGTCCATAGTTCCGCCTGGACCTGGGTCGGGGGGAGCTGGGTGTCCGTCCATTCTGCGATGAAGTCTACCAGGGCCTGCGATTTGATGGCCTTGCGAGGCGCATAAGTGAGAGTCTCACTCATGAGCTCGACCGACCATTTTGCTATTCTTCCCGTGGCTTCTTTGCTCTGGATTATTTCGCCTAAAGGAAAAGACGAGACCACCGTGATGGGGTGGCCAAGGAAGTAATGCTGCAGCTTGCGACGGGCAAGGATTACGGCGTAAATCAGCTTCTGGATTTGGGGATAACGTGCTTTGGTCTCCAAAAGCACCTCGCTGACGAAATATACTGGCCTCTGAACCGGTAACGCGTGTCCCTCCTCCTGCCTCTCGACCACTACCGCCGCGCTGACGACCTGGGTCGTCGACGCGACGTAGAGGAGCAGCGGCTCTGCAGGTTGAGGTGGGACCAGGACCGGTGCCGAGGTCAGCGTCTTCTTCAGTCTTTCAAGTGCTTCCTCGACCTCAGGGGTCCAAGCGAAGCGCTCGACCTTCTTTAGGAGTCGATATAATGGTAATGCTTTTTCTCCCTGTCTCGAGATGAAACGGCTCAGAGCCGCCAGGCACCCCGTGACTCTCTGTACACCCTTGATGTCTCGGATCGGCCCCATTTTCGTGATGGCCGAGACTTTTTCGGGGTTGGCTTCGATGCCGCGCTGTGAAACGATGTATCCTAGGAGCATGCCTCGAGGCACACCGAAAACGCACTTCTCGGGATTGAGCTTGATCCGGCTGGTGCGTAGGCAGCTAAAGGCAATCTCGAGGTCCTGGATCAGGTCTCCTCGTCGCTTTGACTTGACGACAATGTCGTCGACGTAGGCCTCGACCGTTGACCCTATATGTTTGCCGAATACGTGGAGCATGCAACGTTGATACGTGGCTCCGGCGTTTCGAAGCCCAAATGGCATGGTCACGTAGCAATACATCCCAAAAGGCGTCATGAAAGAGGTCGCGAGCTGGTCGGACTCCTTCATTTTTATTTGGTGGTAACCAGAATATGCATCAAGGAAAGAAAGGGTTTCACATCCCGCGGTAGAATCGACAATCTGGTCAATGCGTGGCAATGGAAAGGGAACTTTTGGACATGCTTTATTCAGACTAGTATAATCGACACACATCCTCATTTTCCCATTCTTTTTCTTAACTAATACAGGGTTTGCTAACCAGTCAGGATGATGAACCTCCTTGATGAATCCGGCCGTCAAAAGCTTGTGGACTTCCTCGCCAATGATCTTGCGCTTCTCTTCGTCGAATTGGCGCAACCGCTGCTTCACTGGCTTGGAGCCGGCTCGAATCTCCAAGGAGTGCTCGGCGACTTCCCTCGGTATGCCTGGCATGTCCGAGGGACTCCATGCAAACATGTCGGCATTTGCACGGAGAAAGTCGACGAGCACAGCTTCCTATTAGGGGTCGAGGTCGGTGCTGATCGTCAGCACTTTGCCGTCGGAGTTGTTGGGCTCGAGCGGGATCTTCTTGGTTCCTTCCGCCGCTTCGAAGCTGCCCGCGTGGCGTTTAGGCTCAGGAGCCTCAGCGGCCAGGGCCTCAAGCTTCGCGACGAGCTCGGTGGAGCTCTCGACCGCCTCCCCGTACTCGACGCATTCGACGTCGCACTCGTACGCGTGCTCGAAGGAGGAACTGACAGTGATGACGCCTTTGGGACCGGGCATCTTCAGCTTCAAGTAGGTGTTGTTGGGTATGGCCATGAACTTGGCGTAGCCCGGGCGCCCGATGATGGCGTGGTACGTGCCTCGGAACCCCACCACCTCAAAAGTGAGGGTCTCTTTCCTGAAGTTGGCCGCTGTGCCGAAGCAGACCGATAGGTCAATTCGACCTACTGGCAGTGCCTTTTTCCCTGGCACGACGCCATGGAAACCGCCGGCGCTTGGCTGGAGGCGTCCTCTATCGATGCCGAGGAGGTCGAGGGTCTCGAGGTAGATGATGTTGAGGCTGCTGCCACCATCCATCAGCACTTTCGAGAGTCGGGTGTTGACGATGATGGGGTCGACGACGAGCGGGTAGACGCCTGGGGCGACTACCTTGTCAGGGTGGTCTTCTCGGTCGAAAGTGATAGGAGTGCTCGACCAGCTAAGGTATTGGGGCACCGCCATTCTTGCTGCAAAGACTTCGCGACGCTCCCTTTTGCGCTGCCTCGTGGTCAACTGAGTCGAGGGCCCGCCATAGATCATGTAGCAGTCGTGGACGGCGGGGAAGCCGTCGTCATCTTTGTTGTACTCCTTGCTGCCAGCCTTCTCTTTCTTGGAGTCATCACGCGTATCTTTTTTGAACCCCTGACCGTCGAAATGCTTTCTCAGCATACGACAGTCCTTGAGTTTGTGGTTGGCGCCTCCCTTATGGTAAGGGCACGGCTCCTCCAACATCTTGTCAAAGATGCCTCCATCCGGAGGGCCTCGAGGCTTCTTTCGATCCATGGCGGTGACAAGGTCGTCATCGGAATCTTCCCGGTGGAACTGCCGCACTTTCTGTTTCTTTTTGTTTTTCTTGAGGCCTCGACTGGGGGTCCCATCTTCATCGACGGGCTGCTTGCCTTTCCTTCCTTCTGAGCTGAAGAAGGCGCCGACTGCCTCCTCCCCTGCCGCGTAGTTGGCTACTACGTCCATCAGCTCGTCGACGGTCTGAGGTCGATTGCGACCTAATTCCCGCACCAAGTCTCGGCTGGTGGTGCCCGAGACAAACGCCAAGATGACATCGTGGTCAGGGATGTGCGGCAGCACAGTGCGCTGCTTCGAGAAGCGCCGAGCATACTCCCGAAGAGTTTCTCCTGACTTCTGCTTGCACTTGCTGAGGTCCCATGAGTTCCCTGGTCGTATGTAGGTCCCTTTGAAGTTACCCTCGAAGACTCTGACCAGATCAACCCAGTTGTGGATCTGATTGGCAGGGAGTTCCTCGAGCCATCGACGGGCGGTGTCGGAGAGGAAAAGGGGTAGCTGTCTGATGATGGCTCGATCATCACCTCGAGCGCCACCTAGCTGATAGGCCAGCCTGAAGTCGGCCAGCCACAACTCTGGTTTGGTCTCTCCATTGTACTTCGCGATGCTGGTCGGGGGTCGAAATGGACTGGGCAGGGGCATGCTGCGGATCGCCCTGCTGAACACCCGTGGGCCTGGTGGCTCGGGAGCCACCCGGTCCTCGTCGCTGTCGTATCTCCCACCGCGATGCGCGCTATAACCGCGCTCTTCCGCGTCTCCGTGCCGGCGGCGTCGATTTTCTTTGATGTCGTGCCGCGCGTCGTGTCGATGTTGACCGTCGACGGGGAGGATGAGAGCGGTCTTTCTACCTCGAGGGGGAGGTTGTTGTTGGACTGACACCTCCTCTTCGTTTAGAGGTTGTTCGTCGCGCTTCTCCGTGGCAGCTCCTCGCCGTCGAGACGCCGAACTTTCGGCTTGTTGAACCGCCGCCACCTGGAGCAATGTCTGTACCTCATCTCGAATGCGTCGGGCCTGGGAATTCGACGGCTCTGGCATATTACGTAGCAGCATCGTCGCTGCCACTACGTTCTGGCCCGCTCGTGGGAAACGGCTGACAGGTTGCTCTGGCTCTTAGTCGCCGACGATCTGTCGATGAACCTCTCGAGCGCGTCTGCGGACACTTCCGCCCGGCGGGTAGGGTAGGTCTTGCTCGAGGATTTGCTCGAGCAGGACGAGGCGCTCGCGGTCTTCGTCGAGCTTCATCTTGAGCTCCCGCAGCTGCGCGAGCTGCGCGGTTCTGTCTTCATGAGGAGGGGGGTCGACCTGTCCGTCGTTCCCAGGCGTCCTGGGGTCTTCTCGCGCCGCGGGGGCTCGACCTCCCGCGGCAGCATCCCGGGTCTCGTCAGTAGTTTCTACCGCCCCGTCGATGTGATAGCATTCCCTCGTAGGGTCATAGCTGTCCGTCTCGGAGTCGGAGTCCGGTTCGGCGGCGTAGAAATACCCACGTCCTTCCTCTAGCAATCGTTGCCTGAGGGAGGTGATCGAGTATCGTCCGGGGCCTAGACGACGGAGGCCTCGTACTCGGGAAAGGTCCGGCAGTTCGGACGCCGGCCGCCGCGCTTCAGAGCTACGTGGGAGGACCATTGGTCTTTCTACGTACGTCTGGGCGTTTGGGCATATCGCCCTGGCGAGCGACGCCGCGGCGTTGTCCAACCCGAACGACAGTGCCGCCCTTGGAGAGAACAACCCGTGTGGAAGTAGCCTAGCTGCGGTGGGGGGAGAGCACGCGAGACGCGTCCCCTCCCGTCGTCGCGCGGTGCTGAGTCGTCGCGCTTGTTGCTCCGTCACAAGGTGCTGCCGCCTTGTGGCCCACGTCCTGCCTCGCACGAGCTGTTGGTCGTGCTGAAGCAGAGGGGCCGCGGTGGTGCTGTCTGCGCCTCTTCTTAGGCGGGGAGGCGTGGTGGTGAGGGCGTCTCGGGGCCTTCAACCGTGCTGGCGTAACGCGGGCTCCTTCTGGTCCTTTGACTGAGAGCAAGATCATGTCGTAGCCGGAGCCCGTAGACATGAACTCGAGACTCCCAAACCAAATCACCGTGGAGCGCGGAAACGGCGAGGCAAGAGTAGCCATCCGGAAAGGAGTGGGAAATCGATGAAAAACACGCAGGACCCCTACCTGGCGCGCCAACTGTCGGTGTTTTTCCCCCGGGGGGTCACACCAACGAGTAAATTTGTATGCGTGCTCCCTTTCCCGGATGGTGATGCAAGAAGACACAGAAATTTATCCTGGTTCGGGCAAGAGAAGGCCCTACGTCCAGCGGGGGGAGAGAGTTTGTATTATCTTGCACCTAAGTGCTTGTACAGGGGCGAATACAAGCGTGGTATGAAGTGTGGAGCTCTACTACGTATGTGTGGCCTTGTGTCGTCGTGTGTTTCCCCGTTCTCTTCCTGAGTCTCTCCTTTTATAGCTCCAAGGAGAGACCCAGGGTACATGCGTAGTCGCTAGAGTAGGGGTCGATAGCCGCATGGAGCGCTGACCTACTCGAGGCTTCCGTATGGCATGGCCTCGAGCCGTCCCATCTTGATAGCCCGGTGATGATTACGCGTGCTCCTGCGTTCGGCCCTGCCCGCCGCCTCGCGCTGGTTCTGAGGTCGCATGCCGGTACGGTATGGCGGCGGATCCGGCGGGGTAGCTGTGGTGTTGTCAGTCGACGCCCAACTTGCCCCTAGGAAGGGACCCTGTTCGGTCGAGGGTCGGACGCCGTGTAATGTGCTGATATCTGGAGCGCTGACCTTGGAGGTCTCGAGGGGGTCCCGATTAGACGTTCCATCCTCGTTTCCTGCGTCCTGACACACCCTGGGTCGTTCGGTGGGAAGGCTGCAAAAAGATTGATGGGACGGAAGCCTGTTCCCTATCACGCCTCCCGTGACCTGTGCGTTAGGTGGGGAAACATCAGGCGCATTTAATGCTCTCGCCCGCGTGCGCGCGTCAGGCTGCGGATGGCGCCCTCGCGCTCGACGCCCCCCGGTTCGCATGAGCCTATTCCGTATTCGACGGTAACCGGCGCTCGACGCCTGATCGATTCGCTCGACGCTATTTCCGTCTTCGAGGTTACGGCCGTCGATGGCGGCGCATAGGTAAGATTAGAGCGTCGAATTGAGGGTCTCGACCTGCGTACGGACAATCTCATAATGCGCATCGCTGAGGGTACCCCTTACTGATACCCTCGACACTTGTGATCCACATCAATCAAACCCTTGTGTTTCATCTCAATCTCCGTAGTTCATATGCTCATATGCAAGTATAATTTCCTCTTCCTCTCTAATCTCCAATCAAGCCTCTCCCATGGTGCAAGAAGGATAAGAAATGAAGCTTGAGCTTCGTGGATGCAAGTTTGAGACCCCCATAAGTAAGCTCAACATCATCTCCCTATCGATCTTTCTCTCAATCTCAAAATCTTGAATAGAGTACCCACACTAGAGGCATGAATGTTGACCTCACCGATTAGGCAAATACGGTTTGAAGGCAGCGGGCGCGGTGACCTTGCCGGTGTGCTGCAGCCCTGCATGTAGGTTAGCACTCATGTACTCCACTCAGCAAGTTGTGGACTTTTGGTATTATGGTCCAGCATTCCCTAAATCCCTATCTCCCTCGAAGGCCTAAAGGCCTCAACGGAACTGAATCTTGCCTCTGCCTGTCTTTGTCTATTGCTGTGTTGCTCCGTGCCTATCAGTTATCAGTTTTTAGTTCAACTCGACACTCCGCGACTCCACAATTCTGTGGCCAACGTTAAGTGATTTGCAGTTGCAGATTTGCAGTTCCAGTTTAGTTAATCTAATTTTTTGACATATTAGATATATACTACAAGTTATCTCTTATTAATAGTACTAGATATTTCAATCGTTATATTAAAACATTAGGTCGCCGGACCCATAGTGTCTTACTTGCACAAAGAACCTAAAAATTGTTGAGACGGTGCTGCACCTAAGCTAAAAGACTTAGCTAATAGCCTCTTGATAATCGGACGTATGTCCCACTTAGTTGGCCTGGACTTGATAGTTATTAATAGTACTAGATATTTCAATCGTTATATTAAAACATTAGGTCGCCGGACCCATAGTGTCTTGCTTGCACAAAGAACCTAAAAATTGTTGAGACAGTGCTGCACCTAAGCTAAAAGACTTAGCTAATAGCCTCTTTATAATCGGACGTATGTCCCACTTAGTTGGCCTAGACTTGATAGATGTCGAATGTGAGTGGGAACTCACGTTCGCGCATTATAGGAAGGTACACAAGGTTTCTTAATTAATCAATCAAAACTTGAAGGAAAAGGAATACTTGATAGGCTCTATAACATTATTATGGCCAACCGTGAACTTGACTTAAGGCCAGTCTCAATGCATAGTTTCATGGCACAGTTACCTAGACTATAAACTAGGTAATTAAGCCATATGAGTTTTATGGGGATGAAACTCCTCTCTCATCTGATGAAACTCCTTTATTTAATGATCCTGCCAAGTCAGCAATTCTGCTTATGTGGCACCCTATTTAATATACATGACACTCCCATAAAACATGCATTGAGACTGACCTAATAAGTAGATAAACTTGCTTGTGAGATATGGCTCAAAGGGGTAAGGCTCCGCGAGTGTGACATCTCGAGTAGCATAGCTCGTGGAATGGTTAAGGACTGCCTATTTGTCATAATAAGTCAAAGTAACCAGCTGTACAAACCACATATAAATTTATGAGCATGATAATAAGCCTAGTATCGAGTGGTAACAGGATAACCACGTGGATTCGGCTTGGGTTGTAGTGCGGGTAACTAAATGGGCTAGTACCTCGGCTCATCGTCGGACCATGCCAGTCTTATACATAGTTTGATCTAGTTCTTCGTGTTCTTCGTCTAGTTCATCAAGTTGTAAAGGGAGAGAGGAGGAGAGAGCTGGGGAGGATAGGATCTGGTTCGTCACTCAACAATCTCCATGTTCTTTAATTATTATTTTTAAGTTTAGTTCTTTATTTCATTCTTACTTTATTATACTTACTTGATCTCCGTTCGTATTGAGTGCTCTAGTTATCCTAGGTAATTAGAGTAGTAAACGCTAGTGTAGACGTAATGTCTAGGCTATAGTTTACCTGAGTTTGCACCCAATCCCGCGGATAGTTGTGGTAGCCCCAGGGGTGATAGCCCTGTCAGGCCTTTGTAATCCATCATGTTCGGATTGGTATTTCATAGAGCTTTTGGTAGCCTTCTCCCGACTACTTTCTTTCTAGTCTTCTTCGAGAGTTGAAAAGGACCTACTGCTCCATAGTAAGTATAGTATAGTAAGCCTGATCTTGATCACCCAATCAACTTAGAAAACTCTAGAAGGTTCCTCTCTACCCACCAAAAATATATATGTTTCTTCTCTTACATTTATCCTTGGACGACCTTGATTTCTCTAGTACACTTCACGTTCCTCATGGAAATCGATACTCTGAATTACTCCCGAGTGAAAGCTACATCGGTACTCGTGCGCTTGCGGATTTTTCTATTTGCGTTTAAAATACCCAACACGCGTCCATGATAGAGGGGTACTTAACCGAAGAGGCCATTGATTCTAGAGGTCCATTCTGCAACAAGGTCCTCAAAGACTATTGCAATAGGTTTGCCTCTGTCACGACATGAGGGTAGGCTGAATGGAAGAGTGAGGATGGGAAAGAAATCATACATCCCGAAACATTACAACATAGTCCTCGAGGCACATCATAGCATGCTACATCAGCTCTCAATAATGCAGCCTTTGATCGAGGAACACATTGATGAGCTTTGTAAACATAATCATAGGTGCACGGATGAATGGTTAATGATGGAATACAAAAATCGGTTCACCTCATGGCTACGGGAGCTAGACATTCCTGAGGGGGAAACAACTGAGGAACGCACCATCAAGGTGTTGGCATCTGGACCATCATGCCAGGTCACGACATGGCAAACCTATGACATTAGTGGCTTCACATTTTGTACCAAGTCCAAGAACAAAAAAGCATGACACAAAACAATGGTGTTCGATACGAGGCATTGGACTCTGAAACTAGTGAGGAAACTACATACTTTGGTTTCATTGAGTACATATAGGAACTAGACTATGGTACATTTTAGATCCCTGTGTTTCGATGTCAATGGGTTGAAGACAAACATATCATAGTGGACAACTATGGGGTCAAAGTACTTGATCTAAGTAAGGTAGGCTACAAAGATGATCCGTGGATACATGCTAACCATGCTGCACTGGTCTTCTATGCAGAATAGATCCTATCTCCTAATGATAAGAAGAAAAGTACCGATAAACCGAAGCATGTAGTTTTTCCTAGAAAGCAACAAGCTATAGGAGTTGATGGTGTATTTGACCTCGATGACTTTAATGAGTTGAGCGACATGTCTCTCTTTGTAGATGACCATCCAGCAAAGATAAGGCATATTGAGCGAAGCATCCCACAAAGCTCTTTGTCCTGGGTACGCCATAATGAAAAAGGATGAACGGTAGCTGCCTTGATTATATTTGACATTTTCCATGTAATATAAATGCTTTTAAATTATTATGCTTTGTATGAATGGAGGTGGATGGTACTGTAATATACATGAATTTCGGTATCGTATTTATAAAATAAGTCACATAGACAAATGGACATAACAGATTAATAGAGCATGATTTTAGAAAATTTTAGGAAAAAGAATCATCTCAATTGGAGTTATGTATGTGTGTGACAAAGTCTTGAATCAGACTTTATGAAACTATATGCGGGACCTGTGGATTTAGATCTGCTCTTTTATCACGCTTTGTCAAATGTAAAAGTGTCCTATGTATCAAATGTAGATCTTGATGAATGGAACAAACTTGTTATTCATGACTTTTTGAGTTGGGGCCGTCTAGGGTCCCAAAAACTTGCGTGTAGTCGTGAAAATTTAAAATTTCATAATTTGAGTGGTCAAAACCCTCTCAGATGAAAAGTTGACCATAACACCAAATGTGTATCTTGATAAGGTGGACAAACTTTGTATCATCAATTTTGTAGCTAAGACCATCTAGGGTCTGGTCAAAGTGACTTTTCTAAAAAATCCAATGTTTTACTTGGTCAAACTACGTCAAACTAGACAATAAAAGATCTCAAATGAAAAAATTATGAATACAAAAGAGTTAGACCTCACCAAGGTCTACCTTTGATACATAGTACATTTTTGTATTTGAAAAAGTTCCAGTAAACTCTAGTCACATGTTTTAAAAATCCAAGGCATGACTTGGTCGAACCTGGTCAAACGAGGCACTAAATGACCTCAAATGAAAAACTTTTGAATACAAGGGAGTTAGAGCTCATCAAGATACACATTCTATACATAGGATATTTTTGCATTTGACAAAGTGTTTGTAAACTCTAGTCATAAAGTCTTGAATCTCACAGAGAGTTTATGGAAACTATATGCGGGACCTGTGGATTTAGTACTGCACTTTCGTAACGAAAATGTCATATGTATTAAATGTAGATCTTGATGAGTAGAATAAACTTTTTATTCATGACTTTTCGAGTTGAGGCCGTCTATGATCCCGAAAACGTGCGTGTAGCTGTGAAAATTTAAAATTATCAAAATTTGAGTGGTCCAAACCCTCTTAGATGAAAAGTTGACGATTACACCAAATGTGTATCTTGATAAGGTGGACAAACTTTGTATTCATCAATTTTGAAGCTGAGACCATCTAGGGTCCGGTTAAAGTGTCTTTTCTAAAAAAACCAATGTTTGACTTGGTCAAACTAGGCAATAAAAGACCTCAAATAAAAGATCTTGTCTCATGAACAAATGGACACAACAGATGAACAGAGCATGATTTTAGAAAATTTTAGGAAAAAGAATCATCTCAATTGGAGTTAGTACGAGGGAGAAATAAAATTATAAATATAATTACAAATAAAATTACACATTTTATAAATTTATATATTATTAAAAAACAATTTTCACAGGCGCCTGTCCTAGTCAACCCGCCTGTCAAAATAATTTCCACTGGCGATTGCCCACGTCACCTGCCTGTGGCAATCATTTCCACTAGTGGTTGCCAACATTATCTGTTTGTGGAAATCATTTCCACTGGCGGTGGTCTTAGCCAGCCGCCTATGGAAATCATATGCACAGACGGCTGGCTAAGAGCACCACCAGTACAAATCATCCCTTTATATATATATCGCCTCCTAGACTCTAAATTTTTCTAAGTCTGGTGGACGCGTTTCAGTTTGAAATACACCGTGAGGCTGCCAAATTTTCCAGCGAACTCTACGCGGCCACCACTGAGCTCCACGCCACCCGCCACTTAGCTCCGCGTCACCGCCATCGTATCTTCGTCGTGCTGGCACGAGGGACCTCGCTCGTGCCACCACCAAAGGTGCTCCGGTGCCGTGAAGCATCCCCACTGCGCAGCCCTTCTTCTCCGGTGCCGTTCCGCCGTCGCCCTGTCCAAGGTGAGGCTCCCCTCACCTTCCTCTGCCCATGCGCCGCCCAGGCCGGCCGCGTGCAGTGCCCGGGTGCCCTGGCCCTGGTGCCCCTTGCTCTCCACCTTGGCGGCCCTGGTGCCCCAGCCAGCCGCGCGCAGCGTCGAGGCAGGCCGGCCTACACGCTGGGCCATGTTGGGCCCTAGCAGGCCGGCCTGCCGCTTTTTCTTATTTAAAAAACAAATAAAATATATTTAAAAAGCAAATAAAAATAGTAAATCACTAAATGAAATTTATATTAATAAATTAAATTCTATTATTAATTGAGCAATTATTTATAAAATGATTTATAAATGTTTCATATTTAGCAATTATTTATAAATTGTTTTATAAATGTTTCATATTTATGCAACACTTCTGTAATTGAGCTCTTATATGCACTAAAATTTAAAAATAATATAAATATATGTAATAAACATATTTAAAAAGCAAATAAAAATCAGAAATCACTAAATGAAATTTTATATTACTAAATTTAATTTTATTATTAGATGAGAAATTATTTGTAAAATTATTTATAATTTTTTCATATTTAGCAATTATTTATAAATTGATTTATAAATGTTTCATATTTATGCAACACTTATGTACTTGAGCTCTTATATGCACTAAAATTGAAAAATAGTTTAAATATATGTAATAAACATATTTAAAAAGCAAATAAAAATCAGAAATCACTAAATAAAATTTTGTATTACTAAATTAAAATTTATTATTAGTTGAGCAATTATTTATAAATTGATTTATAAATGTTTCATATTTTTGCAAAACTTATGTAATTGAGCTCTTATATGCAACACTAAAATTTAAAAGTAGTTTAAATATATGTAATAAACATATTTAAAAAGCAAATAAAAATCATAAATCACTAAATCAAATTTTGTGTTACTAAATTAAATTTTGTATTATATGCAACACTAAAATTGAGTTCTTATATGCAACACGAATGTTTAACGACCATCTCCCGCACTCGAATGTACAGATCGATTTTTGCGATGAGTTCTCCGCGCAAGGACCAAGCACAAGGGTCCAAACACACGGAACAAGTCCCAGGGTCTGATCCCACGACGCAAGTACAAGAGACCCACGAAACGGTCCGAGTCCTAGGGTCTGACCCCACGGTGCAAGTACAAGGGACTCACGAAACGGTAGCCCTAGCGTCGTCCCACCCCACGGAGAAAGTAGAGCAAGAACAAGGGACCCACAAAACGGCCTCATAACCATCTAGAGACTCCACTCCCTCATACCAAGCAGAAGCTAGTTACGACATGGAGCCTCCCCAAGTGAGGAAGGCTCGTCGTGAATTGACATGTGACCCTGATTACAATCCACTAGCCAATGAGGTAATTACGCATCCATGATTTCATGTTTATATTTGATTACATGATTCGGATTCGTAATGTCCATATGATTGACAATGTATATACTCAGGCAGCATTGTCTCAAATGCAATCGCTAATCGAGCAACACGAAATGGAACGTGATGCATCAGATGCACCGGAACCGACCGCCACTGTGAGTTTAAGGAAAAGGAAGCGGAGCGGTTTGAAATAAGGAGAGAGGGGTATGAATAAGTTTCCAGAAGAAACATATTACATTGAGGAAGTGAGTTCGATCGGACGGCCACTACGTCCTGCAGAGGCCCTACCCAAGTACCAGAACGCAATGGCTTCTGTGTTAGGGACATTCTTAAGTGCATCATTCGGGTTTGGTCCAGTGTGGCAGAAGATGACAAGGAAGACATATGGAATAAAATAAAGATGGGTTTCAGTTTCCTCATAACCTACCAGAGGCACTAGTAAGGGAATATACAATGAAGCAGTGTGCGATCAGTTTCCAAAACTGGAGGTACGAGTTGAATAACAAGTATGCAAAGCAGAACAAGGACCCTACAAGAAGGTATAAGATTACCAAAGGTCAGTGGGTGGTATTTCTAGAGCAGAGGAAATAGCCAGACTTCATAGCTCAGAGCGAAGCCAACTTTGAGCTTGCAAAGAAGAACAAGTACCACCACCGTCTAGGCACATGTGGTTACCAGCGCCAGATCCCAAAATAGAGGCAAGAAGAGGATGCGAAGAAGGTGACAGGGTTGCCAGTGCTGTTCGAGCAAGTTGGTGAACGGTCTACAAATTGGATTCTTGCTCGGAAACCAAAGGAAACCGAGAGCGGTGTGTCCTTTGAGGACCCTAAGGTTTATGAAGCAGCAAAGAGCATCTTTGCGGTGGTAGCCAAGCAGCGCGAAGGTCAATTCAAGCCATAAAGGGAGAGGGACATCCTTAGTGCCGCCCTGGGTAACCCCAAGCATCCTGGCCGTGTTCGAGGCATCTCATCTAAAGAAGGATGGAAGGATGGATTCGGCCCTAAGTGGCAAGGTGAGTACATGAAACATGATCGATACAAGGAACAAATGGCAACTTTCTTTCAGCAGCAGGCTCAGAAAGAGTTCACATCGATGATGGGGAAATTGCTAGAAGATCCTCCTCTTGAGTTGATGCAGAAACTGGCGAGTGCGATGTCAAATTAACAGATGAGCACTCAGGCCCCCCAGATGTAGCTAGTCCCAGTGGTGGCACAACCAGTGGTGTCATAGTGTCCAACAGACATTCGAAGCAGTGTCGTGTCTACGACAACCAAGGCTCACTATTCGGTTGACGACATTGTTACTCCCATGACTTGCTCCCTAGTCATAAGGTATGGCCTTAACAATCAGTGTACAAGTGAACTAGCCACAGGCAAAGCGATCCCACGAGGACCCACATACCATGGTGCCAACATTCCTGAAGACTACTGCACAGTTGCAGTTGAGACTGTGGGTAAAGAATACGAGGATAAGATTCTAGACATCCCCGGTCCCGAGGGCATCGAGAAACTCAAACAAGTGATAAACAATTTCATCCTTTGACCTCGGCGGGATGTCCAGCTGAGGGAGCCACCACCATCCTCTCAAGAGGTACCACCCACTCAGGAGTGGTCAGCACCCATCGATCCTCATCCTAACCCACTGCCATCATCACCTCCCCAGTCTCTTCCTGACCGTCAACCATCACATCCCCTTTCTCTTCCTGACCCTCAACCATCACCTCCCCATGATGATCTTCCTATCCCACCATCGTGTCTGCCACCATTAAATTCCACACCTTTCCCACAACCCAAAGATCCTTCCTCACCAAAAAAGCCAACAAAAAAAATTTTGGTGCCAAAGTTGATTTCCTGATACGAGCCAAAGAAAAAAATAGCTGGCACCACCAAATTTATGTCACGCATTGGATGGAAACACACTATAGAAGTGCATGACTTGTCTAAGCTCACGAAGGCAGCAAAGCTGGTGCCTAAGGTAATTCCCTGCACAATCAAGGTGCCAACTAAACAAGATTACAAGAACATACCTAAAAAATTTGTGGTTGGAAGGCCTCTACTCAAGTGGGAGAAACTCTTAAAGCTGCCAACCAATATAAAAAGGCTGCATGACTGGTACATGAGAGCCTCTTCTATTGGCATCGATACCATCAGCATATGTATACCACAAAAGGCATTTCTCAGTCCAACTAGAAGTGCATGATTAACTTTGAAGACATATGGTTCATGATGAACCTTGAGAGACTGGACATACAGATCATAACAGCATTTGCATTGTAAGTGTTACATACTTCTATGTGCATTATACTTGCATCAATGATCAATCTCTGACATGCATGTGTCTTGCAGAATGCTATATGAGCAACAGGAGTTGTATTATAGTCCAAATATTAATTATGAAGCTAATGAAAGGGTTGCCTATCTGAACCCAATTGATATATGCCAAGAATGGCACACCTTCATAATCAGGAATGATAATGAAGAGTTATTGGGCTTAGAAGGTGAAGAATGTGCCGCGAAAATCAAACCGTTGAAGTTGAAATTTGAATCCGAGTACGCCTTCTACATTGGGCAATCACTAAAAACGTATCAAGATAGGGAATTAGTAGTCCTTCAATACCACTTTGGGTAAGTGTGAGTTTGCCTAGATGAAACTAAATAATTTCAATGCACAAGTGCACTAAAAATTTGATTCGTGTAGGGACCACTAGATCTGTGTCCGCATTAAGCCCAAAGAAGAAATGGTGATGATAGAAGACTCCTTAAATTACCCTAAAGAATCCTATGCACAATTCCTTGAACTCTTAGAGCTGTAAGTCGAGATATGCATTCATAATTTTGCATTATGAGATTTTGAGAATAACATGGTGATTCTATTTGATATCATAGGGCATATAGGTTCTGTAAGATAATAGATGGAAAGTGCGAGTCCAAGACAGAAGGGCAGCCATTGCATGTTCAATATGACTAGCAGATATGTCTTTTACAAATACAAATCATACATGTATGATACATAGGACCATGGTTGCATCTACAAATAACCACTTTCCGGTTATATAGTGTCACAAGCGATCACCCAGATCTATCCTCTGTGGATACTATTTGTGCGAGCACATGAGAGAGATCGGACGATTCGCCAGCAACCCTTCCAAGGTAATTAATATAAGTAATAGTCATGTATATCGTAGTTGTGACATTAATTAAAAGTGCAAATTTTAAGTATATGATGTTTATAAACTTTATTTGCAGAAATATAAGGAAGAAAAGACGACGCACATCACCGAAAATGCTTTATACAACATAGTTGAGGACGTGTGCACATTCATTTTGAAACATGTGATTCTATGCAAAGAGAAGTATCATGATCATGACAGCGAATTATCTAAGCCAGAGTTCCAGATGCTAACAAAGATTATTAGTAGACTAAACCTTACTAGGACAGGTTATTAGAGCATAGGTGTAAACTTTGATGTATAGAATATGTGATGTATATACTCTTGTAATTAACTTTATATTCGTGAGCATTAAACTTTTATGTATATAAATATACGTATGAAATGTTCAAATTGCATGATGCTATATTTGAACACCATCTATCCAATATTAGTTCCGATATCAATATATATAGTTATTCATAATAATATTAAAATAATACTAAATATTAATAATACAAAATATAACCAAATATTAATATTAATTCAATGTTTACAGGCGGCTCCCTTAGAGAACCGCCTATATAAATACACAATTTATACAGGTGGTTCACTAAATGAGCCACCTATGGTAACAATTACCGTGGTTCTTCGTGAACCGCCTGTGGTATTGTCCTATTTGTACAGGCCCTCTAGCGCAGTCGGCGCTGAGGAAGGCCTGAACAAATGTATTCTCAACCGCCTGCATAGTATGTCTATATACTAGTGCTTTGACCAATCAAATACGAATATTAGCAATATCTGATTTCTACGTGCCTTCTAGCGGACATGTTAGCAACCACTCGTGAACATCTGGGAAAAAATAAACGCATTTATTTTGAGGTAATTACTTTGTGCCCTTTTATTGTAGTGGTAAATATCGACAATTCAGAAGAAAATATTTGAATTCGCTGTGTTAGTATTTTTTTTTTGTAATGCCAAAGGTAGGGTATATAGAATTAGACATCGAGGTGCTTGTGTGAGTTTTTGATAAGGAAAAGCACCATTTACTCCTTCCGCTCGAAAATGGTGTCCAGATACATAATTTTGTGTTCAGCTTACATATAATTCTGTAAAGAAGTTCGGTTGGTCCGATCTACCCCTTAATAAGATTACTATTTTTCTCCATGAGTTTTAAATTTGAAATTTTTGGACATATGTTACATCATAATATAATTTTCATCATTATTTTGTAGGTTTGGCACATAATAGTAAATTAAACTATAATATATTTTTCTAACTTAATTTATAATGTCAGGTAGCACCCCACAAATAATTTGAACCTAAAATTCAAGTTGGATGTGCAGAAACAAAAATACAAAACTGAAGGTACATTTAGATTGGACAAACTGAAGTATTTTTGGGTAAACTAAACACAAAGCTACTTAGGCGGCTATCCGGACAACGTTTAGATCAAAAGTCGTTGGTAAATTTGAAGAATATTTTTACATAGTTAGAGAGGCGATGAGAACTGATTGATGTGTCCATAGTCAGTGGACCCAGAACATGGAAAGCTATAAGATACGATGGAAGTAAGACAATGGGAGGCGATAGGTGTGTCTATGTTCAGTGGGCCATATATGTCACGTTGCCTCCCATCACCTCTGATCGTCTACGAAATTGAGGGGATTTGGACTTCTGTCGACGAAAGCTAGTCGGCAGTCTACCTTAGGGTATACCCACGATAGTAGTTTATCGGCAGACAGGTGCGCAAGCTACGAACTTGATGGTGACGCAAGACACGGACAAGGATTTTATCCAGGTTCGGCCGCCATATGGGCGTAATACCTACGTCCTGCGTCCGATTGTATTGTTGTGTGTTGAATTGAATTGTCTAAGGAGGGTGCCTTGCCTCTCTTTATATAGTCCAGAGGGCAGGGTTACAGATTTGGAAACTAATCCTAGTCGGTTACAATTGTCATAGATAATGTGATATCAATTCCTATTCTAACCAACTAGAATCCTGCTTGATCTCCACGTCTTGTTTCCTTGCGTGTAACTCCGAGCTGTTGGATCAAGTCTCAAACTGCCTCGTAATGGGCCAAATCTCCTGGCCCAAGTCTAGCCGTAAGGGTATAGAGGTTTATACCCCCACAGCTAGTCCCCGAGCACTATGTATTGTGATGTAACACGCCGTCTTTGACCTTCTTCGACCAGTGAGGCTTGACGTCTCCGACCAATAGGAAAATCGCTCGAACAGTTGACAGTTGATCAATGTCAACACCGAAGAAGCAGGTTGTTCGAATAATGCATGGTGCTCTTAATCAAAAAAGATTTCTTTCCTGATGAAGTGTGCCCACTTTACTTTTCTAAAAACTATAGGCATTCAAAAAACATGCATATTCACCGTCAGGTGAAGTGTGCCCACTTAGTTCACGAGCCTGGTAGTAGGTGACATAGACACGTGGTGCCAGGGTCTAAAAAGAAAGTTCCACGTAGAAATTGTGATGTTAAGATGCATCGCCAGATGCATCATACCGATGTAGTCCCCGAGCTTGCTGAAAGACGAAGTATGAGCCTTGTAGCAAGGTCTAAAAAGTAATAACAATATGAAAGGTCCTTGTTTGGTTTTGGTAATTGAGTGACAACTTAGGTAGACTAATAGTGTTTATGTGAGATACACAGGAGATTAGTACACAAGTGATGATGTGATGATGAAGGAGCTCATTGCATATGAGACATGACATGGAGTCATGTGACCAAGGTGGAGAAGATCAAGATGAGGCTTGGCTTGATGGACCGATTGCAAGAGTGAAGGGCAAGTCGGAGGCTTTGAAGCGAGGGACCGCGTGTGACGGTGAAGCTTGAGCAAGACTTGGCGCCGATGGACCGAGGCAACGGTGAAGAGCAAGTGAGGTCAAGATCGATGAACCAATATGGTCACGTGATGATATGAAGTGGATCATATCATTTGGTGATTGGTTGGTGCATGTGTTGCATCAACATTGGAGGACATGAAATGGAAAGCGCAAGGCAAAGGTATAACCTAGGGCTTTTCCATTTCACCGGTCATAGGTGTGTAGAGAAGTTTATGACCGGATTTAGGATAGATGGTCGTACTATCAAGAGGGGCAAACTTGTTTGCATATCGGTCATCTAGTGCCACTTGAGCGATCTAACCTTGCATACGTGTTAGGATCGAGTGGCGTGGCAAGTTGAGAGGCTAACTCCTTTGGGAAAATGTTTGTGAAAATGCTAACACACTTGCACATGGTGGTGTACACTTGGTGGTGTTGGCACATTTGCAAAGGAGGTGGAGTTCCTAGGGTAGAGAGAGGTTCGGCGCTTTTGAGAAAATTAAGTGTATATTTTCTGTTGCGCCGGTGGGAAATTTGGAGAAGTTACGGGAGTGTTTCTCGCCGGACGCTGGTGTTGGCAGCACCGGACGCTGGTCCAGAGCGTCCGGTGTGGTGTCTGTGGCGCAGGTGTGCACCGAACGCACCGGAGTGAGTCCGGTGGTCAGCGTCCGGTGTGCGGGCGGTTTGGTGACCCTCTCTGTGCTTGAGTCCGGTGAGCACCGGACGCTCAGGGTGCGTCTGGTGGCTCGCGTCCGGTGACCCTGCGAGTTTGTGGATCTCTCTGCGCACGGGTCCGGTGTGCACAGGACGAGTCCGGTATGACGCAGTAGAGCGTCCGGTGGTGCTGTGCAGGCGCGCGTGCGCAGTAGCTGTTGGCGGTAACGGTCGAGTTCAAACAGCCAGTGACACGTGGTTGACGCCTGAGCACCGGACGCTGGGAGTTGAGTGTCCGGTGGCTCCCTGTGAGCGTCCGGTGCCCTCGTGTTTTGCCCAGTGAAGGGGCAACGACTAGTTTAGCCCTTGGGGCTATAAATAGGAGTGGTGGCCGGCCTTGGCCGGTGCTGAGCACCCTTGGGACTTAGTGTCCATGCTTGGGGAGTGCTAGGAAAGCCTCTAACTCACTTGTGCTTGCAAGAGTGTGAATCAATAGCGAGTGAGTGATTCTAGTGCGTTGCATTGAGAGATTGCATCGAGTGGCACTAGGTGTTCGTGTTGCAAGCCGGTGGTGCTTGTTACTCTTGGAGGTTGCCACCTCCTAGACGGCTTGGTGGCTTGTGACTCCGTCGAAGCACGCAAGAAGATTGTGCGGTGCTCCGGAGAAGAGATGGTGAGGGGTACGGTGCTCACCCCGCGGGGATCGCGAAGAGCAACTCTAGTTGAGCGAGACGTGAAGAGCGACAAGTGGTCCGGCCGAGTCAAGTGCTAGAGATTGTGGTAAGCACTCCACGTGGGAGAGTGTGACTTGCGGGTCACCACTAGCAAGAGGACCGGCGGCAACCTTGGAGCTTGTCTCAACGGGGATATAGCTTGGTGGCAACCAAGTGAACCTCGGGAGAAAATCATCGTGTCAACATTGTTCTTCCCGTTGGTTTGCATGTCCCTAACACAAGCTTGTTCTTACATTCATATACTTGTGCTTGTGTAGTTGCTCTTGTAATTAGTTAGCTTGTGTAGCTTGCTAGTTACCTTCTTGCTTGTGTAGCTAGAAGTAGTTCCCTTGCGTGACTAATTTAGTTTGTGTAACCTTGTTAGTCGCTTTGCTTAGTTTGTGTAGCTAAGTAATTTGCGCTCTTTAATTTGGCATTGGTTACCTTGTTATTGAGCTTTGCTAGTGAGCTTAGGAGTTTTGTGCTTTTGCTTACTAGTTGTGTAGGAGCTCCCCGTTTTGCAAAGTACTAGTGGCATAGGTTTGTGTGACCTTGCTTCTAAAATTGGTTAGGTGAGCTCTTGCTAAGGTAGCACCTTGCTTGCTTGTTTAGGATCTTTTCAAGGTGCTAGAGAACTTAGATAGAGGGGTGTAGTCTTGGCTAGACCGATAGTTTTAATTCCGCACTTGTTTCGGTTAGCTAGCGTGTTAATTTTTAGAAAGGACTATTCACCCCCCCTCTAGTCCACCATCTTGACCCTTCACAATATCACTTCTGAATTGTATGCAAAGTCGAGTCAAACATAATCAGTAATCAGCATAAACAGCTGCCTCGTATACAGATGAATCGACCAGTCCCCGAGCGTATCATGCTCGGTGGTCGATGTAATCCCTAGATTGCATCCAGGCGAGCTGATCGACCAGTCTCCAAGCATACCGTGCTCGGTGGTCGGTATAGTCCCTAGATTTGCATCCAGGCGGGCTAGTCGACCAGTCCCTGAGCATACCGTGCTCGGTAGTCGGTGTAATCCCCAAATTTCATTCAGGTGAGCTGGTCGACCAGTCCCCGAGCATATCATGCTCGGTGGTCGGTGCAGTCCCCAGATTTTTGGACGAATCCAAATAGACTTCTTATCATCAGTAAATTGGTTATTTAAATTTGGGAAATATCATTTCTCTTCATTAATTGGCGACATGATAGGGCGTCCTGCCGTCCCATCAGTCCAAGACATGAAAAGGGATGCCTTCTGATGGCACAGCCGCTCATCACATGGACCAAGAAAGGAGAAGCATTAATCAAAAAAGGAAGCCAAATTTACTGCAATAGAAGTTGAAAACCGAAACTCCATTGCCGCCGCAAAGAGCGCACATTTCCCCAGAAGTCGGGAAGTGGAAGAGGTGGTACTGCTGTTATAAAGAGTCCATCAGAGTATTCTTAGAATCTCACCCAACAGTCGCACTCTAGCCTCCTGCCTTCATCCCCTTACTGCGTCCTGCCTTCAATCTCCTCACTATCTCCAAAACCACCAGATCCAGTTCAAAGTTCTTTGCCCAAAAAATGGCTAAGAGCAACTCAAAGAAGAGGGCCGAGATGATAGCCAAGGAATGGAAGAAATCCCGGTGCACCACCAGGTCTCTGAACGACCTCGTCGAGATGGGGCTACTGCACAACCAGGAGCTTGGCGGCTGGAGGGCGCCGGAGGGAGAAAGCTACACGGATCCCCAAGCCGGTGAGATTGTAGTATTCAAGGATTTCTTTAAGAGGGGCTTTGGGGTGCTGGTTCATCCTTTTCTTCAGGGATTGCTTCTTTACTATGGGATTGGGATTTGCAATCTGCACCCGAATTCTATTCTGCTCATGGCAACATTCATTCACCTCTGTGAGGCGTTTGTGGGGATTGAGCCACATTTTGATTTGTTTCGTTACTTATTCTGCCTGAGGAAGAAAGGAGCGGTTGGAGGCTCTAAGATTGCAGGTGGAGTATACCTCGATCTCCACAATAGGATGAAGAACCGCTACCTCAGCTGCCCCTAGAACACATCCTTGACTGAATGGTACAGGAGGTGGTTCTACATCAGGGAGGAACCGGGCAGCGCCACATTCTGCGACGTCGGCTATGTTCCCGAGAAGAGGGTCAGCTGGACAGACTGACCAGAGTATACTTGTCAGGTAGAGGAGCTGATGAATCTGATCGACTGGTCATGCTTGGACGGGCCTGGAGTGGTCGGGAACTTCCTTAGCCGACGAGTCATGCCATGCCAGAGGAGGGTGCACTCGGCATATGAGTACTAGGGTGGCCAAGACTCGACCAGGATGCACCAGGACAACCTAGAGAAGTCGGAGATCTAACGAAGGATCAACAAGCTGTTCAACCTGGCCGACAACAGCTTCGTGCGAAGCGATGACCGGATGCACGCGTACAAGCTGGGTCGACCAGCTCCCAAGGTAAATGATGACTTTAGCTGATTTGTAATGTTGTAAACTGTCATGCCCTTGTACTGATAACTCATTGCCTCTGTCTTGCAGATCGAAGACATTGACCGGGCGATGGTGTATGTATCACTGGCGCCCGGTATGGAGCACCCGACCGGGGTGGATCCTCCGGTGGACAACGCTGCTCGGTGTTACTGGTACACCCGTAGCGACAAAGATGACAACCAACCGGCGCCGACCACCGATGAAAGGGTGGCCGGCAAGAAACCGATGGCCATGGGACCATCCCAAGCAGGAGCGGCGCCAGCAGGAGCAGCCCTAGCGCCTGTAAGTGGTCAAGGCTCGGCCTCAGGAAGCCGAGCACCTAAGCACCGCTGACTCCTTCGAGTCATCGACGACGATGATGAAGAGGAAGAAGCAGCCCCGATGCTGGTCCGCAAGCCCCGCAGCCACCCGGACATTGCCCCGCCGATAGTGGTCAGGTTGCCGAGGACCCGCCCACCGCACACATTGAGCAGGCGCGCCCAAGCAAGGCAGAGGCAGCTGCGGCGGCTGGGCGTGCCAGGTGGAGGGTCTTCACGGCATCACACAGGAGCTCCAACTTGTATGTTAAGAAAAAATAGTTACATTTTTCGTGAAGTTTGTGTTCCAGTGTGGTAATTCTAGATTGAAACTTTACAGCACCGCCTCGGACATTGACCCCAGCACTATTTTGGGCTTGGGGCGAACTGAACCAGTTATTAGTGGGCAGACCACCGTGGGGCAGGCTGCCACAGAGCAGCACATGGCACCGCCCGCTACTGCCCCGACGATAGAGAGGATCGCCGAGGACCTGGCCCGAGGACGGGCCGACATGAGTGCCCCGATAAGGGATGAGGGGGCTGTGGGCACTCCCCCACTGAGCAGTGTGGCGGAAGAGGATAACAGAGCTCTGTCCCCTGCTCGGGTGGAGGAGGAGCCTGTAGAGGATGCCGCACCGGAGGGTGCTCCCGACCTTGGTAAGGGGCCAATGATGCCTTCGACCATGGCGGTGCGGCAGAACCTCCTAAGTGTTTGGGCCCACCGACACCTGTCATTGTCCCAAGGACCTCTGACGGTGATGCCGGGGATCCTCCCACTCTAGAAGTCCGATGAGCATCTCAGGACGCTCATTCCACCACTACCTGGGGCGTATCAAACAAGCTCGTCCTGACCACTAGCAATGGTCATTTAATGAAAATTTCTTCTCCTCGCCCTTACAGGATATCAAGTGGCTACCTTAACACCAGGATCACTCGTTGCGAAGACATTGCAGTATCCCAAACGACATAAGACCAAAATAATATTTCAGAGTAAAACAGCTAAAGTATTACATAACTTATTTTACAAAAGGAGTTCTTCCAAATGGTAGAGTGTTATTACAAGCTAGGTCCAGCGGAGCAACTTAAACTTTAGTACACAGAGTACAAATTTACAGACCCTGCCCATGGGTCACGCTCACTCTTCCTCGTCGTCAACCTCGACGACGGACACACAACAGGGTCCGAAACATGTCGGCTCCTGAGCTTCACCTGCAACAGGGGTTATAAAACCCTGAGTACGGGAGTACTCAACAAGACTTACCCGGCGGGAAAAGAGGAGAAAATAGGAATGCAGGTTTGGGGTAGACAAGGAGTGGCTGAGCAACGAGCCAAAGTGTTTTGCCAAAAAGCTTACTAATAGTGCATCCTTACTTTCAAGTTTTATCCACGAATTCCTCTTCTTAAGAGGCCGAGGAGTTTGAGGACAGTCTATCTAGTTGCCTCCCACAGACAAGTCTGTGAGTTCCTAGTCCTAAATCAAAGTATTATCTATCCAACGGCCATAGCTTCATGTCACTCTGAGTCCGGGAATTGGGATCCGAACCTCATGAGACATTTCCCCCTTTCTCAACCCATCAGGCCACCAACGGACCGGTCCTTAACCGACACAGTTGGAGACACTACTTTAAGACTCCATTCTTAAAGCAAGTCCACCGACCGGTCTCAAGTTGAAGCATCATTGACCATAAGTGCATTCCACAACAACCCTTCAAACTTTCTTGTTTGAAAACCTGTCTAGTAGCAGGGCTAAGCATCACTACGCAGTTTTAAAACAAAACGGATGCCAAGGACAAGATAACAAATATCAAGGTAGTAAATGCAGCAAGTAGGTTAACCCAATTCTCAACTACCTAATGCAGCATTTTCAATTCATAAGTGATAAAAGATTTAAAACATTCAAGGAGGGGTTTAATGCATCCGGGGCTTGCCTTGGTTGCAGAGCTGATAGGGACCCTCGAAGGCTTCCCAAGTCTCGGATCCTACTTCCTCGAACGGAGCACCGACCTCGAAGTTCGGTTCAACGGTCGCTCCTTCGGTCACGGGCACTATACGCAAAACGATGAATGCTCATGATATGCGAAAGACAGATATTTGAGAAGGACCAAGTTAAGTACAATTGGCCTTCCTCGGTGCAACACAGATTAAATAATAATTAAAGTTGTTTATCATCTTAGTGTCTTTACCCTAGAGGTTGCATCTGTAAACTAAGATTCCTCTTAATTCATAATTATCTTAAATTAACTAATTATTAATCCTTTTTATACTAATTAATTCTTAATTAAGTATTAATGACAGTAATTAAGCATTAATGCCAAACAATAATTAAATGCCAAAGGTCATTAAGGTTAATGACCTCAGGTCATCACACAATTCCAAAATCACTCAAATCCTAATTTGAGAATTTAACTAATTATTATCTAATTATTCAAGAATTATTATTTAATTACTAAATAAGGGTTTAATAATATTTTATTAAAACCTTATCCAAATGCCACCAAATTTTGTGTGGAGCCAGGGAATAACATTCAGAGACCACCCACAAATTTTGGTGATTTTTGGAAATGCCAAAAAATTATAAAAATTCATGGAAGTTTTATTGATTAAATAAAAGATAGAAATTTTATCTATGTTCAAAGTATCAGAAAATGAACTTTAGTATTTTTCCTATATTCTACTTATTTTATAGAACCTGCATAAAAATTCCCATAATTTTTGAATCAGTGCATGATTTTCTATTCAATTTCAAACATCCATCAAATTTTGCATAAACAGAAAAAGAAAAACAACACTGCTACCGCGAGTGGCCCAGGAATTCGGCCCGCAGGCCGGCCCGTCCGAGCTCGGCCCACGCGGGCGCTGCGTGTGCCTTCCCCTTCCTCAGGTGGTCACTGACGGGCGGGTCCCGCTCGTTAGGCTCCCCCTTCTCTCCTCTCTGCGAGACGCTGAGGGGAAGGTCCCACCCGTCAGCTTCTCCTTCAACACGCACGGCGGCTCGGCTATGACTCCGGCCGCCGGTGGCGAGGGTCTCAGCCCACGCGCGCGTGCGCACCAGCACCGCCTCACCTTCGCGACATCACTGTTGTCCCCTAATCGCGCTCTACCGTCTCCCGGGGCGTCCACATCGCGTGGTGACGCGGTCGGCAAGCAGCTGCGTGGCGGCGAGGTGCGCGCGCGGCGCTGCACGCAGCAGCTCTGCCCCGGCGGCAGAGCATCCCCCCTGCTCAACACTGTAGCAAGCCATATCCACTGGAACCCAGTTTTGTGGTTTTGCAAATTTCGCCCAAAATTTGAACTGAAGACAAAATTCCACCAAAATGAAAGTTGTGCAAAATTTTATAAGCTACAAAACATCTGTTGTTGGCCAAAACTAATTCTGAGTGGACATTAGTGAATTTGTCAAAACATTTTGCAATTCAAATCCCAATTCAGGGAAATTCAAATTTCTAAATTGGGGCAAAACAGAATTTCCAAAATTACTTTTGATTTTCCAAAACAACTTGAAAAATTCCCAACATGAAAGTTGTTCAACTTTTTGAGCTCTACAACTTTCATGTTGGTCACTTTTCAAAATTCCAAATAGATTTTGAATTGGGGATTCAAATTAGAAAAGGGGACACTTTCTGGAAATCTGTATTTTCAAAATTACTTTGAATTTTGTATTGAAACTTCAAAAACTCAAAACACCAAAGTTGTACATCTTGACAAGATCTACAACTTTGCTTTTGATCTCAACCTCAAATTTTGCTTGGTTTTTAAATTGTGCAAAAGGGGGCAATTCTAGGGTTCAAAAATCAGGGTTTTCCCCCCTAACCTTTCGGAAATCTTTCACCCTAGGGTTTTAGCAACCAACACAAGTATCCATACACAATATAAACACACTTTAATTCCCTAAGAACATTCAACCAAATTAAACTTGTTTTAAGTTAATGCATCAGGGTGTGCTTGACAAATATGCTGTGCAATGCTGATGATGACATCGGGGATGTTACAGCCCTTCCCCCTTAAAGAAATCTCGTCCTCGAGATTTAAAGCCTTAGGGTAAGTAATGGAAAAGGAAATTTGTCAAACCATTTCATCATCAATTCTTTCATAAGACAAGAAACTGGGGAATACTACTCAATTATAAACATATATGTACACTAATTACATAGCTTTGGCTACTCTTTTCCTTCACTAGAGTACACTTTTTTATTTATTGGATGTTGTTTTGGAGGGAAGCATGGAACTCGGGAAAATTCTCCAGCAGATAATCTTCAGATTCCCATGTGGCTTCCTCTTCCGAATGTTGGCTCCACTGCACCTTGTACCACTTGGTAGTTGTTCTTCGAGTAACTCTGTCTCTTTGGTCCAATACTCGGATAGGATACTCCGAATAAGTTAGATCCGGTTCAAGTTCCACATCTTCGATATCTCGAACCTGGTCCGGTACTCGAAGGCACCTTTTCAGTTGAGACACATGGAATACATTATGTATCCCAGATAATCGTTCGGGCAGTTTAAGGCGGTAAGCCACCTGTCCACATCGGTCAAGGATTGGAAATGGACCAATGTAACGGGGCGCTAACTTGCCTTTAATGCCAAAACGATTTACTCCTTTCATTGGGGATACTTTCAAATACACATGGTCACCCTTGGCGAATCTTAATGGTCGACGTCTTCGATCGGCATAACTTTTCTGTCGGGACTGAGCAACTTTCAAGTTATTTTGAATTTGTCTAACTTTGTTCTCAGTCTCTTTCACTAAGTCAACCCTAAAGAACCATCTTTCTCCGGGCTCCGACCAGTGCAACAGAGTTCGACATCGACGGCCATATAGTGCCTCAAAGGGAGCCATCTTGATACTCTCTTGGTAGCTATTGTTGTAAGAAAACTCTGCTAGAGGCAAGCAGTCATCCCACTTATCAGGAAAATTCAGGGCACAAGATCTTAATAGATCTTCTAGGGTTTGATTCACTCTCTCTGTTTGCCCACCTGTTTGAGGGTGGTAGGCTGTACTGTATAGATGCTTGGTGCCCAAAGATTCATGTAAGCATTTCCAGAACTGGGAGACAAATTGTGTGCCTCTATCTGACACTATTGTCTTTGGCACCCCATGCAGACTTAGTATACGATCAAAATAAATCTTAGCATAGGTGGAGGTATAGTACGATTTCTTTACAGGTAAGAAGTGTGCTGTTTTGGTGAGACGATCCACAATGACCCAAATAGAATCAAAGCCTTTCGCCGTCTTGGGCAATCCTACTATGAAATCCATACTAATGTCATCCCATTTCCATGCCGGAATAGGCAAGGGTTGCAACTCTCCAGCGGATTTGAGATGAATAGCTTTGACTTTTCGACAGGTGTCGCATTGGGCCACATAACGGGCTATTTCTATCTTCATTTTCGTCCACCAAAACATTTGCTTCAAGTCCTCATACATTTTATTGCTTCCCGGATGAATAGAATACCTCGTGGTATGAGCTTCAGCCAGGATTTGTTGACGTAGCTCAGGTATCTTTGGGACCACTAACCAGTTTTTGAACCAGATTACTCCTGCATCATCCACCTTAAAGTCTGCGGGTGCTCTATTAGAAATTTTCTCTTTAAGATATTTCATGTCTTTGTCTTCCTTTTGTGCCTTTATGATTTGAGCTTCAAGATTGAATTCAATCTTTAGATTGGCAAGGCTTCCTTGGGAAATCATTTCTATCCCCAAGTTCTCTAGCTCTTGGCACAAAGTTATGTCTTTAGGCGTCACTGTTAAGCAATTACAGTGAGCCTTACGACTGAGGGCATCAGCTACTACATTCGCCTTGCCAGGGTGGTAATGCACCTCAAGGTCATAATCCTTGATCAACTCTAGCCACCTTCACTGGCGCATATTCAGTTCAGCTTGAGTAAAGATGTACTTCAAGCTTTTGTGATCTGTGTATAGATGACATGTGTTCCCCAACAGATAATGGCGCCAGAACTTTAATGCATGTACTACGGCGGCTAGTTCAAGATCATGGGTCGGGTAATTCTCTTCATGGGGTTTAAGCTGTCTGGAAGCATACGCAACTACTCGACCCTCCTGCATTAGCACACAGCCTATCCCAATTCCTGATGCGTCACAATACACATCGAAGGGTTTTTCAATGTCTGGCTGGGCTAAGACAGGTGCAGTTGTCAATAACCTTTTCAGAGTCTGGAAGGCTTGCTCACATTGAAGGGACCAAACAAATTTCGTTTGATTCTTGAGCAAGGTCGTGATTGGTTTGGCGACTCTTGAAAAGTCTGGGATAAATCGACGGTAATATCCCGCCATACCGAGAAAACTACAGACCTCATGTACCGTAGTCGGGGGTTTCCAATTCAACACATCCTCTACTTTACCTGGGTCTACAGCGACTCCCTCCGCTGATAATACATGACCCAAGAAATGAACTTTGTTTAGCCAGAACTCACATTTGCTGAACTTGGCATACAACTGATGCTCCCTGAGGCGGTTCAGCACAATTCTCAGATGTTCAGCATGTTCTTTCTTAGTTTTGGAATAAATCAAGATGTCATCAATGAAGACGACCACGAATTTGTCGAGTTCTGGCATGAAGACAGAGTTCATCAAGTACATGAAATGGGTCGGTGCATTGGTCAACCCAAAAGACATTACCAAGTATTCATACAGCCCGTAACGGGTTGTAAAAGCTGTTTTGGGTACATCTTCCGGCCGAATTTTAATTTGGTGGTACCTGTGGGGGTATAAACCCCTATACCCTTACGGCTGGACTTGGGCCAGGAGGCTTGGCCCATTACGAGACGAGTCCAAAGCTTGATCCGACAACCTGGAGTTCCGCGCAAGGAAACAAGATGTGGAGATCAAGCAGGATTCTGGTCGGTTAGAATAGGAATTGATATCGAATTATCCATGGCAATTGTAACCGACTAGGATTAGTTTCCAGATCTGTAACCCTGCCCTCTAGACTATATAAGGAGGGGCAAGGGACCCCCCTAGGACACATCATATTCTCTCAACACAAATCAATACAACCAGACGCAGGACGTAGGTATTACGCCAACTCGGCGGCCGAACCTGGATAAAAAGCTTGTCCATGTCTTGCGTCACCACCGAGTTCGTAGTTTGCGCACCGTCTACCGATAAATTACTACCGTGGGTATACCGCAAGGTAGACTGCCGACTAGCTTTCGTCGACAGTGGCGCGCCAGGTAGGGGGTGTGCGTGCAACTTTTCCGGCGAACAAGATGGTCACGATCCCAGCTTCCGCGACCGTGCCCGAAGGCCTCACGTTCACCGTCGGCCAGATCACGTGGACGACGTGCAGCGGCGGCTTCGCGACCACGGTTCCGAAAGAGATCCAGATCCAATCTGAGATCACGCCGTCTCCGACCACACGCATGACGGCACCAAGCGTCCGACCACCGTTCCCCCTCTACAAGGGAAAGGAGATCGACTGCTCGGACCTCCTCCAAGCGCTCGATCGCGCTGACTCCAAGCTACTCGAAGTCTCCCAACTAATAGATGGAGTTCTGCGCCGGCCCGACCAAGCTGCTCGAGCGGATTTTTCGAAATCCCGCCGGCCAACTCGTGTCGCCACACACGAACGGCTGGGAACGTCCCTGACGATAACCTCAACCCCCTCAGGACGATCCGTCGAGCTCAAAAAGGAAGACTATCCTTGCGGCCTGAACAACTCGGCCTCTGTTTACTCACAGCATGTCCAATCCGTTTTCAGCAAGGCGGGTTGGTCGCCGACAAGGAACAATCGTCACCATGTCAACATGGTGACAATCCGAGAGCTACGGGACGGCCAGGTTTCCAGCACCAACTCAAGCACCGGCTCCGTCCCCACCGAGGTTATAAACACCGAAGACGAGGGCTACGACCTGGATTTTCCTTCACACCCTCCGGGTTTCGACCAATTCCCGATATTCCCCCCCCCCGGCGAGGGGATATTGTGTTCAATGTCAGCGCCGACGAACCGGCCGTTGACGGAGAAACAGATGACCAGAGGCAACTCCGCGAACAGCGTAACGCCGATCGCGCCCGACGGCGTGCGGACGAGCAACAACAGATGCCACCAAGTAACCTCAACGATGCCTTTGACATGGTCGGGGACCAGCCAGTCTACAAAACGCCAAGCGCCAACGTGGCTGTCGCCATGGCCAACCTGGATCGGCTTCCTGACACCCCCGAATGCCAGGGAGTCCGGACCAGCATCCGAGCACACCTGATCGCCGCAATGGGACAGACAGCCACTCTGCTCAAGAGAGTCCAGGACGTCTCTTATACGGAAGCCGCCTCCGACCAGACTAATCGTAGCCAGGTCTCACCCAGCAGGCGTCACCGCAGCCGCTCCCCCGACAACCGTCGAGGGGACTCGCGGCGCGACGATGGTGGTCGGGACGCCGATGGCCGCCGCAAGCAAATTCATGGCGTACGCGGCCAAGAAGAAGATCAACACAGGGATCTCCGCCACAACATCCCTCCCAAAGATGCCCGGGACCGCATCAACAGGCGCGCCGCAGAGAGAGCAGTCCACGAAAACCTGCGCCGCATCGAGTACGATGCGACCCACGGTCCTCCGGGCCTAAGACAGTTCTCTTCACACCTCCGCCAGGTCGTGTGGCCCCGCAATTTCAAGCTCGAAAAACTTAAAAAATACGACGGCAAGGAAAATCCAGAGAACTGGATCACTCTCTATGAAATCGCCGTCCGATCAGCGGCAGGAGATGAGCACGTCATGGCTAACTACTTCCCCGTAGTCCTCGACCAGGCTGGTCATCAGTGGCTTCTCGGCTTGCCCGAGGACTCCTTCGACTCTTGGGAAGAGCTACGCCAGGCTTTCATCGACAACTTCATCGCCACATGCGAGCAGCCCGGAAACAAGTATGACCTTGAAAGGATAAGAGACAGGAAGAATGAACCTCTGCGCGATTACATCCGACGATTCTCGGATATGCGCCTCAAAATCCCGAAGATTTCTCATGACGAGGCCATCTCAGCCTTTATCAAGGGCTTGCGTTTCCATGAAGCGCTGAGGAACAAGCTGTTGCGTAAGCGCCCATCAACGGTAGCAGAGCTCCTCGCCACGGCTAAAAATTACGCCGATGCCGATGACGCAGAAAAACTAATCCGAGACGATGCGAGAGGCCCCGACCAGCCTTCCCGGCGAGATGACGGTCGTGGTCGCTACGACAACAGAAATCACCGCCGCTCCGACAACCGCGATCACCGAGAGGGTTGGGATTGGCGGCGCGACAGCCGCGACGACTTCAGAGGAAAGCGCCCTCGCGACTACGACCACGAAGTAAATACGGTCAAACGTCCCAATGGACGACGGGACTACCAAGACGACTACAACAAAACGTTGAAGGGACCGTGCCAGCTTCACCCAAAGTCTAACCATACCATGGAAGAGTGCCGCGTCCTCAAAAGTATCTATACACGGCGGGCCGCCCAAGAGGACTCCGCCAAGAAAAATAACAAGCGCGACGGGCACGACCATGAAGATGAGGATGAGGACCAAGATAGGGACCCCCGACACCAATACGTCAGCCCCACTGACGTGGTCCACTCCATTTTCGGGGGCAAGGTCTCCACTGAGTCCATGCGAGAAAGAAAGCTGTTAAAGAGAGCCTGCCTCAACATAGACAGCACGGACGGGCTGATCGCAGATCCGAAATTTCCCGCGTGGTCCCACAGGGAGATCTCGTTCAGCAGGAAGGACCAGTGGGCCGCTATCCCAGAGCCGGGTCGTTTCCCACTGATTCTTGATCCCTGCATCAATAGCATCAGATTAGAGCGCGTGCTCGTGGACGGGGGAAGCTCCATCGACATCCTCTTCCGCAACAGCCTGCCCGCCCTCAAGATATCATCGGCACAACTAAAACCTTACGACGCCCAATTCTGGGGGGTTTTGCCGGGTCAAAGTTCAGTGCCCCTTGGACAGATAACATTGCCTGTCCAATTCGGCACACCCGACCACTTCCGGACGGAGTTCATCAACTTCGTAGTCGCGGATTTCGACGGGACCTATCACGCCATACTGGGCCGCCCATCGCTGACAAAGTTCATGGCAGTACCGCACTACTCATACCTGGTCCTTAAGATGCCCACGGAGAAGGGCGTCCTAACCGTCAGAGGCAACGTCTACACTGCGTACACCTGCGAAGAAGAAAGCTTCAAGATCACCGAGGCAATCGACCTCTTAATCCGCATGGCGGAAACAGCAAACCAAGCCGCACAGCTACCTCCCGATCAGCTCCGATTACCCGAACAGGCGACAGCCAGGAAGAACTCAAAATCCAAGGAGTACAAAGAAGTGCAGCTGGTCGAAGGCAACCCCGAGAAGACAGCCCTCATCGGGGCCAACCTGGATCCAAAATAGGAAGACGCGCTCGTCAGGTTTCTAAGGGACAACGTGAGCGTTTTCGCATGGAAACCCGCAGACATGCCCGGTGTCCCACGAAACCTGATCGAGCACTCCTTAAATGTCTCGAAGACCGCAAGACCAATCAAGCAAAAACTGCGACGGTTCGCTCGTGACAAAAAGGAGGCTATTAGGGCAGAAATAACACGGCTTCTAGCAGCCGGATTCATAAAAGAAGTGTATCACCCCGATTGGCTCGCCAATCCGGTTCTTGTACGCAAAAAGAATAATGAATGGCGAATGTGCGTTGATTACACTGATCTTAACAAACACTGTCCTAAAGATCCTTTTGGTCTCCCTCACATCGACGAGGTGGTCGACTCAATGGCCGGATGCGAACTCCTCTCCTTTCTAGACTGCTACTCTGGTTATCACCAGATCTCGCTAAAGGAGGAAGATCAGATCAAAACATCCTTCATCACACCCTTCGGCGCATACTGCTACACGACCATGTCTTTTGGACTCAAAAACGCCGGGGCCACTTATCAAAGGGCCATCCAGCAATGCCTCCACGACGAGATTCGCGATGACCTCGTCGAGGCCTATGTGGACGACGTGGTCGTAAAAACAAGGGACGCGAGCACCCTAATCGACAACTTAGACCGAACCTTCAAGGCACTCAATAGGTACAAGTGGAAGCTCAACCCCAAGAAATGCATTTTCGGCGTTCCTTCCGGTCTACTGCTCGGCAACGTCGTCAGTCGCGACGGCATACGGCCAAACCCTTCAAAAGTCAAAGCCGTACTCGACATGCGACCACTGAAGAACGTCAAGGACATTCAGAAGCTAACCGGATGCATGGCCGCCCTCAGTCGTTTCATCTCAAGGCTGGGAGAAAAAGGCCTCCCTTTCTTCAAACTATTGAAAGCGTCAGAAAAATTTTCTTGGACAGATGAAGCCGACGCTGCGTTCACTCAGCTTAAGACCTTCCTCACTTCGTCACCTGTCCTCACAGCGCCTCAGCCCAATGAAGACCTACTTCTTTACATTGCTGCAACCGACAGGGTTGTTTCCACGGCAATAGTGGTCGAGCGAGATGAACCAGGTCACGCCTACAAGGTCCAGAGACCCGTTTACTTCATAAGTGAAGTCCTAAACGAGTCCAAGGCTAGGTATCCACAAATACAGAAGCTCATATACGCCATTCTGATAACATCAAGAAAGCTGAAGCACTACTTCGACGGCCATCGAGTCCTGGTGACAACCAGTTTCCCTCTCGGGGACATCCTGCGCAATAAAGACGCCAATGGCAGAATCATGAAATGGGCGATGGAACTGTGCCCATTCTCGCTGGAGTTCCAGAGCCGAACTACGGTCAAGTCTCAGGCCCTGGTCGATTTCATTGCCGAATGGACGGATCTCAATGAGCCTCCCGTTCCCGATGTCTCAGACCACTGGTCAATGTTCTTTGATGGGTCCTTAAACATCAACGGTGCCGGCGCTGGGGTACTGTTCGTATCACCCAACAAGGACAAACTACGTTACGTCCTTCGGATCCTTTTTCCGACGTCAAACAACGTCGCCGAATACGAAGCGTGCTTGCATGGCATAAGACTAGCCGAACTGGGGGTCAAGCGCCTCTATGTCTATGGCGACTCCGCTTTGGTCATCAACCAGCTCAACAAGGAGTGGGACGCAACCCACGAGAAGATGGATCTCTACTGCAAAGAAATTCGCAAATGGGAAACCAACTTCTATGGCATAGAATACATCCACGTGGTCCGGGATAAGAACCAAGCAGCAGATGCGTTGTCAAAGTTAGGCTCATCTCGGGCCCAAATCCCGCGGGGTATTTTCGTCCAGGACATCCATGAGCCGAGCGTAGGCTCCTCCCTGGTCGACAAGCAACCCACCGAGGCAATGCTCATAGACGACGCCACTCCGACAACCGGTGGGCGTGACTGGCGTACCCCGTTCATCAAATACATATCAGACGGGACAGGTTTTCAGGACAAAACAGAGAACGAGCGCCTCATCCGACGATCAAAGAACTACATCCTGGTCGACGGAAAACTCATGCGGAAAAACGCAAGCTTCGAAGTACTGCTCAAGTGCATACCCCAAGATGATGGTATCAAGCTCTTAGAGGACATACATGCTGGATCCTGCGGCAATCACGCCGCATCTAGAACGTTGGTCGGAAAGGCTTTCCGAGCAGGTTTTTATTGGCCAACCGCGGTCGGCGACGCAGAAAAACTGGTTCGACATTGCGAAGGATGTCAGTTTTTCGCTAAGAGGACCCATGTACCTGCCCATGAAATTCAAACCATCCCGTCGTCTTGGCCCTTTGCTTGCTGGGGGCTTGACATGATCGGACCATTTAAACCAGCCCCGGGCAATTTCAAGTTTGTCTTCGTGTTAATCGACAAGTTCTCCATGTGGATTGAATACATGCCCATAGTCAAGGCAACCTCCGAGAAGGCTGTGGAGTTCCTCAATCAAATCATACACAGATTCGGCATCCCGAACAGCATAATCACCGACCTGGGCACTCAGTTTACTGGCACCACCTTTTGGGACTTCTGCGATGACAGAGGCATAGTCATAAAATACGTGTCAGTGGCACATCCACGTGCCAACGGTCAAGTTGAACGTGCTAACGGAATGATCGTTGACGCCCTAAAGAAAAGGTTGTACACCGAAAACGACAGAGCACCCGGTCGATGGAAGAATTGCCGGCAGCGATCTGGGGCCTCCGAACTCAGACCAGTCGAAACACAGGGGTGTCTCCTTACTTCATGGTGTACGGTGCAGAGGCGGTCCTGCCGTCCGACATACACTTCGGATCCCCTAGAATCGAACACTTCGACCAGGCGACCGCCGACAACGCCAGAGAACTCGAAATCAATTGCATGGAGGAAAAACGTTTAGATTCTTGCCTCCGAACAGCAAAATATCTCGCGGCAGTCAGGCGATACTACAACAGGAACGTCAAAGACCGTTCCTTTGTGGTCGGCGATCTGGTACTTCGATGGAAAACAAGCCAGGAGGGAATGCACAAGCTATCCCCTCCCTGGGAAGGACCTTTCGTGGTGACCGAGGTCACACGACCCACGTCCTACAGATTGGCATACCCAGACGGAACACGAGTGCCTAACTCTTGGCACATCGACAAACTGCGACGTTTCTATCCATAAAGTTTTGATAACTTTCCTCTGTAAGTATCTTATAATTTTTGATAATGAAATTCTCTATTTTTTGCCTATACCTTGTCGCACACAGCACTCGGCAAAACTCCTGCAATGGATGCTCCTAGCGACTACCGAGACGAATACGGTGACACGTCACTCAGATATTCTTACAGCGCTCAAAACAACAGTCATGACAAAAAACAAACTTTATTACAAACTTTACACACAAAGTTTACAATAAATACCCTGACGGGCAGACACTAGTCTATTCCTACAGACTACTTTATTGGCCTAGCTGCTCGGGCTGATCACCCGCCTGGCCCTGCTGCCCGGACGAAGGGGTCGGGGCCACCGGCGCCTGGCTGGTCGAGACCGCAGGCGTCGACCGCCCATCTCCCGCAACGGACGCGCCCGACAACTCCCTGGCCGACCTATCTGAACTCGGCTGGTCTGGAGGAGTGGCCGTTCCGCACAGATTGATGTCGCCGATCACCGTCGACGACAAGTCCAGCAGACTACCCCGAAGTTCGTCCGCTTCCTGAGGGCCGACTTCCTTCGGGTACCCCTTCTCCAGCCTGCTCAAGTCGACCAGGGGGTAGTGGGCGCGCACCATGCTGAGGACGTGCGCACCGGCAAACTCCCCAGCGTCCTTCACAAACTGCTGGAGCCAGTCCCACGCCCGTTGCGCCTTCTCGACCGGGGTCAACTGCGGCGCGCGGGGCTGGCTCTCCGGGAGCTCGGGACTGATCAGGTCTAGGACCGGGGACACTCCCTTCCAGATCCTGCAACAGTTGACCTTCCAGGAGTCCCGGTCCTTGATCAGATCATCCAGGTGCTTCTTGGCGTTCACCTTGAGCACTGCAAACGAAACAAGGCGTTATTTTCGGCATACTAAACAAACAAAGGGGCGACAAGCAGCAGCTGACAAGGCGGCACCCATTACCAGATAATTCCCGGTCCTTTCGGCCCAATTCCTCTCCTGCTCGCCGCCCGGACTCCAGCGCACCGGCGAGCTGTTGGCTGAGCTGCTCCTTCTCTTGTCGGAGGCGCGCCACCTCCTCCTCCAAGTCTGTGTGAACCATAAACTGGTCAGTAAAGCAAACTACACAAGTACGCAAAGCTGCTCGGAGCGTGTGACTAACCTTCTCGCTGCCGGTACTGGTCGGCCAAGCGACGAGTGAGGTCGAGACAACGCTCCTCCTGGGCACTCATCTCGGCCACCTTCTCCCCGACCTCCGAACGCAGCCGGTCTACCTCCGCGGCAAGGGCCTTGTTCTCGGCCATGATGCCTTCTATCTGGTCAAAGCACCGTTTCCGGTACTTTGCCGTTTTCATTGCGCCCTACAAAGCGAGTATATAACGACCATGCAAAACACGGCATAGAATGTACAGCAGTACAAAAAGTCGCTTACCTTGACTTCGTCGACGAGGCGTTTGGCCGCGCGCTCCACCCTGGCGGCCTCTTCGGTCTCGGCGAGCTCCTCATGCCCGATAAAGTGATCCCCTCGTTGGCGCCACACATACACGTGTTGGCGGCCATCACGGGGACGACCCTCAATCTCTTCCACCTCATCATCGGAGGCCGCCCGGGTTTCCTCCTCCTGTGCTGCGTCACCCCCGGTGGTGGTCCCAGGTATTACTGGTCCTCGGACCAGACCTGGGGAGCCCGCAGCCGAAGAGGCTCCTGCTCGGGGCGGCGTGGGGACTTCACTCCCCCCGGCAGGAGGAGCGGTCGGAGATCTTCCCTCCTCTGAGAAGCCAGTTGGGGGAGCCTCTCCAGCCCTGGTCGGGCTGCCTGTCGTAGTCGGTGCCGCGGACGGGAGCCCCTCGGTGCTCCCAGGTGCGACTGCAGCTGTTGGCTGCTCTGTGGTCTGGGGGGCCGTATCCTCAGCAGCATGGACTAGCTCGCCCATCCCTTGGCTGGCAGCCTGGCCGGGGTCGACATCCGACGCCGCACTACAGGAACAAAAGTGTAATTTCAAAAAAAAAAAAAATCAAAGAGGAGTCCAAAATACGTAAGTCGAACACTTACAGGTCTGATCGACGGTGGGTGGCGGTGAACCTCCTCCTCGCCCGGCCGGTCGGCACCTGCGCCCCCGTCTCGACAACTGGCGGTGCAGGGGCGTCGCTGGCCACTCGATCAGTAGCGGCCGGCACATTATCTGGGCGACCCCGGGGCCGTCGGACCAACGACGGCGCAGCCTCCTCGTCGTCATCGTCGTCGTCAACGATCCGCACGAGCCGACGACGCTTCGGTGCTTGGCTGCTCTCCGCCGGTAGATCTGCCGGCAGCTCCGGTGTCGGCAAAGGATCTGCCGGCAATGGCCTCTTCCCCGCTACCCTCTCCTCGGAGGTCGGGACGGGGCGGGCTTGGTCCTCTTCACTGCTGGTGTAATGAGTACACCGAGCAGCGTCCTCCTCTGGCGGGTCTTCTCCCGCAGGATTTTCCATCCCCGGTGCCAGTGATACATACACTGTGCACCGGTCGACATCGCCGATCTGCAAAAGCAACAGAGAGGAGTCAGCTGCCGACGATATACGAATGCTAAAACAAAATAATCTGCTACATACCTTTGGTGCTGGTCGTCCTAACTTGAAGGCTTGCACCCGATCACTGCCACGGATGAAGCCTCCGTCCGCGAAGTTAAACAGCTCGTTCAACAGCTGTTGTACCTCCGCTTTCTCCAAGATCACTGGCCGCATCCTGGTCGGGTCCACGCTTCCGGCATACTCGTACGCCGAGTGCACCCTCTTCTGGCAGGGCATCACCCGACGACAAATGAAGTTGCCGACCACGCCAAGCCCGTCCAGGCGCGACCAGTCGATCAGCTTCATGAGATCCGCCACTGGACCGTCGAACTCCGGGCGGTCGGTCCAGCTCATCCTCTTCTCAGGAATGTATCCCACGTCGCAGAATGTGGAGCTGCCCGATTCCTCCCTGATGTAGAACCACTTCCTGTACCATTCGGTCAAGGAAGTGTTCCATGGACAGTGCAGGTAGCGATTCTTCATTCCATCACGAAGGTTGAGGTATACTCCACCTGCAACCTTGGAGCCTCCAACTGCTCCCTTCTTCCTCAAGCAGAAAAGATACCGAAAAAGATCGAAGTGCGGCTCTATGCCAACATAGGCTTCGCACAGGTGGATAAAAGTGGAAATGAGGAGAATTGAGTTCGGGTGCAGATTGCAAATCCCGATCTCATAGTACAAAAGAAGACCTTGAAGAAAAGGATGAACAGGAACACCAAAGCCCCTCTTAATGAAATCTTCAAATACAACGATCTCACCGGCGCGAGGGTCGGGGTAGCTCTCCCCCTCCGGTGCCCTCCAGCCGCCGAGCTCCGGGCCGTGCAGGAGCCCCATATCGACGAGGGCACCAAGAGATTTCGTGGTGCTGCGAGACTTCTTCCACTCCTTGGCCATCAGTTCGGCCCTCTTCCTGGAGTCGCTCTTCGCCATTAGAGGTGCGAATGTGGGCTTGAGTTAGGAAGACGCAGGCGATTGGGGGAGATGAGAGCGGAAGGTTTGAAAGCAATGGCAGGGTAAGCAGTACAGGCGGAACTATCAGGCTCTTATAACCCGCAACTCCACCTCTCCCACTTCCCGAATTCTCGGGAAGTGGGCGGGCCATGCGGCGGACGCGGCGTTTCGGTTTACAATGATTATAGACAATTAATGCGGCGGATTTTTCGTACCAATTGATGGTTTCCTTTTCTCAAACCATGCAAAGGCGGCTGCACAGTTGCCAGGCGCAACTTTTCATGCATCCGTCTGACACCCCGTCAGGAGGCCTCGTCACGTCAACTTTAGCTGGGAAGATCTTTTCAAAAAACAAGAAGACACATACGCCAGAAAGTCAACAATCCGGGGACTGCACCGACCATCGGGCATTCGACGCTCGGGGACTGGTCGCCCAGTCTATCAGCTCGGAACTTCAAGGACTGCGCCGACCACCGAGCACTCGACGGTTGGGGACTGGTCGTCCAGTCTATCAGCTGGAAGCTTTAAAGGACTGCACCGACCACCGAGCACTCGACGCCCGGGGACTGGTCGCCCAGTCTATCAGCTAGACGCTTTAAAGAACTGCACCGACCACCGAGCACTCGATGCTCGGGGACTGGTCGTACAGTACAGCGACACAGAATTCTAAAAAGCACTTGGTGCTTGGTGACTGGTCGATTAATCTATTCAATTGCAGTCAGACTGGTAAATTCCACTTTTTAGACCTTGCTACAAGGCTCATACTTCGCCTTCCAGCAAGCTCGGGGACTACATCGGTACGATGCATCTGGCGATGCATCTCAGTTACAGAATTTCTTTGAGGACTTTTGTTTTGACCCTGGCACCACGTGCCTGCGTCACCTACTACCAGGCTCGGGGACTAAGTGGGCACACTTCACCTTGCGGTGAATTTGCTTGCTTTTTTGATGTTCATACCTTTCAAAAAAGTAAAGTGGGCACACTTCACCAGGAAAGAAATCTTTTTTAATTTAGAGCACCATGCATTCTTCGAACAACCTGCTTCTTTGAACCTGCTTCTTCGATGTCAATGTTGATCAACTGTCTTTTGAGTTGGTCAAAATACCGTTGCAACTGTTCGGGCAACTTTCCTGAAGACGTCAAGCCTCACTGATCGAAGAAGCTCAAGACGGCGTGTTACACCATAATACATGGTGCTCGGGGACTAGCTGTGGGGGTATAAACCCCTATACCCTTACGGCTGGACTTGGGCCAGGAGGCTTGGCCCATTACGAGACGAGTCCAAAGCTTGATCCGACAACCTGGAGTTCCGCGCAAGGAAACAAGATGTGGAGATCAAGCAGGATTCTGGTCGGTTAGAATAGGAATTGATATCGAATTATCCATGGCAATTGTAACCGACTAGGATTAGTTTCCAGATCTGTAACCCTGCCCTCCAGACTATATAAGGAGGGGCAAGGGACCCCCCTAGGACACATCATATTCTCTCAACACAAATCAATACAACCAGACGCAGGACGTAGGTATTACGCCAACTCGGCGGCCGAACCTGGATAAAAAGCTTGTCCGTGTCTTGCGTCACCACCGAGTTCGTAGTTTGCGCACCGTCTACCGATAAACTACTACCGTGGGTATACCCCAAGGTAGACTGCCGACTAGCTTTCGTCGACAGTACCCTGATCTGAAATCAATTTTTGAGAATACTTTGGCCCAGGCTAACTGGTCAAATAGTAAGTCAATACGGGTCAATGGGTACTTATTTTTAATCGTCACCTCATTCAGGGGATGATAATCGACACACAGCCTTAACGTTTGATCTTTCTTTTTCACGAATAAGGCTGGGCAACCCCATGGAGAGGAACTGGGCTGAATAAAACCTTTCTGCAACAGCTCTTGTAGTTGGGTTTTTAATTCAGCCAGTTCTTTCGGTGCCATTCTGTAGGCCCTTCGAGATATTGGGGCTGTCCCTGGTTTTAATTTTATACTGAACTGGAGATCGCGGTCCGGTGGCAGACCTGGTAAGTCTTCAGGAAATACATCCGGAAAATCCCGAACCACCAGGATATTTTTAACTGCAGGCACCTTAGTGGCATGAACCTGCCCAATTGCCCGTTTGGGAGTAACTAACTGGATTAGGAGGTAAGAATTCTCATTGGGCAATGGGATTTTAATGGTTCGATGCAAGGTATCTAGCACAACCCCTCGTTGTGCCATCCAGTTCATGCCTAGTATAACATCAATCTCCTGGTCTTTAAGAACAATCATGCTAGTGGGAAAACTATGCCCACCAAATTCGATGGGTATCTGGTGAACCATTTCTTTAGAACTCAGCCGTCCTCCTAGCGATTGTATATAAAAATGATCTTGTGTTTCCCCAATGGGTATGCCATGCTTTAACACAAAGGTGCGATTGATGAATGTATGAGATGCACCAGAATCGAAAAGCATTAAAGCAGGATGTTTCGCAACAGGAAACGTACCCATCATTACTGGTTCTCCCTCCGGGATCGTCTCCACCTCTGTATGGAAGACTTGTCCCACTTTCTTCACTGGTTTACCCCTTTGCACATTTGGTCCTTTCTAAGCCCCAGTCCTGAATTGGCTCGGCTAGGGTTGGCCCATGGGTGGCCTTTGGAAAGTGGGGTTGGTTTGGCGGGGGTAGGGGCACTCTTTGGAAAAATGCCCAGGCTTACCACAATTGAAACAAGGATAATTGTGGTTGGGCGGAGCAGTGGCGCGAACACCTGGGGCGTTCGGCTGGCGTGGTGCAGTGGCGATGGCAGTAGGTCGAGGATATACCTGCTGCCCTGGTCTATATTGTGGAGGGGAAAAAGGACCACGATAAGGTGTCGGCGCTGGAAAGCGTCCGTGGCCTTGTGGATGATAAATGATTCTCTGGCGCTTTTGACCACGACCAGAGAAGGAGGAAGAAGCAGCCTTCTTCTTGGCTTCTTTCTGCTTTCTGTTCTTTTCTTCTGAGGCGATGGCAATATTTACCGCCTCGTAGAAAGTAGCATTTTGACACGTGGTCATCATTGTCTGAAGTTTGGTATTAAGACCACGCATGAAACATGCCTTTTTCTTTCTATCCGTGTTCACACGGTCTGTGGCATATTGAGAAAGATGATTAAATTTTGCCACGTATTCCATGACACTCTTATCTCCTTGCTGCAAGGCGAGAAACTCTTCGGCCTTCATGGCCATGAGCCCTTCAGGGATGTAATGGGCGCGGAACGCGTCCTTAAACTCTGTCCAGGTGACCTGGTGTCCCGGAGCTTGGATGGCTAGAAAATTCTCCCACCAGGCACCCGCAGCTCCCCGAAGCTGCTGAGCTGCGAATAGGGGCTTCTGAGTTTCCAAACATTGAATCAAACTAACTTGTGCTCCATGGTCCGGAGCCAGTCATCCGCTTCTAACGGCTCATCAGCCTTGGTGAATACCGAGGGCCTTGTCTCGGTAAAGTCCACGTACCGAGCTTCTCCGTCCCCATTGTGTTGTGCTCTGAAGTTTGGGGCGGGGTGTGGTTGACGTTGTGCTAACTCGCGCAACAAGCGAGCGTTGTCGGTAGTGGCACTCAAAAGAACAGCAATGGCATCAGCCAGGGAAGGTGGAGCAGGTGGAGGGTTGGGGATGTCCTCCCCTCCCTGAGATGTCCCGGCTCCATCAGATCCTCGTGTACGCATCGACATCTGCTACAAGAGTCATATGTACTTGTAACCACATGAAATTCATAACTTAAAACATATCTTACATAATTTCATTTATTTATCAACCATCAGTTCAACACACTGGAAACAAACGAGTACAACTTCTTAAACTGAAAGAAAACTCTATACTACAAACCCGACCCCACTACGGTAAACTAGGAATCCTACAGCAACGTTGCCCGCGGCTTCACCGAACTAGTCGGTGTGGCCAGAGCTGTAGCCCGGGTCGTCCTGATTACCCCCCGGGTTATCATCACCGGGGTCAGATTCCTCCCCGTCACTGAGGTCTTGGTCGGGTTCCCCATCGTCCGCCAACTCTCCATTCATATCCATCTCTCCTTCGCCTGGAGGTGGATGGAGCTGATGATATAGGTCGAATGCAATATCACGATATTGCATTGCCAAGTCGTTGACGGTGTCTAAATGATGTGCCAGCTCAAGCTTCTCCAGTTGTAGCTGGTCCTCCCGCTGCCACGCGACATCCCTCTGCGCGGTGACAGTGGCCGTCATCTTCACGTACAGATCTTCAAGGTACTTGGTCTTGTCCAGCTTCGCCTTCATCCTGGTCAGCTCGTGCCTGTGTGCACTCCTAGCCTCCTCTTCTCGGGCAATAGCGGCGTTCCTTTCTTCCACCATACGAGACAGCATGGCCTCGCAGTTTTCGGTGGCTTGTGTTTGCTTTGCTAGTTGGGCTTTAAGTTCACCGATCTCCATGACGTTGTACATCCTTTCTCTCATCACTTCGGTCAGCTCGGCGGACAACCTTTCCACCTCCTGCTGAGGCGGTGAACGGTTACTGCTTGCTTGATCGCTTTGCAGGGCCAACTGGTGTCTGGGGACCCCTCTTGGACCAGTCCTCTTGCGCGGGGTCTGCTTCCAACGAGCCATCCTGTAGAGGGTAAGTTTAGATTAGTAGGGGAGACCCTAAAGGTTAGCAAGAATGGGATTGATTCTATACAACCCAACCAAAACAAGGAGGAAGGAATTTAACCAAGTGATATATTATGATGCATGCACGTACTTACGATTCCTATCAACAATTCATAATGATATTACTTAAAACTTTACAACATAGGGCAATACTTTATGTTGCTCCTCCATACCACTTCAAAAATTCTAACAAGGCCTACAGACCGGGGTAAGGTAGGACTAAAGCACTTGGACTCAAAATAGGCAAGTTTATAGCATTAGATCCAAATGATTTTGAAGTTTTTCAAAAGATACAACAGTCATCTTAGCAACGAATGCTCTGATACCAGCTGTGGCAGAACCTCCTAAGTGTTTGGGCCCACCGACACCTGTCATTGTCCCAAGGACCTCTGACGGTGATGTCGGGGATCCTCCCACTCTAGAAGTCCGATGAGCATCTCAGGACGATCATTCCAACGCTACCTGGGGCGTATCAAACAAGCTCGTCCTGACCACTAGCAATGGTCATTTAACGAAAATTTCTTCTCCTCGCCCTTACAGGATAGCAAGTGGCCACCTTAACACCAGGATCACTCGTTGCGAAGACATTGCAGTATCCCAAATGACATAAGACCAAAATAATATTTCAGAGTAAAACAGCGGAAGTATTACATAACTTATTTTACAAAAGGAGTTCTTCCAAATGGTAGAGTGTTATTACAAGCCAGGTCCAGCGGAGCAACTTAAACTTTTGTACACAGAGTACAAATTTACAGACCCTGCCCATGGGTCACGCTCACTCTTCCTCGTCGTCAACCTCGACGACGGAGACACAACAGGGTCCAAAACATGTCGGCTCCTGAGCTTCACCTGCAACAGGGGTTATAAAACCCTGAGTACGGGAGTACTCAACAAGACTTACCTGGCGGGAAAAGAGGAGAAAATAGGAATGCAGGTTTGGGGTAGATAAGGAGTGGCTGAGCAACGAGCCAAAGTGTTTTGCCAAAAAGCTTACTAATAGTGCATCCTTACTTTCAAGTTTTATCCGTGAATTCCTCTTCTTAAGAGGCCAAGGAGTTTGAGGACAGTCTATCTAGTTGCCTCCCACAGACAAGTCTGTGAGTTCCTAGTCCTAAATCAAAGTATTATCTATCCAACGGCCATAGCTTCATGTCACTCTGAGTCCGGGAATTGGGATCCGAACCTCATGAGACATTTCCCCCTTCCTCATTTTACCACTTAGTTGCATATTTAACTACGGTGAGGTTCAGTGGATTGAGTCTCCCAATCGGGGAGCAACGACGATTCGAACCGCTTAGCAATCCAGCTGGAGTTCCTAACCACCCGACATATGTAGAACTAAATCTTGCATATGTCAACCCAAATCATGCTCTCCCCAAATTTGACTAGGTTCGCGGCACCCGAGAGCACAGTACCCCACCATCCTACAGCCGATCTAGATGTTTCCCGGTCATCTCAGATCCGTAAGGTGGGTACACACTACTCTCGCCATCGCTCCACGCCCAGTGCGCGAGTAGCTGTTCGCATCGAGGGATCATAAGACCGGTCTTACCGAGGGCAAGTGGCTAGTACTATAAATTCTCAACCCATCAGGCCACCAACGGACCGGTCCTTAACCGACACAGTTGGAGACACTACTTTAAGACTCCATTCTAAAAGCAAGTCCACCGACCAGTCTCAAGTTGAAACATCATTGACCATAAGTGCATTCCACAACAACCCTTCAAACTTTCTTGTTTGAAAACCTGTCTAGTAGCAGGGCTAAGCATCACTACGCAGTATTAAAACAAAACGGATGCCAAGGACAAGATAACAAATATCAAGGTAGTAAATGCAGCAAGTAGGTTAACCCAATTCTCAACTACCTAATGCAGCATTTTCAATTCATAAGTGATAAAAGATTTAAAACATTCAAGGAGGGGTTTAATGCATCCGGGGCTTGCCTTAGTTGCAGAGCTAATAGGGACCCTCGGAGACTTCCCAAGTCTCGGATCCTACTTCCTCGAACGGAGCACCGACCTCGGGGTTCGGTTCAACGGTCACTCCTTCGGTCACGGGCACTATACGCAAAACGATGAATGCTCATGATATGCGAAAGACAGATATTTGAGAAGGACCAAGTTAAGTACAATTGGCCTTCCTCGATGCAACACAGATTAAATAATAATTAAAGTTGTTTATCATCTTAGTGTCTTTACCCAAGAGGTTGCATCTGTAAACTAAGATTCCTCTTAATTCATAATTATCTTAAATTAACTAATTATTAATCCTTTTTATACTAATTAATTCTTAATTAAGTATTAATGACAGTAATTAAGCATTAATGCCAAACAATAATTAAATGCTAAAGGTCATTAAGGTTAATGACCTCAGGTCATCACACAATGCCAAAATAACTCAAATACTAATTTGAGAATTTAACTAATTATTATCTAATTATTCAAGAATTATTATTTAATTACTAAATAAGGGTTTAATAATATTTTATTCAAACCTTATCCAAATGCCACCAAATTTTGTGTGGAGCCAGGGAATAACATTCAGAGACCACCCACAAATTTTGGTGATTTTTAGATATGCCCAAAAATTATAAAAATTCATGGAAAGTTTATTGATTAAATAAAAGACAGAAATTTTATCTATGTTCATAGTATGAGAAAATGAACTTTAGTATTTTTCCTATATTCTACTTATTTTATAGAACCTGCGTAAAATTCCCATAATTTTTGAATCAGTGCATGATTTTCTATTCAATTTCAAACATCCATCAAATTTTGCATAAACAGAAAAAGAAAAACAACACTGCTGCCGCGAGTGGCCCAGGAATTCGGCCCGCAGGCCGGCCCGTCCGCGCTCGGCCCACGCGGGCGCTGCGCGCGCCTTCCCCTTCCTCAGGTGGTCACTGACGGGCGGGTCCCGCTCGTCAGGCTCCCCCTTCTCTCCTCTCTACGAGACGCTGACGGGAAGGTCCCACCCGTCAGCTTCTCCTTCAACACGCACGGCGGCTCGGCTACGACTCCGGCCGCTGGTGGCGAGGGTCTCAGCCCACGCGCGCGTGCGCACCAGCACCGCCTCACCTTCGCGACATCACTGTTGTCCCCTAATCGCGCTCTACCATCTCCCTCCACTTTGGCCACGCGAAAGGCGGGCGGCCGCCATAGCCGACCACAGGCCGGCCACTAGGGCTCGGTAGAGCGTAAACCAGCAAGTCCGGGAGGTTCAAGAAGAAGCGGGGAGCATGGTGCTCACATCACCACAACGGGAGAAGCAGTAGAAGAGCTTGGCGACGGTGGCCGTGCGGTCAGGCGGGTGCTCCGGCTCCGACGAGGTCGTTCCGGCGATCCTGCTCGTGTTCAAAGAGAAAGAGCGAGCGCATAAGTTGTAGGAGTGGAAAAGGAACCGGAAACAACCGCGAGCAAGGTGTGCCACTCACTGGAACAGCGCGGCCACGGAGGGGGGTTGCACGGCGGAGGTTTCTGCCAGAGTTGGGGGAGAAGGAGGAGTGCCGTCGATTGGGTGAGTTAGGGATTGAGCTCGGGGGTCCACTGGGTTCGCAAGGGTGTGGCGAGCGTAGTGGACTGCTCAAATTGGCTCGAGAGGGGTTGGGTGCGGTGAATTTGAGTGAGGGAGCCGTCGGTGTTCTTTGGTCGTGGACAGAGAAAACGCACGGCGTCGTCCACGCTGGTGCTCAAGGGGAGGAGGAAGCGAGCCCGGGGCATCCACGTCGCGCTGTGACGCGGTCGGCAAGCAGCTGCGTGGCGGCAAGGTGCGCGCGCGGCGCTGCACGCAGCAGCTCTGCGCCGGCGGTAGAGCATCCCCCCTGCTCAACACTGTAGCAAGCCATATCCACTGGAACCCAGTTTTGTGGTTTTGCAAATTTTGCCCAAAATTTGAACTGAAGACAAAATTCCACCAAAATGAAAGTTGTGCAAAATTTTATAAGCTACAAAACATGTGTTGGTGGCCAAAACTAATTCTGAGTGGAAATTAGTGAATTTGTCAAAACAGTTTGCAATTCAAATCCCAATTCAGGGAAATTCAAATTTTTGAATTGGGGCAAAACAGAATTTCCAAAATTACTTTTGATTTTCTAAAACAACTTGAAAAATTCCCAACATGAAAGTTGTTCAACTTTTGGATCTCTACAACTTTCATTTTGGTCACTTTTCAAAATTCCAAATAAATTTTGAATTGGGGATTCAAATTAGAAAAGTGGACACTTTCTGGAAATCTGTATTTTCAAAATTACTTTGAATTTTGTATTGAAACTTCAAAAACTCAAAACACCAAAGTTGTACATCTTGACAAGATCTACAACTTTTCTTTTGATCTCAACCTCAAATTTTGCTTGGTTTTTAAATTGTGCAAAAGGGGGCAATTCTAGGGTTCAAAAATCAGGGTTTTCCCCCCTAACCTTTCGGAAATCTTTCACCCTAGGGTTTTAGCAACCAACACAAGTATCCATACACAATATAAACACACTTTAATTCCCTAAGCACATTCAACCAAATTAAACTTGTTTTAAGTTAATGCATCAGGGTGTGCTTGACAAATATGCTGTGCAATGCTGATGATGACATGATCCAAATTTTAGTAACCGTAACATCGGGGATGTTACAGGCGGGGAGAAGCGCAGAGGGCGAGGGGGCCCAGGCGAACTCCGACAACGAGGTGGAGTTGATCCAAGGGCGCCCCCATGACGGATGCTAGCATTTCTATATATGGCGCCAGCGTGGAGACCACAAGGCTGGCCATGAAGAGATCGCCGAGGTCGAGGAGGCGGAGAGGGTGGAGCGGGCCGCCAAGCGTCTTGTCAATAAGGTTAAGGTAAGTGATCTCGTAGTCCATTAAAACACATAAGTCTTGGAATGTTCACCTGTTTATATACTTGAAATCCACAGGATGCGATGAAAACAGCAAAGTACCGTAAAAGATGCTTTGACCACATTGAAGATATTGTGGCCGAAAATAAGGCCCTAACCTCTGAGGTGGACCGCCTTCGGTTGGAAGCCGAGAAGGAGACCAAGGAGAAGGCTGCTCAGGAAGAGCGGATGATGGACTTGACTCGGCGGCTAGCCGACAAGGACCGTGAGAAAAAGGGTAAGTCTAGTTATTGGCGCCATTTGTGGTTGAGAATGTGTTCAGTTTCCTTGACGAATAGTCACTGCTGTAGGTCTGGAGGAGGAAATAGAATGCCTCTAGAAAGAGAAGGACCAGCTTGACCAGGATGAAAGCCCAAGTTTGGTTTTGGTAATTAATGACACCAAGTTGCTAATGCCTTGCGTTTAAGTGATTTGAGTTAGGCATAGCAACACATGTGATGAAGGTGCATGGTGGCATGGAAAGGTGGCTACATGATCACAAAGGGATGAAGCATGAAGTGAAGATCATGATGATAGACGAGGAGCAAAGTTATCAAGGCAAAGGTACAAACATAGGGTTTTACTTTTGCCGGTCAAAGGTGAGTAGAGAAGTGATTGACCGGGTTTAGGATAGATAGCCGACTATCAAGAGGGGAAATCACGGTCATCTCTCGAATCAAGTGCTACTAGGTCTACATCTTGAGCATATGCATTAGGATCTAAGTGCCAACTTAACTCCTTTGGCGAAAATGTTTGTGAAAAGCTAACACACATGCACTTTGGTGGTGGACACTTTGTGGTGTTAGCACATTTGCAAAGGAGGTGGAGTTCCTAGGGATGAGAAGGGTGTGGTGGACACTTTGTGGTGTTAGCACACATGCGCTTTTGAGAAAAACAAGTGTATATTTTCTATTGCGCCGATGGGAAATTTGGAGAAGTCGCGGGAGTGTTTTCTCACTGAGAAACACTCACCGGACGCTGAGTGCGGAGGCACCGGACGCTGGCCTCAGAGTCCGGTGTGCTGTCAGTGCTTGGCCCTGTTAGGGTTGAGCACCGGACGCACTGCACAGGACGCTGGGTGTTCCCTGTTCATGCGTCCGGTGTGGCCTGACTTAGGCAGAGGGTGTCTTTTTGACAGCACCGGACGCTCTCTGTGCGTCCGGTGGTGTGCGTTCGGTGTGCGGGCGTTTTGCGACCTTCTCTGCGCATGGGTCCGGTGAGCACCGGACGCTACCGGTGCTTAGCGTCCGGAGACCCTGCGGTTTGCCGAACTCTCTGCGCATGAGTCCGGTGTGGACCTGCAGAGCGTCCGATGGTTGCATGTAACCGTTAGAATCTGACACGCGAGATTCAAAAGGACACGTGGCCAACCCGTGAGCACCGGACGCTAGGAGTCGAGCGTCTGGTGATCACTTGGTAGCGTCTGGTGCCCCCGATTTTAGCCTAGTGAAAGTGGCCAACAGCTAGTTTCTTTGAGGGGCTTATAAATTGAGGGTGGCCGGCTTTAGGAGGCTCTCTCTTGCACTTTTGATTACTTAAGACAAACATTGAGCTAGAGAACACTACCTCCACTCATCTCCTTGCTTGATTGCTAATTCTAGTGAGATTGAGTGAGATTCAAGTGCATTGCTTTGAGAGTTGCATTTAGTGGCACTTGATTCTTGAGTTTGCTACGGATTTCTTGTTACTCTTGGGTGTTTCCCGATGCCCTAGACAGCTTGGAGCAGCGGTGGTGTTGAGCTCGTGATTGGAGATTGTTTCGAGCCTCACCAAGTGATTTGTGAGGGGTTCTTGAGCCTTCCCCGTGGGAGATCGCAATTGGCTACTCTAGTGGATTGCTCGTGGCTTGGCGGATCCCCATATTGAGAGTGGATGTACGGCACCCACTGAGGGTTTGGCTTTGGATTGCGAATTAGCTCGTGATCCATCAAGTGGGTGTATCACCACAACGAGGACTAGCTTGCCGGGAAGCAAGTAAACATCGGTAAAAAATCTTGTGTCATCTCTTGCCGAGGATTCTCTTGTAATTGTGATTGATTGATTGGCTATAATTCTACTCTACAACATTGGTATAACAATCACTCCCCTCACCTTTACTTTTGTGCATACCTTGCTAGTGGTGTAGCTTGTTTAGTTTAGCTATCTTGTTTAGGAGTGTAGCTAGCTTCTAGTTGTGCTTTCTTGTTGTATCTAGTGTTTAGCTTTCTTGCTAGACTTGTGTAGGTGGCTTGCATAGCTTAGTTATGTCGCCTTTTGTCTTACTAATCAACTTGTGTAGTTGAAGTTTGTAGAAAATTTAAATAGGCTATTCACCCCCCCTCTAGCCATTTGGACCTTTCAAGTGGTATCAGAGCCGAGACACCGTTTATTTGAGGCTTAACAACCTACGGTGAAGAAATGGCTCTTAGTTTGCATATCAACAACACCAAGAAGGAACCTTACTTTGATGGCACAAATTATGCTTATTGGAAGGTCTAGATGACCGCCCATCTCAAGTCAATCAATAGAGAAGTTTGGAAAGTGACCAAAACAAAGTTTGAGGTTGCAAATGAGAATGCACCAACACCGGTTGAAGAAAAGAAGCTTCAATGCAATGACATTGCAATTAGTGCTCTTCATGAAGCTCTTGATGACAAGACTTTTGAGCAAATCAAGAACATTGAGGTTGCTCATGATGCATGGGCAAAATTAGAAGAAACATTTGAAGGCACCAAAGGTACCAAGACCGCCAAGGCATACATCCTCCAAGAGAAGTTCTCAAGCTTCAAGATGCAAGAAGATGAAAGTGTGCTGGAGATGTTTCACCGGTTGCAAGTCATTGTGAATGAACTCAAGGCACTTGGGGAAGAAGTAAAAGATAGTCAATTCTCTATGAAGTTCTTGAGAAGCTTGCCCAAGAGATTTGACACTTTGATCACCGTGCTTGTCACGACAAAACTTAGTGAATCAACTCCCCAACAAGTGTTCCAAGAAGTGATAACCAATGATGCTTATAGAGAAGATGATCAGAAAGATGAGTTGATCAAGAAGAAGAAGAAGGATGGTGAGAAGAAAGATGATGAGATGGAGAAGAGTGTGGCATTCAAGGCCTCCACATCCAAGGGCAAAGCTAAGCAAGAATCATCAAGTGAAGAAGAAGCAAGCTCTTGTGATAGTGATGAAGATGAGGAGATGGCTCTTCTTGTCAAAAGATTTGGCAAGTTTATGAAGAAGAAGGGCTATCGGGCAAGAAGAAAGAAAATCTCCTCCAAGAAGAATGACCATTCCATGAGGTGCTTTAGATGCCATAGCAAGGATCATCTCATTGCCAAGTGTCCTTATGATAGTGATGATGAAGATGTTATCAAGAAGGAAAGAAAGAAGCAAAAGAAGAAGCAAGAAAAGAAGGAAGGCTCAAACAAGAAGAAGGGTGGTGCCCATGTTGCAACTTGGGATAGTGATGACTCCTCAAGTGATGATGAGAGCACAGAGAAGAAGGCGCATGCTAGCATTGCAATTCAAGGAAAAAGCTCCATCTTCGACACTCCATCATGCTTCATGGCTAAGGCCACTAAGGTATCATCCGATGATGAGAGTGATCATGATAGTGATAGTGATAGTGATGATGATGAACCAACTAAAGATGAACTAATCACTATGCTAGAAGATTGCACTCATCACTATAAAGAAACTAGGAAGGAGTGCAAGGCCTTGCTTAAGGATAAGAAAACTCTTGAGCAAGAACTTGATGAGCTTAGAGCATCTTATGAGAGTCTAAAGGAAGACCATAAGAAGGTTCAAAAGGCTCACACTAAGCTTGAAGAAGCTCACTCCTCTCTAGTTAACAAGTGTGAAAATGAGCCTACTAAAATGGTGAAAGCTAAAACTTGCAACATAGGCCTAACATGTGATATCTTAAGTAAGCCTATTGTTGTTGCTTCTACTAACCCTTCATGTAGCTCATCTACATCATCCTCATCTAGTGGTGATGGTTTCACTTGTGACACCACACTAAAAGTTGAGAATGAAATTCTCAAGAAGGAGGTGAAAGAGCTCAATCACACCTTAGCCAAGGCTTATGGTGGTGAGGACCGCTTGCTTATGTGCTTGGGTAGCCAAAGAGCTTCTCTCTAGAAAGAGGGATTGGGCTATAACCCCAAGAAAGGCAAAGCCGCCTTTGCTCCTCACAAGACTAGTTTTGTAAACAACAATGGCCGGTATTGCAAAGCTTGCAAGCAAGTTGGTCACTTAGAGCAACAATGCATGAACAAGAAACCCAAAGCTAATGTATCCTCAATTAAGCTTAATTCTTTCTATGTGCTTACCAAGGATACAAAAGGTGTTCATGCTAAGTTCATTGGTGCACCATGGATGGGCTCAAAGAAGAAAGCCATTTGGGTACCAAAGAGCTTGGTTGCTAACCTTGGAGGACCCAATCAAGTTTGGGTACCTAAAAAGTATTGATCTTGTCTTGTAGGTCAATTACAAAGCCGGAGGAAGGCATTGGGTGCTTGATAGTGGGTGCACTCAACATATGACCGGAGAGTCTTGTATGTTCAAATCAATTGATACTAGTCAAAATGGTGGCTTTGATTCAATCACCTTCGGCAACAACAAGAAAGGCAAGGTCAAGGGGCTTGGTAAAATTGCTATCTCAAATGACATGAGCATATCAAATGTGTTGCTAGTTGAGAGCCTTGATTTCAGCCTCTTGTCAATTGCACAACTTTGTGACCTTGGTTTCAAGTGCATCTTTGGAAGTGATGATGTTGAGGTTGTTAGTGTTGATGGATCAAACTTGATATTCAAACGATTTAGGCATGGTAGCTTATACTTGGTTGATTTCAATGATAGTGATACTCAATTGACATCTTGCCTAATTAGCAAATCAAGTTTGGGTTGGTTATGGCATAGAAGGCTTGGTCATGTTGGAATGAAACAATTGAACAAACTATTGATACATGACTTAGTTAGAGGCTTGAAGGATGTCACCTTTGAGAAGGATAAACCATGTAGTGCTTGTCAAGCCGGAAAGCAAGTTGGAAATGCACATCCTAAGAAAAGTGAAATGAGCACATCAAAGGCATTTGAGCTATTGCATATGGATTTATTTGGGCCAACAACATATACTAGCATTGGTGGCAACAAGTATGGATTTGTGATAGTAGATGACTACACTAGATACACTTGGGTGTTCTTCCTCTATGACAAGAGTAATGTTTGTGATCTATTCAAGTCTTTTGTCAAGAGGGTGTAAAATGAGTTTGAAACCACTATCAAGAAGATTAGAAGTGACAATGGTAGTGAATTCAAGAACACAAGAATTGAGGAATTGTGTGATGATCTTGGCATTGGACATCAATTCTCTCCAACATACACTCCTCAATCCAATGGTGTAGTTGAAAGGAAGAATAGAACCTTGATTGATATGGCTAGATCAATGCTTAGTGAATACAATGTTAGCCATTCATTTTGGAGTGAAGCTATCAACACGGCTTGCTATTGTAGCAACCATCTCTATTGCCATGGGAAGCTTGGGAAGACACCATATGAGCTATTGAATGGAAGAAAGCCCAACATTGCATACTTTAGAGTGTTTGGTTGCAAATGCTACATTCTCAAGAAAGGCACTAGATTGAGCAAGTTTGAGAAGAAATGTGATGAAGGGTTCTTACTTGGTTATTCCACCACAAGAAAGGCATATAGAGTTTGGAACTTGACAAGTGGCACCTTGGTAGAAGTCCATGATGTTGAGTTTGATGAAACCGAAGGATCTCAAAGTGAAGCTCAAAATCTTGATGATGTGAGAGGAGATCAATTGGCAAATGGAATGAAGAACATGGATGTTGGTGACATAAGGCCGATGCAAATTGATGATGATAATGACATTCACATGATCAATCTAGAAGTGCAAATTGATACAAATCAAGCAAGTACTAGTGGCTCTCATGATGATGATCAAGATCAAAATCAAGCTAGTGGAAGCAATCAACTCCCAATACTGCAACCTACTAGCATAGCAAGGGATCATCCATTGGATCAAGTCATTGGAGGTATTCAAAGTGGTGTGCAAACAAGATCAAGGCTAGCATCCTTTTGTGAGCACTATTCATTTGTCTCATTTGAAGAACCAAAGAGAATAGAAGAAGCATTGAAAGATTCCGATTGGGTAAATGCCATGCATGAAGAATTGAATAACTTCACAAGAAATCAAGTGTGGGAGCTTGTTGAGAGGCCAAAGAACTACAATGTGATTGGTACCAAGTGGGTCTTTAAAAACAAGCAAGATCAAGATGGTGTAGTTTTGAGAAACAAATCAAGACTAGTAGCACAAGGCTACACTCAAGTTGAAGGTCTTGACTTTGGAGAAACATTTACACCGGTTGCAAGATTGGAGGCAATTAGAATACTATTAGCCTATGCTTGTGCCCACAACATCAAGCTCTATCAAATGGATGTGAAGAGTGCATTTCTCAATGGATACATCAATGAGTTGGTTTATGTTGAACAACCTCCCGGTTTTGAAGATGACAAGAAACCCAACCATGTGTACAAGCTCAAGAAGGCATTGTATGGTTTGAAGCAAGCACCTAGAGCATGGTATGAGAGATTGAGAGATTTCCTTCTATCTAAAGGGTTCAAGATGGGAAAGGTTGACACTACCCTCTTCACCAAGAAGCTAGGCAATGACTTGTTTGTGTTGCAAATCTATGTTGATGATATCATCTTTGGATCAACCAATCAAGACTTTTGTGAAGAGTTTGGAAGAATGATGGAAAATGAGTTTGAGATGTCCATGATTGGAGAACTTAGTTACTTCCTTGGTCTTCAAATCAAGCAAATGAAAGATGGCACTTTTGTGAGTCAAGGAAAGTACATCAAGGACATGATCAAGAAGTTTGGGTTGCAAGAAGATAAACCAATGAGCACACCTATGGGCACAAATGATCAATTGGGTAGTGATGCAAGTGGCAACATGGTAGATCAAAAGCTATACCGGTCCATGATTTGAAGTTTGCTCTATGTCACTGCTTCAAGGCCGGATGTAATGTTTAGTGTGTGCAAATGTGCAAGATACCAAGCTTCACCTAGAGAAAGTCACTTAAAAGCAACCAAAAGAATATTAAGGTATCTAAAGGGCACTCATGATGTTGGACTATGGTATCCCAAGGGGTCTAACTTTGAGTTAATTGGATATTCGGACTCCGACTATGGTGGATGCAAGATTGATAGAATGAGCACAAGTGGCACTTGTCAATTGCTAGGAAGATCTCTAGTTTCATGGTCATCAAAGAAACAAAATAGTGTTGCACTATCAACCGCCGAGGCCGAATACATTAGTGCCGGTAGTTGTTGTGCACAATTGCTTTAGATGAAAGCTACCTTGAATGACTTTGGAATCAAATTCAAGAATGTGCCTTTGCTATGTGACAATGAGAGTGCAATTAAGATGACACAAAATCCGGTTCAACATTCAAGAACCAAGCACATTGACATAAGGCACCATTTCATAAGAGACCATCAACAAAAGGGTGACATTAGCATTGAAAGCATTGGCACCGAAGATCAACTAGCCGACATCTTCACAAAGCCACTTGATGAGAAGAGATTTTGCAAGTTGAGGAATGAATTGAACATACTTGACTTCTCCAACTTGAGATGAGTGCACCCCCACATTTATATATGACATGCCTCTCCTCCAACAAAGCAAGGTAAAGTTGGTTGACATAGCATTTATACTTTGCTAAGGACATGATTAGAACATATAGACATGTTTGCATGACAAATAGGCTCATTCATGAAAATCAAAAGATTTTGATGTATGTATGGTACCACTATTGCTTCTTTGTTTGGTTAATCTAGTGGTAGCATATGACATGTCAGTGAGCTTGCAAGCCTAGTGTTGAATCTAGAATATGAGCTTATGATGTGTAATTCAACATGGTCAAGATAACCTTTATACTTTATGAGGTGTGAAAAAGCTTGTCCTTGGATCAAACCGAATTACATGTTCTAGGCAAGTAATCTAGATTGAACCATAATTTGACCCTCACATTGATTGACTTAATTCTCAATAAAATTTGAACCTTTGTGGTCATTGATGACAAAGGGGGAGAGAAACAAAGATAAAGTCAAAAAGAGGGAGAGAAACAAAAAAGAGAGAAAACCTTTTAAACTTGAGCACACAAATAGGGGGAGCAAGCTCATGAACCATTTGTTGCATTTGTATGTACACTAACATAATGATGTGTTGCATTGCAAGTTTAAATTCACTACTCTTGTTTGATTGGTGCTTGCTAGAGATAGAACATTGAATGATGCTTTGAGATCTAGCATAGAGTTTTATTTTCATGTGGTATCTAGACATATAATGTGATCTCACGAGGTATCTTGAGTTTTTGATGTATGTCTAGCTACACTGGTGCTAAGGATGGTATATTGGCAACTTCGATTGGTATCACGCTTCAAAGGTCCATTCTATATCCTTAGCATCATTTTGGTAGTAATAAATCTCCCAAAACTATAATTCATGCATATGTGCAAACTTGAACCAAACTCATGGAAGCACATATGTAGGGGGAGGTAGTACTACCAAAACCGAAATTGAAATGTTTGTCCAACCTTCTCTCTTGATAAAAATGCTTTGGACAAGCAATTCAAGTTCATTATGATTTCATTTCATATCTTTGTGATGGTTGTCATCAATTACCAAAAAGGGGGAGATTGAAAGCCCAAGTTTGGTTTTGGTAATTAATGACACCAAGTTGCTAAAGCCTTGCGTTTAAGTGATTTGAGTTAGGCAAAGCAACACATGTGATGAAGGTGCATGGTGGCATGGAAAGGTGGCTACATGATCACAAAGGGATGAAGCATGAAGTGAAGATCATGGTGATAGACGAGGAGCAAAGTTATCAAGGTAAAGGTACAAACATAGGGTTTTACTTTTACCGGTCAAAGATGAGTAGAGAAGTGATTGACCGGGTTTAGGATAGATAGCCGACTATCAAGAGGGGAAATCACGGTCATCTCTCGAATCAAGTGCTACTAGGTCTACATCTTGAGCATATGCATTAGGATCTAGTAAAGTGCTAACTTAACTCCTTTGGCAAAAATGTTTGTGAAAAGCTAACACACATGCACTTTGGTGGTAGACACTTTGTGGTGTTAGCACATTTGCAAAGGAGGTGGAGTTCCTAGGGATGAGAAGGGTGTGGTGGACACTTTGTGGTGTTAGCACACATGCGCTTTTGAGAAAAACAAGTGTATATTTTCTATTGCGCTGATGGGAAATTTGGAGAAGTCGCGGGAGTGTTTTCTCACTGAGAAACACTCACTGGACTCTGAGTGCGGAGGCACCGAAGCTGGCCTCAGAGTCCGGTGTGTTGTCAGTGCTTGGCCCTATTAGGGTTGAGCACCGGACGCACTGCACCGGACGCTGGGTGTTCCCTGTTCATGCGTCCGGTGTGGCCTGACTTAGGCAGAGGGTGTCTTTTTGAGAGCACCGGACGCTCTCTGTGCGTCCGGTGTGCGGGCGTTTTGCGACCCTCTCTGCGCATGGGTCTGGTGAGCACCGGACGCTACCAGTGCTTAGCGTCCGGTGACCCTATGGTTTGCGGAACTCTCTACGCATGAGTCCGGTGTGAACCGGACGCGTCCGGTGTGGACCTGCAGAGCGTCCGGTGTGTTGCAGGTAACCGTTAGAATCTGACACGCGAGATTCAAAAGGACATGTGGCCAACCCCTAAGCACCGGACGCTGGGAGTCGAGCATCCGGTGATCACTTGGTAGCGTCCGTTGCCCCCGATTTCAGTCCAGTGGAAGTGGCCAACGGCTAGTTTCTTTGAGGGGCTTATAAATTGAGGGTGGTCGGCTTTAGGAGGCTCTCTCTTGAACTTTTGATTACTTAAGACATACATTGAGCTAGAGAACACTCCCTCCACTCATCTCCTTGCTTGATTGCTAATTCTATTGAGATTGAGTGAGATTCATGTGCATTGCTTTGAGAGTTGCATTTAGTGGCACTTGATTCTTGAGTTTGTTGTGGATTTCTTGTTACTCTTGGGTGTTTCCCGACGCCCTAGACGGCTTGGAGCAGCGGTGGTGTTGAGCTCGTGATTGGAGATTGTTTCGAGCCTCACCAAGTGATTTGTGAGGGGTTCTTGAGCCTTCCCCGCAGGAGATCGCCATTGGCTACTCTAGTGGATTGCTCGTGGCTTGGAGGATCCCCATCTTGTGAGTGGATGTGCGGCACCCGCTGAGGATTTGGCTTTAGATTGCCAATTAGCTCGTGATCCATCAAGTGGGTGTATCACCACAACGAGGACTAGCTTGCCGGGAAGCAAGTGAACCTCGGTAAAAAAATCCTGTGTCATCTCTTGCCGAGGATTCTCTTGTAATTGTGATTGATTGATTGGCTATAATTCTACTCTACAACGTTGGTATAACAATCACTCCCCTCACCTTTACTTTTGTGCATACCTTGCTAGTGGTGTAGCTTGTTTAGTTTAGCTATCTTGTTTAGGAGTGTAGCTAGCTTCTAGTTGTGCTTTCTTGTTGTATCTAGTGTTTAGCTTTCTTGCTAGACTTGTGTAGGTGGCTTGCATAGCTTAGTTGTGCTAGTGCTAGAATAGCTTCGCCTTTTGTCTTAGTAATCAACTTGTCTAGTTGAAGGTTGTAGAAAATTTAAATAGGCTATTCACCCCCCCTCTAGCCATTTGGACCTTTCACAGGAGCGTGCTCGCGCGCTGGAGAGCGAGTGAAAGGTCGGAGAAGAACTAAAGACCAGGAACTGGGAGCTGACTGGTAAGATCGGTTTTGACACGCCGAATGTGAAATCTTTTTTTGTAGTAGCATGAGATTAACTGTCCTTTTTTTTTAAAACTTGTCATAGTGCTCAAGGCTAATACTAAGAAGCATGTCGAGGATCTAGTCAAAGACCGGGACTCATGGAAGGCCAACTGCATCAAGATCTGAAAGGGAGTCGCCCCAGTGCTAGATCTGATCAGTCCGAAACTCCCCGAGGACCAGCCCTGTGCTCAAAGGCAGACTCCGGTTGAGAAAGCACAGGAAGCATGGGGCTGGCTCTAGCAGTTCATGAAGGACGCCAGGGAGTTCACCGGAGCCCATGTCCTTAGCATGGTACATGCTCACTACCCCCTAGTCGACCTGTCCCGCCTGGAGGAGGGGTACCCCAAGGAGGTCAATCCGAAGGAGACTGATGACCTTCGTGTCAGCCTACTGGACTTGTCGTCGACAGTGATCGGCGACATCAACCTTTGTGGGACATCTACTCCCCTTAGTCAACCAAGGTCAGATAGGTCGACCAGGGAGTGGTCGGAGGCATCCGTTGAGGGAGATGGGCGATCAGCACCTGCGGTCCCGACCAACCAAGTGCCGGTGGCCCCGACCTCATCAACGGCACCAGAAGCCCGCACGTGTGAGCAGCCCGAGCAGCAGGCCCCGGTTTAGTCTGTAGGCGTAGACTAGGAACCGCCTAGAGGGGCTTTTATTGTAAACTTTGTTTGAAAAGTTTGTAATAAAGTCTAAATTTATAAACCATGGTTTTGAGCGTTGTAAATAATTTGTGAGAGTGATGTATCACTGGAATGAAGATTATCGGATATCCTTATTTGATTTCATTGTGTGGCGTGTCGAGAACAAACAATGGCGTTCTTGGTGAATAGTCTACATGTAAAGAGGTATAGAGCAAAAAATGAAACTATTATTCATAAGGAAAAAGATACAAGTAAGATGTACTGCTTCTAGGGGTAAAACCACCGTAGTTTGTCTATGTACCACGAATTGGGCAGACTTGTGCCGTCTGGGTAAGCCAGCCTGTAAGAGGTGGGACGCGTGACTTTGGCGACCATGAAAGGTCCCTCCTGGGGCGTGGATAGCTTGTGCATTCCGTCCTGGCTTGTTTTCCATTTGAGCACCAGATCGCCGACCACGAAGGAGCGCTCTTTGACATTTTTGTTGTAATATCGTCGTATAGCTTCGAGGAACTTTGCTATTCAGAGGCAAGAATCTAACCGTTTCTCCTATGTGCAATTGATTTCAACTTCTCTAGCATGGTCTGCTGAAGACAGGCCGAAATGTTCGACTCTTGGGGATCCGAACACTATATCGGAGGGGAGCAGCGCCTCAGCCCCGTATACCATGAAATAGGGGGATACACCAGTGTTCCAACTAGGCTGCGTTCAGAGACACCAGACCACAGCTGGCAATTCTTTCATCCACCTTCCCGGTGCTTTGTCATTTTCCTTGTACAGCCTCTTTTTTAAGGCGTCTACAATCATCCCATTTGCTCGCTCGACTTGTCCATTGGCTCGGGGATGAGCTACCAACACGTACTTTATGACTATGCCTCTGTCATCACAGAAGTCCCAGAATGTAGTGCTAGTGAACTGAGTACCCAAGTCGGCGATTATGCTATTAGGAACCCTGAATCGGTGTATGATTTGATTGAGGAATTCTATAGCTTTTTCTGAAGTTGCTTTGACCAATGGCATGTACTCGATCCACTTGGAGAACTTGTCGACCAGCACGAATACGAACTTGAAATTGCCGGGCGTGGGTTTGAATGGCCCGATCATGCCTAGGCCCCAGTAGGCGAATGGCCAAGATGATGGTATCGTCTGGATTTTGTGAGCGGGTATATGAGTACTCTTGGTGAAGAATTGACAGCCCTCACATCGCTGGACCAGCTTCTCGGCGTCGGCCACAGCGGACGGCCAGTAAAATCCTGCTCAGAAAGCTTTTCTGACCAGCGTTTGAGAGGCTGCGTGATTGCCATAGGGTCCAGCGTGTATATCGTCTAGCAGCGTGATGCCATCATCTTGGGTGATGCACTTTAACATGACTTCTGAATTGGCGTTCTTACGCATAAGTCAACCATCGACCAGTATGTAGTTTATGGATCGTCGAATGAGGCGTTCGTTCTCAGTCTTGTCTTGAAAGCCGGAACCGTCCGAGAGATACTTGATGAAAGGCGTGCGCCAGTCGTCACTGCTGGTTGTCGAAGTGACATCCTGGACGAGCAGTGCCTCGTTATTTGGCTTATCGACCTGGTCGTGTCCGATGCTCGGTTTCTCAATGTCTTGGACGAAAACGCCTTGTGGAATCTGAGCCTGGGATGATCCTATCTTTGACAGCGCATTCGCTGCTTGAATCTTGTCCCGAACTATGTGTATGTACTCTATTCCATAAAAGTTTGCTTCCCATTTGTGGATCTCCTTGCAGTACAAATCCATTTTCTCATGAGTCGTGTCCCACTCCTTATTTAGCTGGTTAATGACCAGGGTAGAGTCGCCGTGGACGTAAAGGCGCTTGACTCCTAATTCCACGGCCAATCGTATGCCATGTAAGCATGCTTCATACTCGGCGACATTGTTAGACGGCGGGAAGAGGATTCTAAGGACGTAACGTAGTTTGTCCTTGTTTGGTGAAACAAAAAGGATCCCGGCGCCAGCGCCGTTGATCTTTAAGGACCCGTCAAAAAACATTAACCAGTGGTCGGAGATATCTGGAGCAGGCGGTGCATTGAGATTTGTCCATTCTGTGATGAAGTAGACCAGTGCTTGAGACTTGACGATTGTACGACTCTGGAAATCCAACGAAAAGGGGCATAGCTCCATAGCCCATTTTACAATTCTACCATTGGTGTCCTTATTGCGCAAGATGTCCCCGAGCGGAAAGCTTGCAGTTACTATGATGCGATGGCCATCGAAATAATGTTTCAACTTCCTAGAAGTGATTAGAATAGCATAGATTAACTTTTGTATCTGGGGGTACCTAGTCTTGGACTCATGTAAAACTTCACTTATGAAGTATACTGGTCGCTGTGTCGCTGGACTTTGTAGACGTGGCCCGGTTCGTCCCACTCCACTACAAGCACCGTGGAGACGACTCGGTCGGTTGCCGCGATGTAGAGGAGTAGGTCCTCGTTAGGTTGAGGCGCAGTGAGGACAGGAGCTGAAGTGAGGAAAATCTTGAGCTGCGTGAATGCAGCGTCGGCTTCCTCTGTCTAGGAGAATTTTTCGGATGCTTTTAGTAGTTTGAAGAAGGGGAGCCCTTTCTCTCCCAGTCTAGAAATGAACCAGCTAAGAGAAGCCATGCATCCTATGAGTTTCTGGACGTCTTTTACATTTCTGGGTGGTCGCATATCGAGCACCGCCCTGACTTTTGAGGGGTTCGGTCGTATGCCATCGCGGCTGACGACGTTACCGAGCAGTATGCCGGAAGGGAAACCAAAGATGCACTTTTTGGGGTTAAGCTTTCACTTGTATCTATTTAGCGCTTTAAAGGTGCAGTCTAGGTTGTCGATCAGAGTGATGGCGTCTCTGGTTTTGACGACAACGTCATCGACGTAGGCTTCGACAAGGTCGTCGCGTATCTCGTCGTGGAGACATTGTTGGATAGCGCGTTGGTAAATGGCTCTGACATTTTTTAGTCCAAAGGACATGGTTGTGTAGCAGTATGCTCCAAAGGGAGTGATGAAAGAGGTTTTAATCTAGTCGTCCTCTTTTAACGAGATGTGGTGATAACTAGAGTAGCAGTCAAGAAAAGAGAGCAATTCGCATCCGGCCCTTGAATCGACCACCTCGTCTATGCGGGGGAGACCAAAAGGATCTTTAGGACAGTGTTTATTGAGATCGGTGTAATCGACGCACATTCTCCATTCATTATTCTTTTTTCTTACAAGGACCGGATTGGCGAGCCAATCGGGGTGATACACTTCCTTAATAAACCCGGCTGCTAAAAGCCATGTAATCTCTGTCCGAATAGCCTCCTTTTTGTCGCGAGCGAACTGTCGTAGCTTCTGCTTGATTGATCTTGCGGTCTTCGAGACGTTTAAGGAGTGCTCGATCAAGCTTTGTGGGACACCGGGCATGTCTGCGGGTGTCCATGCAAAAACGCTTACGTTATCCCTTAGAAACCTGACAAGCACGTCTTCCTATTTGGTGTCCAAATTGGATCTGATGAGAGCCGTTTTCTCTGGATCGCCGTCGACCAGGTGGACCTCCTTGTGCTCTTGGGACTTGGTGTTCTTTCTTGGGGTCTGCTGCTCGGGTAGCTTGAGCTGATCGGATGAGACTTCTGCTGCTTGGGACACCATTTCTACCATCCGAATTGAGAGGTCAATGGCTTCGGTGATCTTGAAGCTTTCATCCTCGCAGGTGTATGCCATGTAAACGTTGCCTCTGACGGTCAGGACGCCCTTCTCGGTTGGCATCTTGTGGACTAAGTATGAATAGTGTGGAACTGCCATGAACTTGGTGAGAGAAGGATGGCCTAGAATGGCGTGATAAGTTCCATCGAAATCGGCGACCACGAAGTTTACAAATTCTATGCGAAAGTGGTCTGGCGTTCCAAACTGGACGGGCAACGTTATTTGGCCAAGAGGTATTGAGCTTTGGCCTGGTAGAACACCCCAGAACTGGGCTTCAAATGGTTTCAGCTACGCTGGGGTTAGCTTGAGAGCAGGCTAGCTATTGCGAAACAGGATGTCGATGGAGCTGCCACCGTCTACGAGCACGCGCTTGAATCTAACACTGTTGATGCACGGGTCCAGGATTAACGAGAAACGTCATGGTTCTAGGATGGTAGCCCAATGGTCTTGTCTGCTGAAGGAGATCTCTCGATGCGACCAGGGTGGGAACTTTGGATCGGTGATCAATTCGTCAGAGCTATCCAGATTTAGGAAGGCCCTCTTGAGAAGTTTCCTTTCCTGCTTTGACTCGATCAAAACCTTCCCTCCAAAGATGGAGTGAACTACGTCGATTGGATTGACGTATTGATGCCGTGGGTCCCTATCCTGGTCATCGTCTTCGTCCTCTTAGTTGCGCCTGTCATGTTTCCCAGCAGTTTTGGTGACGTCTCCCTGAGTGGCCCGCTGCATGTAAATGCTCTTGAGGACACGACATTCTTCCATCGTGTGGTTAGACTTGGGATCAAGTTGGCACGGTCCTTTCAAGGTCTTGTTGTAATCTTTCTGATAGTCTCGTCATCCATTGGAATGCTTCACTGTGTTCACCTCGTGATCATTGTCATGAGGTCGCTTGCCTCTGAAGTCATCGCGGTTGTCGCGGTGCCTATCCCACCCTTCTCGAAGGTCACGGTTATCACCACGCCGAGGGTTTCGGTTGTCGAAACGTCCACGGTTGTCGTCCCGTCGGGGAGGGTGCTCGGTTCCTCGGACGTCCTCTCTGATGAGCTTTTCTGCATCGTCGGTGTCGGCGAAATTTTTGGCCGTGGCGAGGAGTTCGGCGACCATGGTCGGCCTCTTGCGTAGTAGCTTGCTTCTCAAAGCTTCGTGGAAGCAGAGACCTTTGATGAAAGCCGAAATAGCCTCGTCGTGGGAAATCATTGGGATCTTGAGGCGCATATCCGAGAAGCGTCGGATGTAATCACACAGGGGCTCGTTTTTCCGGTCGCTTATACTCTCAAGATCGTACTTGTTTCCCAGCTGCTCGCAGGTAGCGATGAAGTTGTCGATGAATGCCTGCCACAGTTGTTCCCATGAGTCAAATGAGTCTTCAGGCAAGCCGAGGAGCCATTGGTGACCAGCTTGGTCGAGGACGACTGGGAAATAATTTGCCATGACATGCTCGTCCCCTATTGCTGACCGGACCGCGATCTCATAAAGGGTGATCCAGTTCTCGGTGTTTTCCTTGCCGTCATATTTTTTGAGCTTCTCGAGCTTGAAATTGCGCGGTCAAAGAACTTGCCAGAGATGTGAGGAGAACTGTTTTAGGCCAGGGGGGCGTGAGCTGCATCATACTCGATGCAGCACACGTTTTCGTGTGCAGCTCTATCATTGATGCGTCTATTGATGCGCTCACGGGCATCCTTGTGAGAGAGGTTCTGCCGTAGATCACGGTTTCGTCCCTGGTCGTGTCCGCGTCTTTGCTCGCGGTTGCGGCCGGCGTCCCGACCACGATCGTCGCGATGGGCTTCCTTTCTGCGGTCATTGATGGGCGAATGACTACGACGATGCCTGCCGGGTCGTGGTGAGGCCCTACTGCGATGGGTCTGGTCGGAGGTGACCTCCGTGTAGGAGATGGCTTGGACCCTTCTGAGGAGATCTAAAGTTTGTCCCATTGTAGCAATTAAGTGCGCCCGTATGTTGGTCCGAACACCCAAGTATTCTAGGGTATCTAGGAGTCGGTCGAGGTTTGCTATGGCGACAGCCACATTGGCGCTTGGTGTCTTGAATACTTGCTGGTTCCCAACCATATCGATGGCGTCGTCAAGGTTATTGGGGACCAGCTGTCGCTGCTCTTCGTCTGCTTATCGCTGAGCGCGGTCAGCGTTGCGCTGCTCACGCTGCTGCCTTTGCTCGTCAGTTTCTCCGTCGATGACTGGTTCATCGTTGCTGACATTGAAAACCAAATCTCCTCATCGAGGTGGAAAAACCGAGAAGCGGGGAAAACACGGGGGGTAAGGCGGTAGATCCAAGTCGTAAACTTCGTCCTCGGGGCGTAAAATCTCGGTAGGGACAGATCATGTACTTGAGTTTGTGCTGGCGGTGTTGTCTTCTGGCAAAGTACGGACAGAAACCATATTGACGAAGTGACGTGCTGGGGGCACGGGTTGTCGTGAAGACAGGTCCATCTTTCTGAATAGGGAACGAGTATGGCACGAGACCTGGTCGGCCGCGTTACTCAGACCATGAGGAAGACTCCCGTTTGGAGAGGTTGTCTTGAACTGGATAGTTCGCCTTTCAGGAGTTACTGTTGTCATCAAGGACGTCCCTAGCCGTTCGTGCGTGGTGGCACAAGTTGGTCGACGAGAGTCGGTGCTCGAGCAGTCTGGCATGAGATTGAATCCACCAGATCGGAGACTTCAAGAAGCCTGTGATTGGCGTGATCGATGGCTTCAAGTAGATCGGAATTATCGATTTGTTTCCCCTTGTAACGAGGAAGCGGAGGTCGGGTTGTCGGAGTCGTAGTGGTCGTGGTCGGCGTGATCAGGACCACCACCTCCGCCGTTTCAGATCGGATCTGATTCTCTTCCAAGGTCGTGGTTGTAAAGCCGCCGACGTGAGTCATCTAGGTGATCTGGCCGACGGTGAATGTGAGGCCTTCAGCCACGGCAGCGGAGGCGGGGATGATGACCATCTTGTTCGTCTGGAGAACTATACGCACACCCCCTACCTGGCGCACCACTGTCGACGAAAGCTAGTCGGCAGTCTACCTTGGGGTATACCCACCGTAGTAGTTTATCGGCATATAGGTTCGCAAGCTACGAACTCGATGGTGACGCAAGACACAGACAAGGTTTTTATCCAGGTTCGGCCGCCGTGTGGGCATAATACCTACGTCCTGCGTCTGCGTCTGATTGTATTGCTGTGTGTTGAGTTGAATTGTTTAAGGGGGTTCCCTTGCCTCTCTTTATATAGTCCAGAGGGCAGGGTTACAGATTTGTATACTAATCCTAGTCAGTTACAATTGCCATAGATAATGCGATATCAATTCCTATGCTAACCGACTAGAATCCTGCTTAATCTGTACGTCTTGTTTCCTTGCGTGTAACTCCGAGCTGTTGGATCAAGCCTCAAACTGCTTCGTAATGGGCCAAATCTCCTGGTCCAAGTCTAGCCGTAAGGGTATAGTGGTTTATACCCCCACAACCTCCAAATACAATAGTGGTAATTCTTTTTTCTAGTTCTTTTATTTAATAAAGGGTAAACGGATAAATCCATAATTATGAAAATATTTTGGTTGGTATGGTTAGGGTGTATAATTCAAGTAGTATGGTTAAATGTATATTTTCTTGTTAGGGTTCATTGAGTTCATTATGCGTATCTGCCGCCGTTCTTGGATCGTCTTCGGCATCGTTGTTTGTCCGTGGGAGGACCTCAACGCACTGCGCCGCTCCGGCATCATCTTTGGCGAGATCCGGGCCTGACCCCTCCTTACCAACCCTCAGCTCCCCAACCGAGCACATGGAGGGGGCAGTGGCGGGATAGGAGTTGAGGTTTGATAGGACCTTGTACAATGACGTTATTACCCTTTCACGAATTAAATCAAGAAAACAATGATATTTAGCGGTGGCGACGCGAAGCGATTGGAAGCGCAAATTTGAAACTTTTCTTTCCGTAGTGTTGATGACAGCGATTTAGAAGCATGATAATCAATGTCTAATTAGGAGCCTGTATTATGTTTAAAAGGAGCTAGTGCCAGTAATAGAAAAATAAAGATTTTGCAGCCATAGCATTGACAGTTACATCTATATATTGCAGTATGATGATGCTCCGAAACATGTATTTGACACATATATACATCGGCATAGATGAAAATTGGGAGGACCTTCCTACAAAGATAATATTCTGCATAATATCATATATTTGATGACTGCCGTGACTCGTGAGTTTTGGTACACAGGTAACTACTCACTGATAATGAAATGCCCTAGCATTTTTTAGGTAATATAGAAAGCCACTTCCATAAGTAGCTAGGCATGAATACATACCACATACGTAAGCATATACTCTATTACCTAGAGTATGACCTGTTTCTTTTAAGGCTGGAACCTGGCCGGAAACAGTAGCAGCAGAGGCATGCAGTATTCAGTAACATTACATTACGGTGCAGGCGCCATAGGGCGGGCTGTCATCGCAGACGATCATCGGGTACGGCATGGTCGTCGGCAGCGGCTGGTACGGCGGGTAGCCGCCGCAGTAGCACGATGGCCACGTGGGGCACTGGCACGCCGGCGGTTTCGACGGCGGAGGTGGTGGCGCCGGCGGTTCCGGCGCCGGCGGCTTCGGCTGGCACCCACAGTGAGGCATTGGGCAGCTGCACGGCCATGCACCGGGCTGTGGGCACGGGAACGGGTAAGGGTAATAAGGGTATATCAGCTTGCATGAAAGTGGCTCTGGCTTGGGCGGTTTGGGTGGTTCAGGTGACTTTTTTGGTGTCGGCTTGGCGACCTCGATGTTCTTGATGATTCTTCCAGCCTTGCACCACAGCTTGCTGGACAGCTTGTTGGCGTCGAATGGGCCTGTGACGAAAACCTTGTCCTTCTCGTACACGATCTTCTCGATGACGAACTCTCCTTCTATGCCATGAAAAAGTGATCATATGTATTAACCGTGATGATGAGTCGATCGAGCAGATAGACTGAGCTACAGACATAGTGATAGTATATATGATGTGAATTATTGAAAGATGGTGTGCATGCCTTGTTGGATGCAGCAGAGGATCTTCTGGATCTTGCTGCTGCAGCGGCAGCACTCTAGGTTGACGGTGATGATGAGCGTCGCCATGATTATATCTCTGCAGTATATCAACAAAAAAAATATGCAATGAACCAGGCAACAATGCAGGTGATTTCTTCCGACGAGCAGAGCATCTCTGATTCTCTGCTGTAAGCTGTTTCAGAGGACCACCTCAGATCAAGTGTACGTAGTAAGGCCTAGAGATTTATTATTTGAGCTCACCTTTGCTTTGCAAGCCGGCCGACGACTCTGAAGAAAAATGCAGGTGAGATTTCCGATCGATGAGCAGAGCAGGTGGGTGGATCCCGGCCGCCGCCGGTGATGAGTGATCGATCAGCGAGGTGCATCCGTGCGCGTTATTATAGCACAAGCACAGGTGCGCCTAGGAAGCATTTGGTGGGGGGATCACATCCGGATGGTTGGGGACTTTGAATGCCGTTTGGAACCAAGGATGGCGAAAGCCACAGACCGTGTCGACGGCTGCGATTCCCATTGTTTTGTTTGGATGCTGCGTGATCGACCGATCCCAGGGCTGAGAACGGCAGCCCCGTCCATTCACGGGCGCAGTGCCCGGCCGCTCGATCGAATTTGGTGCCCTTGACATCCTTTTCCCTTATCTCGTGATCTCGTCCTATACTCCCTCCATATCATGAAGGTAGATGTTTTAGGCATTGGTGTTGATTTCACATTAGCTGACGTTCTGAGTGCTTAGGCGAAAACCGGACTTATTTGCCCCTGGCTCTTTAGCTGCCCTCAGCTGCACAGCATTAATGCGCATGCATGCACTCACCAGTCGTTGCCCCGCTTCAAAGCTAAGCACGCGCGCAACCTCCTCCACGCGATGCATGCAAAAAATTATGCAGCCAAGGGGGTTCGAACTGGGGATACACTGGCATCAAGTTGCGCGATGCAAGTCAACTGAGCTAGTGTAGTTTGTTGTTTAGATAGCACGCACACTGCTATTTAATAAGGGTAAAGATGGAAAGTTAATCTCTAATTAATCACTCCTTGGTTATCACAATCATGTCTTAAACATCTACCTTCATGATATAGAGGGAGTATATCTTTGCTTTTCTTCGAAGGAGAAGGAAATTGTCAAGAAGAGACTAAGTACATGAATGTTGGTGGAAGTGCGCGAGCAAATAGCAAGGTTGGAGTACGAGTTTGCAATAGGTAAGTCGTCGGATTAGTTGCCGCTCGGTGGTTGTACTTAATGCGTGCCTCCTGCTACGAGGACGACCCCCATGTGCACAATGAGATCATACCCTGTAGAATGATTTGTACTTACATACTCCTAGAAGCAAAGAATATATGTTTAACTGTTAGTTCTTTTGCAAATACAATTGTGATGATATCATATAAACGCACAAAAATTGTTTATAAGGCATCTCCAAAAGAGCCATGAATTCTTCGCAAAACAAAACGTATCATGTATGTTAGCTCATACTCGCTCTATCTAAGCCATAAGACACTTTTGATTTTCGTGATACGTACATATAGCTTTTTTCTACGTACTTAAATATATTTACTATACATAGTAAAATCGAAATATTTAGAAAAGTCAAAACATCTTATAATCTAAGATATGGAGTGATTAGATTCCATGTCATCAGTCTTTCATATATATACGAGGAGAGAATGGAAGAGTTGGCTCTTAATGATAAGCTAGTCTCTTGCATATCTTTGAATGTTTAGCGTGTCAACACTTAGTCCTCACTACAAAAAAAAATAATTTTTAGATGCGCCTTTTGGCCCTTCTTATTTCAGACGCAGCTAAAAAAGATTTCTGAAAATAGGTGTAACACTCAAGCAGCCACTAAAAATAAGTGTAACATAGTAAAATTTAAATAGGACAAAGCCAATATCACGGAACTGCTGGACCCAAAAAGCTCTAGGGTGTTCTTGACTAGAGCCAACAAATAGAAGGAAGGCACGGATGAGATCAGGATCCCGCGCAACAGAGATTCCAGAACAGACAATCAATAGGGACGTGAGGCCGAGGGTGGTGCCACATAACCGTGCCATAATGAGTTCAGTAGTGAGGGATAGGGCTATGCCCTCCACCATCTTCGCTGACAGGAGACACCATGGATGACCTCCTACAGGTGTCAGATCTTGACCACACCTTGATTGATATGGGGATGAAGGAGGAGACATGGGCCAAGGAGCTAGCATCTTCCTCAACCTTGTGGGCAAGGCTGTAGACTCATGAGGATGTGGCAGTCGCACAGTCAGGTCTAAGTGAGAGCGGCTCCACCTTTTTAAGAGATGGCCAAAATTGATTTTCGAAGGCAGGCAGCTCATTCTCCTCCGAGCTATCACCTCTGTTAATTGAGATTTACTTAATTGGCACAATTGCCCACCTCCCTTAATCTAGATTTTCACAGATTGCACAATTGCTTGCCTCCATATACAGAACTCAGAAAACAAAAATTAAAAACTGCTAGCGAGCCCGTTGAGCGAATTGAGCCCGTGGAGCCCGCTAAAGAGCCTGTCTCAGCAGTCCACTTGGTTGTTATCGTCATAGCCCATTATTGATGGGGAGGCAGTGGTGGTGGATTTGTTGTTGCTACGTGGAAGCATGTGCTGGCCGGATCCGACACCATCAATAGGACCTCAACAGTCGATGCTCTATTGTGGATATATAGTGTCGTTGACGCTCTGCCATCGTGGATCCACATGACACGCTAGGGATTGGGAGATCTGAAGCCGCAAGGATATCATGTGAGCTCCACTACAGGGATCCACAAGATCTGCTATTGCAAGGACAAGCTCTGCCGCCGGGCACGCGATGCGGGCCATGAGAGCTCCACTGCTACGGGAATAAACCCCTATACCCATACGGCTAGACTTGGGCCAGAAAACTTGGTCCATCATGAGGCAGACTCGGGTTTGATCCAACTGCTCGGAGTCTCACGAAAGGAAACAAGATGTGGAGATCGAAGAGGATTCTAGTCGGTTAGAGTAGGAATTGATATCGTGTTATCTATGGCAATTGTAACTGACTAGAATTAGTTTCCAGATTTGTAACCCTGCCCTTCGGACTATATAAGGAGAGGCAAGGGAACCTCCTAGATCAATTCATCTCAACACAATCCAATACAATCAGACGCAGGACGTAGGTATTACGCCCACATGGCGGCCGAACCTGGATAAAAACCTTGTCTGTGTCTTGCGTCACCATCAAGTTCGTAGCTTGCGCACCGTCTACCGATAAATTTCTACCGTGGGTATACCCCAAGGTAGACTGCCGACTAGCTTTCGTCAACAGTGGCGCGCCACGTAGGGGATGTGCGTACAGCTCTTCCGACGAACAAGATGGTCATCATTCCAGCTTCCGCAGCCGTGGCTGAAGGCCTCACGTTCACCATCGGCCAGATCACGTGGACAACTCATGGCGGCGGCCTCACGACCACGACTTCGGAAGAAGCCCAGATCCAATCTACGGCAGCAGAGGCGTCGACTCCGATCACGCCAACTCCGAGCACCCGACCTCCACTCCCTCATTACAGGGTAAAGAGGGTCGACAACTCGGATCTTCTCCAAGCCCTTGATCGCGCCGACCTCAGGCTTCTCGAAGCCTCCAACCTGGTGGATTTCATCTCGCGCGAATCTGATCAGGCGGCGTCAACAAATTTTTTCGACTCCTGCTGGCCAACTCGTGTCACCACGCACGAACAGCTGGAGACGTCCCTAACAATAACGTCGTCCCCCATGGGACGATCTGTCAAGCTCAAGACAGCTTCCCCAGACCAAAATTGGCCTTATGGTCTGAACAACACGGCCGACCAGTATTCGCGGCATACACGATCTCTGTTCAGCAAGGCGGGTTTTTCATCACGCCCGAGCAGCCGAGCAGCTCGCCATTACGTCAACATGTTATCCATCCGCGTCTTGCCAGACAATAAGGCTACCAGTACGAACTCCAGCACAGGGTCCGTCCCTACCGAGGTTCTACACTCCAAGGACGAAGACTACGACCTGGATCTACCACCATACCCTCCGGGTTTTTTTCGTTTTCCAGTCTTCTCGCCTCGAAGAGGAGATCTGATTTTTAACGTCAGCATTGACGAACCAGTTGTCGATGGCGAAACCGACGAGCAAAAGCAACTTCGCGAGCAGCGCAATGCCGATCGTGCTCAGCGTCGAGCGGACGAGGAACGGCAACTTGCGCCACAAAACCTCAGCGATGCTTTCAACATGGTCGGGAACCAGACAGTCTACAAGACGCCAAGCGTTAACGTGGCTGTCGCCATGGCAAACCTGGACCGGTTCCCCGACACCCTGGAATACTAGGGTATCCGATCCAGCATACGAGCACACCTGATCGCCGCAATGGGGCAGACGGCCACTTTGCTCAAAAGAGTCCGAGCCGTTTCCTACACAGAGGTCTCCTCCGACTAGACTCATCGCAGCCGGACTTCACCACGACCCAGTGGGCGCCATCATAGCCGCTCCCCCAACGGCCGCAGGAAGGACGTAGGACGCGACAACCGTGGTCAGGACACCGGCGGTTACCGCGAGCAGAGGCGCGGGCGTGGTCAGGAAGTAAACCAGGACAGGGATCTACAATACAACATCCCTCCTAAGGACTCCCGCGATCTCATCAACAGGCGTGCTACGGAAAGAGCGGTACACGAAAACCTATGACGCATTGAGTACGATGCAGCACATGGCCCTCCCGGCTTAAGGCAGTTTTCTTCACGCCTTCGCCAAGTTGTATGGCCCCGCAACTTTAAGCTCGAGAAGCTTAAAAAATATGATGGCAAGGAAAACCCTGAAAATTGGATCACTCTTTACAAGATCGCGGTCCGATCTGTAGCGGGAGACGAGCACGTCATGGCAAACTACTTCCCAGTAGTCCTCGACCAGGCTGGTCATCAATGGCTCCTCGGCCTACCCGAGGACTCCTTCGATTCTTGGGAGGAGTTGCGCCAGGCGTTAATTGACAATTTCATTGCTACCTGCGAGCAGCCCGGAAACAAATACGATCTCGAGAGGATAAGAGACAGGAAGAATGAACCTTTGCGTGATTACATCCGATGTTTCTTGGATATGCGCCTCAAGATTCTGAAGATTTCTCATGACGAGGCTATATCGGCCTTCATCAAGGGTCTACGCTTTCATGAAGCACTGCGAAACAAGCTACTGCGCAAAAGACCAGCCACGGTCGCCGAACTCCTCGCCACGGCCAAAAACTACGCTGATGCCAACGACGCAGAAAAACTCATCCGAGAAGATGCGAGAGACGCCGACCAGCCTCCACGACGAGATGACAGTCGTGGACGCTTCGACAACCGGAACCCCTGTCGCAGTTACAACCGCGACCACCGAGAAGGTTGGGACAGGCGACACGACAACCACGATGATTTCAGAGGCAAGCGACCTCGTGACAATGACCACGAGGTGAACACAGTCAAGCGCCCCAATGGACGGCGAGACTGCCAAGAGGACTACAACAAGACGCTAAAAGGACCATGCCAACTCCATCCCAAGTCCAATCACACGATGGAAGAATGCCGTGTCCTCAAAAGCATCTGCACACAGCGGGCTGCTCGGGGGGATTCCGTCAACAAAAACGGGAAACAAGACAGACATGGTCACGAAGACGAAGACGACGACCAGGATAGGGACCCACGACACAAGTATGTCAGTCCCACCGATATGGTGCACTCCATCTTCGGAGGCGAAGTTTCCATAAAGTCTAAACGAGAAAGAAAGCTCCTGAAGAGAGCCTACCTCAATGTGGATAGCGCAGACGGCCTGATCGCTGACCCAAAATTCCCTCCCTGGTCACACAGAGAGATCTCTTTCAACAGGAAGGACCAGTGGGCCGCAATCCTAGAGCCAGGGCGTTTTCCTCTAATCCTGGACCCTTGCATCAACAGCGTCAGATTCGAGCGCGTGGTTGTCGATGGGGGCAGCTCCATCGATATTCTTTTCCGCAACAACTTACCTGCCCTCAAGCTAACCCCAGCACAGCTGAAGCCGAATGACGCTCAGTTCTGGGGCGTCCTGCCAGGTCAAAGTTCAGTACCCCTTGGGAAGATAACACTGCCCGTCCAGTTCGGAACACCAGACCACTTCCGCACAGAGTTTGTCAACTTTGTGGTCGCCGACTTCGACGGTACCTACCATGCCATTCTAGGCCGCCTATCGTTGACCAAGTTCATGGCAGTCCCACACTACTCATACCTGGTCCTCAAGATGCCAACCGAGAAGGGTGTTTTAACCGTCAGAGGCAACGTCTACACCGCATACACTTGCGAGGAGGAAAGCTTCAAGATCACTGAGGCGATCGACCTCTCAATTCGCATAGCAGAAACTACAGCTCAAGCCACACAAATTCCCCTCGACCAGCTCCAAATACCCGAGCAGGAAGCTCCCAAGAAAAGCTCTAAGTCCAAAGAGCATAAAGAAGTACAGCTGGTCAACGGCAGCCCCGACAAGACCGCTCTCAGCGGGGCCAATCTGGACCCCAAATAGGAAGACGCGCTCGTTAGGTTTCTAAGGGACAATGTAAGCGTTTTCGCATGGAAACCCGCAGACATGCCTTGCGTCCCACGAAACCTAATCGAGCACTCCTTAAACATCTCGAAGACCGCAAGACCCATCAAGCAAAAATTACGACGGTTCGCTCGTGACAAAAAGGAGGCTATTAGGACAAATAACACAGCTACTAGCAGCCGAATTTATTAAAGAAATGTATCATCCTGATTGGCTTGCCAATCCAGTCCTTGTAAGAAAAAAGAATAATGAATGGAGAATGTGCGTTGATTACACTGATCTCAATAAACACTGTCCTAAAGATCCTTTCGGTCTCAACTCAACGGCCGGATGCGAACTCCTGTCTTTTCTCGACTGCTACTCTGGTTATCAAAAGATTTCTCTAAGGGAAGACGACCAGATTAAAACTTCCTTTATCACTCCTTTTGGTGCATATTGTTACACCACCATGTCCTTTGGACTGAAAAATGCTGGGGCCACCTACCAACGCACTATTCAACAGTGCCTCCGCGACGAGATACAGGACGACCTCATCGAGGCCTATGTTGACGACGTTGTCGTCAAAACCAGAGACGCGAGCACCCTGATCGATAACTTGGACCGCACTTTTAAAGCACTAAATAAATACAAGTGGAAGCTTAATCCCAAAAAGTGCATCTTCAGGGTCCCCTCTGGCCTATTGCTCGGAAACATCGTCAGTCGCGACGGCATACGACCGAACCCCTCAAAAATTAAGGCAGTGCTCGATATGCGACCACCCAAGAACGTCAAAGACATTCAAAAGCTCACCGGATGCATGGCCGCTCTCAGCCGGTTCATCTCTAGGCTGGGGGAAAAAGGCCTCCCCTTTTTCAAGCTTCTGAAAGCGTCGGAAAAATTCTCCAGGTCAGAGGAAGCTAACGCTACGTTCACCCAGCTCAAAACCTTCCTCACCTCACCACCTGTTCTCACTGCACCTCAGCCCAACGAGGACCTGCTCCTTTATATAGCAGCGACTGATCGGGTCGTCTCCACCGTGCTCGTGGTCGAGCGAGATGAACCAGGCCACGTCTACAAAGTCCAGAGGCCCGTATACTTCATAAGCGAAGTCTTAAACGAATCCAAGACCAGGTACCCTCAGATACAAAAGCTAATCTACGCCATCTTAATCACCTCAAGAAAGCTGAAGCACTACTTTGACGGACATCGGGTGCTAGTTACGACCAGTTTTCCACTGGGGGACATCCTGCGCAACAAGGACGCCAATGGAAGAATTGTAAAGTGGGCAATGGAGCTATGCCTATTTTCCTTAGACTTTCAGAGTCACACCACCGACAAATCTCAGGCCCTGGTCGATTTCATCGCAGAATGGACGGATCTAAACGAGCCTCCCTCCCTAGATGTCTCCGACCACTGGTCAATGTTCTTTGACGTTGACGGGTCATTGAACATCAATGGAGCCGGTGCTGGAATACTTTTCGTGTCACCCAACAAGGACAAACTCCATTACGTCCTTAGGATCCTCTTTCCGGCATCCAACAACGTCGCTGAATACGAAGCATGTTTGCATGGCATCCGATTGGCTGTTGAACTAGGAGTCAAACGCCTTTACGTCATCGGTGACTCTGCCCTAGTCATCAATCAGCTAAACAAGGAGTGGGACACGACTCACGAGAAGATGGACCTCTACTGCAAGGAAATCCGGAAGTGGGAATCCAATTTTTATGGCATAGAATACATCCACGTGGTTCGGGATAGGAACCAAGCAGCGGATGCGTTGTCAAAGATAGGATCATCTCGGGCCCAGATTCCACAAGGCGTTTTCGTCCAGGACATTCACACGCCAAGCGTCGGCACAGACCTAGTCGACAAGCCACCCAACGAAGCAATGCTCATCGACGATACCACCCCGGCAACCAGCAGCAACGACTGGCGCACTCCTTTCATCAAGTATTTCTCGGTTGGTTCGGGTTTCAAGATAAAACGGAGAACGAGCGCCATATCCTGTGATCTAGAAATTACATACTGGTCGATGGCAAACTTATGCGTAAGAACGCAAGTTCAGAAGTCCTGCTGAAATGTATATCCCAAGATGATGGCGTCAAGCTTCTGGATGACATACACGCTGGGTCCTGTGGCAACCACGCCGCTTCCAGAACACTGGTCGGGAAGGCTTTCCGGGCAGGTTTTTACTGGCCAACCGCAGTCGCCGACGCCGAGAAGCTGGTCCGACATTGTGAAGGATGCCAGTTCTTCGCCAAGCGGACCCACGTACCCGCTCACGAGATCCAGACGATGCCGTCATCCTGGCCGTTCGCCTGTTGGGGCCTCGACATGATCGGGCCATTCAAGCCGGCCCCCGATAACTTCAAGTTCGTGCTCGTGCTAATCGACAAATTCTCGAAGTGGATCGAGTACATGCCACTCGTCAAGGCGACTTCCGAGAAGGCTGTGGAGTTCCTCAATCAAATCATACATAGATTCGGGGTTCCCAACAGCATAATCACTGACCTTGGCACTCAGTTCACCGGTACTACATTCTGGGACTTCTACGATGACAGAGGCATAGTCATAAAGTACGTATCGGTAGCGCACCCACGGGCCTACGGTCAGGTGGAGCGAGCAAATGGAATGATTATCGATGCTCTAAAGAAAAGGCTGTACACGGAAAATGACAGAGCACCGGGTCGATGGATAAAAGAGTTGTCGGCCGTGGTCTGGGGTCTCCGAACACAGACTAGTCGCAACACGGGTGTATCGCCCTATTTCATGGTTTACGGCGCCGAAGCCGTGCTTCCTTCAGACGTGGTCTTCGGATCTCCAAGAGTCGAACATTTTGACCAGTCTTTAGCCGACCTCGCTAGAGAGCTCGAAATCAACTGCACAGAGGAAAAGCGCCTAAATTCATGCCTCCGAACAGCGAAGTATCTCAAAGCCATTAGGCGCTACCACAACAGGAACGTCAAAGACCGCTCCTTCGTGGTCGGTGATCTGGTACTCAAGTGGAAAACAAGCCAGGAAGGAATGCACAAGTGGTCTACACCTTGGGAAGGACCCTTTGTGGTCGCCGAAGTCACACGCCCTACATCTTACAGACTGGCGTACCCAGATGAAACACGCTTGCCCAACTCCTGGCACATAGACAAACTGCGCCGTTTCTATCCCTAAGTTCCAGTACATTTCATTTGTAAATCTTTTATGATGAGTAATAATAAAATTTGTCTTTCTTGCTATATAATTTTTCATACGCAGAATATTCGACAAGTGCTACAATTACTTTCAAGGACAAAGGTCCTGAGAGGCCGTCATTTTGACTCAGTGATACATCACTCAAACAATATTACAGCGCTCAAAACCATGGTCATGATAAACTAAGCTTTATTACAAACTTTATACACAAAGTTTACAATAATCACCCCTCTGGGCGGTCTCTAGTCTACTCCTACAGACTATTTTACAGGCCTACTGCTCGGGCTGATCACCTGCACGGCTCTGCTGTCCAGTCGAACACTACAAGGATTGTCCCCTAATGCTACCCCACACGACTGCAACACCACTGGTTTGGTTGCCATTAGGGGGTCGTGTTGCAACCTTTCCATAAAATGGTTGCAATTTGTGCCTATAATGCAACGGACTAAATATGTTGCAATATGTATGGTTTGTCGTTGTAACAGACATGTGGTACTACAACTATTTAAGAATTGTGTTGCAATTAGTTGTTATTATTGCCATGGAGCTTTTGAGTTGCATTAGTATTGATTTTCATTGCAATTAGTTGGTGTTATTGCAACTATATTAGATGTGGTTGCTTTTGCTTGTAATTATTGCCACGATTGTTTTGGGAAGCAATATTCTTCGGCAGTGTTGCAATTGCTAGGTGGTTATTGCAACAAGAATCCTGAATGGGTGCAATAGCATGTTCCTATTGCTATGGTTTTTTAGGGTTGTAATAATCTTGTGTGGCGTTGCAATTGTTAGATATATATTGCGACTCTAATCCTAAATAGACGCAATATCATGTTACTATTGCCATGATTTTTTTGTGTTGCTATAAACTCAGGGCCCTTTATAAACATGATAAAAAATAATACTTGATGGATATATATATATATATATAAGTGTTATTCTACAACCTAGGTGTAGAATATATTCTACACCAAAGTATTGTACTGAACAAAATTCAGTATTGTTCAGTACCCGTGTTTCAGTATTATTCAGTATTACGTTGTTCAATATTGCTCAGTATTTTTTCTGTTCAATTTTGACTTGCGGTGTAGAATAATATTCTACACCTAGAGTGTAGAATAGCGTTGTCGTGTGTGTGTGTGTATATATATATATATATATATATATATATATATATATATATATATATATATATATATATATATATAAAATTCAGTCACACTGAATCCAGAATTCAGATAAAATAATAAAAAAATTCCTGTAACTGTTACAGACGCTTACTACGAAACACGCGTCTGAAAACACGGGTAGGCGTTGATATGACACTGAATCATGTTAGCTATCAAATGACTATGGTTATATATTGTTACATTAAGTGGTAGGCGTTGATATGACACCCTTACTGTATAATGACTACCTTGTCCACCTTAAACTTTACCAAAGTAGGTTGTCTGTACAGACGATTTATACCAACACGCGTCTGTATATATTGTCATCACAGACGAGCTTAAGCGCGTCTGTAACAGTTTCGTAATTACAGAAGCGTTCGTACAGACACGCGCAAACGCGACTGACAAACTCTGAACGCGCGTCTTAAATCTTCGGTTCTGACATAGTGAAAAGTCGTTGTCAATATTGTTGATGGAAGACGTGCATGCATAGCGTATTTGCTTTTGGGCTCACCTTATTTGCCTTTTCGACTCTAGCGAATTTGTTTTTTGGGCCAAAATAATATACTCCAGTACTAATTCTAATAATATAGTTTCTAATAGTACTAGTAATACACACGTATATTGGAGGGGGCCTAGTTACGTGGAGGCCTGTTGTGGCTGCCCTGTTTTCTCAATGCTAATAAAAAAGAAAAGGCCCAACGAATGAGAACGAACAGATGAAACATGTCGAGAGGTTTGGCTTCTGAGTTCCAGCGGCCGCGGCTCTCCATCGGAAGTCTTGATTGTTCTCTCCGAGTTTCTCCATTGCCGTGATCCTATCGCCGCTACATTAGTATTGGTAAATACCCAATACAGAAGTAGCGTAGGTCTCAGGTTCAGGTCTCTAGGATTCGACTCAACTGGTGTTGCCCTATTCCGCAAACGCACGGCGCCGCGGCCGCTGGACGCAACGCCTAGTCGGGACTAAAAAGGAGGTAATCTTCGGCTCCCTGATTATTCTATTCGATCTGATCCTATCAATCATCAGTGACCAGTGATCTGTCCATGGCCTCATCAGTATTCCGTCATCACGCAATGTCTATTTGATGAACTTTGAGATAGTATATATAAGTTTTTTTTAGTGTATGGGATATTATTTAAATTGGTATTATTTTTTGAAAGTGTACTATAGGCCTCTATATTAGTTCTCTACCTAGGCCTACAAAAACTCAGGACCGGCGCTGAGTGTGATACCGTTTATTTGCCCAATTGCTCCAAATTCCCTTTGCTGATCTTCAAAAATAAACAATGTTTACTTTATCTCCAATTATGTATTTATTTATCTCCGATGTTTATTCTGTAGAGGTCAAATTTGGTAATCCCCTACGTCGCACGGTTCAAACTGGTGCAGTGATGTTTATTCTTTAGAGGTCGAATTTGGTAATCCCCTATGTGTCACATGGTTTTTCAAACTGCATACGTGCAGTCCGGGCATTGTGATGTAAGGGCTAAGACTATTTAGTGGATAATAATTATCTCAAGTTGTGAACTAGGTAATTTACAAACTTTTTATACCTCTGCATATATATATATGCTAGCTGACTGTTTATATGTACTTTTATTTTTTAACATATTTAATAGAACTATAATTTGTTTTTGTTTGATGTGGTCATCGTCATGCAGAATATATAATGTCACATGAAGATAGGAGTTGGATGCGCTTGCCTCGTTCTTCAACTGACTGGCAGCAGAAACTCCGACAATTTCTGGACATCACATTTGGTGGCACATCGAGAGGTGGAACTGCTCCGTGTCCATGTCCTAGATGTGTATGCATGTCATATAGACCACAGTCTGAGGTTCAGCTTCATGTGCTTGCTAGAGGGTTTGCTGAAAGCTTTATCAAGGAAGGGGAAGGCTCAGATGTGGGATTATACAACCAAGATGTACATCCAGCTGATGTAGAAGTACACAATGACGCACCACTACCAACTAATGTAGAAGCAGACAACAAAGCGATAGCAGAAGAAGTTGGAGATGACAATAATAAAGAAAGCACACCGAGTGAGGACCATGGTGCCACTCATTTGGTTAGATCCCTGATAAGAGGTGCTATACATGGAGAGATCATAGATACTGATAACAATGAACAGCCAAATGAACATGTCAAGATCTTTTTGAAATTATTACAGGAGGCAGAAAAGCAGTTGTATCCAGGTTGCACGGATGCTACTAAGGTCTCTTTTATTGTGGAACTTTTTCAGGTTAAGTGCTCGACTGGTATGAGTAACCGTGCATTGGAGGCAGTACTTAATCTTTTCTCAAGGTTTCTACCAAAAGGCCATTGTGTCCCAGACACAATGGAGAAAGTGCAAAGGGTGGTTCGAGATCTAGGCTTGGACTATGTAAAGATAGACGCTTGTGAGAAGGACTGTGTATTATTTTGGAAGGAAAATACAAATCTAGATACATGTCCCAAATGTGGTGAATCTAGGTGGAAAACGTCTGACGGCGGTGCTTATGATCAGAGGGGCGATGCAGATGGTGGTGCTGATAGAACAAATAAGAAGCGTGTCCCACGTAAAATCCTACGGTATTTTCCTCTTACTCCTCGGCTGCAAAGATTATATACGACAGAGAGCACATCTTCACAAATGTGATGGCATAAGGAAGAATTAATCAATGATGGCAAAATGCGTCACCCAGCTGACTCAAAGGCGTGGAAGCACGTGGATGCACAGTATGATTGGTTTGCAAAGGACGCTCGTAATATTAGACTGGGTCTTGCTTCTGATGGCTTCAACCCCTTTGGTATGCAAAATGTTACATACACCACATGGCCTGTTATCTCAATACCTTACAATTTGCCTCCTTGGTTGTTTGAGAAAGAACCTTATTGGATGATGTCGATGTTGATACCTGATAAAAAATCTTCTGGAGTGAACATTGATGTATATTTGAGGCCCCTCATTGATGAGCTCAAGGAGCTTTGGGAAAAGGGTATTGATACATGGGATGATAAAGTAAAGAAGAATTTTAAACTACATGCTATTCTGCTTTGGACAATGACTTTCCTGCATATGCGATGCTTTCTGGCTGGAGCACAAAAGGCAAATTTGCATGTCCATACTGCCACAAGGATACAGATTATTTGTGGTTGAAATTTGGGAACAAGCACTGCTACATGGGGCATCGTCGTTTTTTGCCCGCAGACCATCCATGGCGCATGAACACGATCAGCTTTAACAATGAGGTGGAAACTAGGGAGGCTCCAGTGCCATTGTCTGGTCAACAGGTATTGGAGCAGTATGAAACTTTTGATCAAGTGAATTTTGGAAAGACAACATCAAAAAAGAGGAAGCGTGATGAAGATAAAAGATGGCACAACTGGAGAAAGAAGAGTATTTTTTTTGAGCTTCCTTACTGGTCTTCTTTGCTCATAAGGCATAATTTGGACGTGATGCACATCGAGAAAAACATATGTGAGAGCATATTGGGTACTTTGCTTGAAATTGAAGGTAAATGTAAGGACAGTGAGAATGCCCGGCTTGACATGGAACAACTAGGGATAAGGCAAGATCAGCACCCTGTGATTGACAATGACAGATATACCTTGCCACCAGCCTTGTACTTTTTAGATAAGGATGATAAGAAAATTTTATGTCAATTTCTACAAGGAGCAAAGATGCCTGATGGGTTTAGCTCCAATATAAGGAGATGTGTTGATGTAAATGCATGCAAGTTATCTGGACTCAAAACTCATGACTGCCATATTATTCTACAGAAATTGTTGCCCTTAGTCATCAGAAAGATTTTACCAGAAGATGTTGTCACACCATTGATTCAGCTCAGTAGGTTCTTCACTAAACTTTGTTCGAAGCAGCTGATGGAAGATGATCTTGAAAAACTTAGTACTTCAATTAAAGAGACTCTTTGTCGGCTTGAGATGGTATTCCCACCTGCGTTTTTTGATATCATGATTCATTTGCCGGTTCATCTAGCTGAGGAGGCTAAATTTGGAGGGCCCGTGTGTTATAGATGGATGTATCCAGTTGAGACGTATCTACGTACTATTAAAGACTATGTGAGGAACAAGGCACACCCAGAAGGTTCAATAGCTGAGGCATACATAGCCGATGAGTGCCTTACATTTTGCTCTAGATTCTTGGATGTCGACAACAAGCTAAATCACGCTGATCGTCGTGAAAGCACAACTGTGAATGAGCCGTTGTCTAGTGTGAGCATATTTGGTGAAATAAACTACAAGAGGAGAGGAAAGACTATTGAGACTTTTGGTGGAGATGAGGTTCGGAAAATGAGGCACTACATAATTAGTAACTGCGATGAAGCTAGACCATGGGTCGAGTAAGTTGCAATATACCATCATTAATTATTGTATAATTTATTTGTGGCATCAACTAATTAATTGGCTATTTCGATGTAGGAAGCACATGGAAGAACTCAAAATAAATAGTATAAGGAATCTTAATAAACGACATGAAGAGCACTTTGTAAGGTGGTTCGAGGACAAGGTTGGTTCTATTTATTTATTTTTTATTCCATGCGATGGTTAGTACAATATACTAATTAACAGAGACATTTGTTTTCAATCTGAGCTTTCAGATCACCAAACTATATGAGAAAGGGGAAGTAAGTGAACTGATGTATGCCCTTTCTCAAGGACCATACCCTCGACCTCATGTGTTCAATAGGTGCTACATCAATAACTGGCTATTTCGAACGACAGCCATTGAGAGAAATCTCGTCACACAAAACAGCAGTGTGCTTGTGAGGGGTGATGGTACTACTGGCAACATGACCTGGTATGGAGTGATTAGAAGAATTATCTCACTCGAATTCCCTATGGAGAAAGAAGTTGTATTATTTCAGTGTGATTGGTATGATGTGCCGGCTGCCAGTACTAGCAGAAGTAGAGGATACAGTAGGGATAAATATGGTGTTATTGATATCGATACTTCCAGGTTCCGATATTCAAGTGAACCTTACATTCTTGCGACATAGGCTGAACCAGTGTTTTTTGTCAACCTCGTGAAAAAGCCAAGATGGTCAAGTGTTGTCGCGGTGAGACCAAGAAATTTGTTTGCCATGCCAGAGGCAGAAAATGAGGGTGACATCGAAGTTCATCTAATTGATGTGGGAATCGAAGACATCAATTTAGTAAGCCCAAATGAGGATTTATCAAATTGGACAAGAGTAGACAAGGAAGGCACAACTGGTGATTCCTCCATTATTAATCAGGTGCGTGGCAAAGCAGTTCCTGAACCAAATGATGCGGTCTTACTTGATGAGGATGATGACGACGAAGATGACACCTACATTGATGATGGAGTTGTTGCTCCAGTTGTGGTAGAAAGCCTAGAAGACGATTTCTTTGTTTAAATACTTTTTTTGTTCAACTGTGACGCGTACTGTAGTTGATCCTCTCTGTATCCTCGCTGATTGTTGATCTTCAGAGCACAGAACTAAAATAAAATACAATGCACTATTTAGAGGTGTGCGTTTGAAGCTTTCAAGTAACTGTAGGCTGATTGGTTGCTGTCTGATTGCTTGCTGGCATAAGCAGTAGTGCAGTACTATTCAGACGGCAGCATATCTATTATTTTGCTCCATCCAGACATATCTCAATCTAAATTCCTAACTTCAATTCCTTTCTTATACTCTTCTCAAATTTCTCACTGAGTTTTATTTTTTGAAGCAAAACACCTGGAGCTTTGTCTTTCAATTAAGACTGAAAAGAGAGCTTTCAGACAAAATACAATTTACAGCCTAGGATGCAGTACCACAGCAAACCAGGATGAAGATAGGCTTAGATAGGCCTCAAACAGAACCAAAGCAAAACAACTAGTGTTATCATCTTCATCCCAAATAACCTTGTATACAAGTTTCAGATAAAAAATTAGAATGTGCATACAACATTTTATAACATATCTATGATCAACTCTTACAGATCAGAACAAAAACTATTGTCTCAAGTAGTATAAGAAAATCGTATGTCAGTCTATTTGGGTTCTTTACAACATGTGCAAATGTATCCATCAACATAAGTTTACAACAGGCTGATGTTTCTTCCAAATGTCATGTGAAGCTCATTCATGCACAGTTGTCCACACTTGAGCAAATTATTGTTGCCTTCAGTACCTCTGCTTTTGTTCTGTTTTTCAATTGGTCTTCTCACATATCTCAACTGACTGCAACATATAATAAACGAATTATAGAAAATGGAAGTGTTACCTCTGCAAAGCAATTAGCAATGACTTTGTGGAATTCTGGAGCAATCGACAAACTAAAAACCCCAAACAAATTAGCAAACGATCCACATCAAATTCTTGCTTCCTCTACCTCTCTAGCTGTAGAATTAATAAATGGTAAAATTAAATTACCAATCCATAAACTAAAAAACCCCAAACAAATCACTGAATCAGGATAAAAGCAGTCAGTCAGTTAAAATCCTTACCTGACGTACAGACGAAGTGATGCATGTTGAGGTTGCAGGGAGTCAGGTGGGTTTAGGCCCTTGCTGGACAATGGGCGACGGCCGATGGGGATGACTGATGCCACTGCCGGCCGATGACCGCTCTAGAACGAGGCGACGTTGGTGGCAGAGGGAAGGGCGCCGGTGGAGGTTGTGAATCTGAGAGGGTGGAACCGCGTGTGTCGTGGTCGTAGTCCTTGGTGCCATCCGTAGGGCCGGTTTCCTCGACTCCAGTGTGGAGTCCTGCTCCTCAATACCTTGGATCACGGTGGCCTCTGCGCCTAACAGATGCAGAATAGATGAGCATTAGCATAAAGCTGTTGAATGGGCTCAAAGATAATCAGCTCCAGTCCTATAAAAGTGACGAAAAGGCCAATAGTTGTAGAAAAATCTACAATAGTGTGGTGGTAAATGAGGCTTAGCTTGAACTCTAGCTCGTTAGTACGATCCCCCCATGGAGCATTTTTTTATTTTTTTTTTCTAACTACCCAAAAGCCTTTCTGACATTATTGCTTTATTATTGCTACTTTGACAATTTTTTTGTGTGTTTTCTTACTGTTTTATTTAAAATCGAACTATCTCCACACACATTAAACAGATATCACTCTACTTTTTTTTGTTTTCTTACTGTTTTATTTACCATGGAACTATCTCCACACACATTAAACATGTATCACTCTATATTTATTATGCTATTTTAACTTTGGATATCTATCACTCATATCTACATTGTTTTTAAGTTATTTTAGCATCAATATGGAAATTATAATTACGATGGATGACAACTACTACTGCTTGCTACTCCCTCAAGATTGGTAAAAGAAGTCGTTTTGGAAAAGGTTTCGGTCAAACATTTAGAATATAAATCATAAATTACTTCAAATTTGTTGAGTTTGAAAATATTAAAAGCAAATGAATAGATTTGTCTGAAAAAAATACTTTTACAAAAATATAGATATATCACTGGAGGGAGTACTACTAACCCTGGAGGGAGGACTAAACATTTTATTTTTTAAAATGTACCGGACCGCTATACTCTCTAGTTCAGTTTTTTACTGGTCGAATAGCCAGTTAGGTCTGGTCCTAATAACTATGGTGACCACAACTACTACTAGGTAGCCAACGACGGTGCCTGTGAGGTGAAGAGCGTGTAGGTCATGTCCATGGTGCTCGGATTGTAGAGGCATAGGCCAGGTACGAGTAGATATTGGCAATTAGTGGCATCACTACGCTGCCACCTTCAGGCTATACATGCCTAAGATGGTCCGCGCCATCGACATCGCCACCTTGATGTGGCCCAATCCGGCCGCCACTAGCGTCGCATGAATGTTCTCCATGCCCGACGCCACTTTCGCCGCCGATGCCCATGCACACGTCGTTGGGTGTGTGCGGTGGGGTTGCTATTGGGTGAGAAGAAGCGAAAAGTGCGTGGGACGGGGCCGCCTTGGGTTAGCCCTATCGAACCTTTTATCGATGTATATTTACATTTACAAAACAATTTACTTAGTCTGTTCGAGATGCTCTAAGGTTCTAGAATTTAAAATGTGATATTTTAAATTACCAAGTTTATTTAAGATTATCAAGTTTTTTAAAAAAATTGTCAAGTTTTTTTAAAATTCATCCACGGCTGATAGCGGCATAAAAAAATATGTCATAGGGCTCTTGCTGCAATTTTTTTGAGAATCGAGCTAACATTTTGTTTGTTGGAATTTTAGTAAAACTTATTCAAATATCATCAAATCGTTCATTGACCATGTTCCTGATGAATACTAATTCAAATTTCAGAAACCCGCACCGTTGTTACAGATCCCACCAAAATTTCCAAATGAAACTCAGAGGCGGCGTTCTTTGCAGCAAAATATCTAGCACCAAAACCCCCACGCCAACAACTGGTCCCACGTTTTTCCCTCCCCACGTTACTTGACTATTCATCTCCCACCGTAATTCTATCTACTAATCGTGTAGGAGAGCAGAAAGTCGCAGCCGCCAGGCGCCAGTTAGGGCTTCGAGTCGACCAACAGGGAGAAGATGGCGACCCCTCCGGAGGGACCGGCGAGAGCGGCAACAGGGACACCTTCATCGTCGTCGACGCCCACAACTACAGCAGCGACGGCACCTGCGTGCAACACGCCCACACCTGCATCGTTGCGGGCACCTGCCTCCACAATGTCCAGACCCAAGGCGACCATGTCGCTTTTTCGGACACCTTCGTCCAGGACGGAGACACCATCTGGCGATGAAGATGGAGGTGACTCCAGGCGAGGAACAGAAAGCCGCCGGCGTTCCTCTCAGACTGACGACAGGTAAGAGCACAAAATATCCCCTCCCCTTCCCTCCCCAAGCACACCTGCTGGTAGATCATATCATTCTGAATTTATTTTAGAAAGAGACTAGAAACATTGCATGGCTTTGCCGCACCGTTCATGGTGTTGGTCGGTGTATCATTGATACGACAGGGTGAGGTACAGGTGTATATTTGGTCCCGTTCATTGTGTTGGCCGGCGTATCATTGCTAATAGGCAGGGTGAGGTAGAGATGTATATTTGGTCACTTCATTTGCTATCCATATCTGATTGCATCGTTTAGTAGTATATTAAACCCATGCTTCGATCAACCTAGATCCCATACTGAGTGCATAAATTATTTAGAGCAAACTGAGTACACAAATGTTTAAAGTTAATAGAAGAGTACCATTCAAATGAGAACTAGTACAATAGCAGAGTAGTTGCTCTTTAGTCTTTACAGAGAAGCTAGAAAAGCTATTTGATGTGGTCTCTCATAATGTAAAAACCAGAGTAGGAATCACAACTTTAGGATGAAGAGGTACTCCAGAACTACCCAATGGTATTTCTATTGTGCTCTTCAGATTTTACCAGCAATGCCAAATCTAGTAGTTGAACAAATAGGAACAACAGTTTAAATAATCAGAATGTAAGTAATGAAATATGGGAACCGATTGCAGCTTACATATATAAATTTCAAAATCTACTTTAGCTGCATAAGTTTGCATCCATTAAACACGAAATTATTTTTTAAGGCTTTTCAAGGAATAAGAAGCTGTATGATAGATTGACCCCACAACAGATGAGTGGTGTATAATGTTTTCCTAGATTTTCTAGTTGAAAATGTTGATCTTAATGTTCTTTGAGCATTTTAAAGCATGGAACAAAACCATTACTACATTTTAGCGCTTGTAGTGCTGTATCTTGGCAAGCTACAGCCACCGAGAAAGTAAATGATATATTTAGTTTCATTCTTATTTGTCCCATGTTCGGGTGGCATTGGTCCCTATGTGCCTGTCCTACTACTAGCATGATTTATATTACTGCTGCAGCTGCCATCGATTAATTCTTTCTAGCCTAATTGGTCATATCTGTTTGAACATAGTGGTAGGTTCAGATACTTTTGTTTTTGAGGACTTTTTTGGGTGATGATACTTGCAATGAAACAATGTCTTGCTATATGCTACATCACAATCAGTTAGAATTCGACAGGTTAATCAATATAGTGAAGGCAACTTGAAAATTGGCTATTCATGATCATCATAAAATCGTCATTACATTAGCAATGAAGGACGCATCTGACTACCTTAATATGTGTGGATGCGCTTATGGCACATAATGAAGGACACATTATCGTTTGCCATTCTCAAGTTGTTCCTTCTTAAAATATTATTTTATCACCTATGCTTATGTGTTTCTCATTATATTCTGTGACAGCTCAGAACAAACATGGACTATGTCTTTCACTTGCAAGGGGGCACTGGGGGGACAAGATTTTGCTCAGTATACAATAGACAAGGATTCGATCACGTTTGGTAACTTAATAACAATGAAATCAAATCTAGGGTATGGTGCCAGGGACTACTTGTACTATAAGAGGAGATGTGGTAACGCTGTAGCAACACTAAATGAGATCGAATATGATGAAGATGCAAATGCAATGTTATCAAGTAATGGGGAGGAGAGGGAGGTCAGATTAGTATTGTCCAGGGATCAAATAATAGAGCGAAATGTGGAGATAACACCAATTAAATTGCCAAGAATGGTATCAATTAGTGAAGATTCCACAGATGAGTCAATTGATGATTACAAGGTCTGACTTAACAATATGCATAAAGACAGAAAATACATGGGTAAGTTATGTTGCTGGCCTATTCTAAATGGTTATATTATAATATATTGCAATGGCCACATCACTAATATCGACATGGTTTTTTGCAGAATTTCAAGATGTATACAGGGAAGACACAGTCAAGACTTACAAAGAATGGTTAAGAGTGCAAGGACAACTTGATGATATTAGTAATATAACAAATTTTCCTAAACTGTCAACCAAACTATAATCAGTCCTTTGCAATCCATTTATATCTTAGACATGTGACCTATTGTTTGCAGGTGCATATGACAACCATAGGAATCAGATTGATTTACTAAATTCAAGTCAAGATAGCAATCCAACACCACCTTTGAACCTACCCTCTCATGCTCAACGTGAGAAAACACAGGGAAATAGTAAGTAATGCTTATTGTGATTTTATTTTGAGATTAGTTCAGTTGTCCCTAGTAAATGATTTTGTTTAACCTCTTGCATTGTATATTGTTTCCATTGACAAGACTCCCAAAAGAGGAAGGCACGAGGTACCCTAAAAGGATTGGCAGCCTCCCACAAGAGATCCAAGCAGGGCAGTCAGAAGCTTAAAGTCGAATTCTCTAGAATTGGAGGAGTTGCAGGTGAGAACACACGCACATTTATTGATGAAATAGTATTGTTTACAAGGAAAAAAGCACCACTCATTGGAGTGAGAACATGGAGAGATATCCACGAAGATGTTAAAAAGTCAATAGCATCTAATATTATGGTAAGTTCTGATTTGTTTTCGGTTGCATACACATTTACCAAATTATTTAAGAAGTGGCCTAGTATTTATATTTTTTGTTCAAGAGAATAAGTGGGACCTTGAGAATAATGAGGAAAACAGGAAAAAAATATGGACCATCGCAAATGAGCGTTACAAAGGATGGCGATCAACATTAAGTGCTACGTACAGGGCATACACCACCGATGATGAGAGAATGAGACACAAGCCAGAAGAGTTGGACATTGTTGAATGGCACTATCTGGTGATGTATTTTGGTAGCGAAGAATTTCAGGTTTGATGACATTTATTTTATTCTTGCCAATTGTACCTGCTAAAATAAAGGATATGTTTTGACCAATTCACTATATTTTTAAAAATAACTCCGTGTGTAGAGGATTAGCAACAAGAATTCTCGTAATCGGCACAATAGAAAGATAAACCATGTGACCGGATCAAAGTCTTTTTCTCAGTTAAGCTATGAGAAGGTAATAACTTCAAAAGCACATGTACATGCTTCCTTACATGATGAAATGTCACTAATTTGTTACATTCTTTCCACACTAGAGGGATCCACTAACTGGTGATGAGCCAAATGATTTGGACCTTTTTATGATGACACACACTAAGAATGGGGACGGGACAAGCCAAGAATCTAGGGATGTCTATGTGAGTATATAACAGTTTGTACAATCCTTATTAAGTGATACAAAGTGAATTCCTACAATTTCTTTTTCAATTAACTACTTTTATTATCATCTCTTTGTTAGGATAATGCAAGCAACAAACTTTCAGAGAGGGAAACAAATGGAGATATAATTATCATCTCAGACGTGGAGCAAAACCATATTTTCCAGGTAGCCTACAAGGAAACAACAAACTGCAAATCAACTAAGATCCATGCTAATGGATACATGGCAAAGTACCCAACTAGAAGGCAACTACTGTCTGAGGAATACCAGTTCCGTGTCCGTCAAGATGCGACACTGATGGAGGCGTTTGCAAAGCTACAAGAATGAATTGAAACTCAAGAGGCTGAAAGGCAAGCCGAAAGGGAAGAACATAGGCGTCAGATGGAAGAAATGGAGAAGGCAAGGGAGGCTGATAGAGAAGCACTTAAGCAAGAGCTTATGTCGATGATGCAAGCAATACAAGGACAAACATCATTACCACAGGTAATATTAGTGTAAAATCTTAACGTGCCATACCAAGTCATGTGATGCTCCTTGCTTACTTTAAGAGTGATTAATCTTTGAATATAGCCTATGTGTGTGCTCCCGGTTAACTAAATTAGTGAAGAACTCTAGATGTTTATGCTGAATGGCTGCATCTACAGTTTTTGTTATGCAATTATTTTAGTGCTGTAAATGATGTTTTCAGTGATCGTGGTAAATACAAAACTTGTAGACAACTTCATTATCTTGATTGTGCTAAAATTTCATGACCATAGGACTGATGGTTTAGGAGTTGCAGATTTTACAAATTTGCTATCAGGTTTTGCATGCCCTCTGGACGGACCTGAATAATTATCTTGTTTGCCTTATTTAAACATGGAATCATGCTTCAGTGATAGTATAATAATTATAAGGTTTTTCATAAGCTTTCTAAATTGTTTTGGATCACTACTTTTGGTGGTCTAGAACTATAGTTATAGCTGTTCCAATTTGGGTGGCAGATTCTCTCCAAATCTGGACAGGGATGCCTTGTTTGTGTTGTTTAATCCCTTTAGCTATGGAATCCTATTTAGATGATAATGATAAAGTTGTAGCTAACTTAAAAATCTTTCTAAGATAGCTGGCTACAAACCTTGCTTATAGTAGTTAAGTTCTTACTAAAGGTGTTGTTTTGGTGTAGACAATATGCATATCTGAAATTTAAATGTGTAAACATCATTTTTGTACTTCCAAACTCAAACATGATTTTTCTGATCAAACTTTAAATGTAGGGTGACAAAGAGGGAGAAATTGCCGAGGTTGGTGCAGAAACAAACATATTTGAAGGAAATGTAACAACAAGAGAAAATGAAGAAATATCACATCAACGGGTAGTTCAAGGATTGATGAGAGTTTAATGTTGTATGTTATAGTCCACAGTATGGGGCTAATTTTCCCTCCATCTATTGATTCGCAGGATAACCCACATAGCAGCCCGCTGCAAACACAACTCGCAGGTGCTACAGGGATAACTACTGGTCGTACTAGCAGCACGCTGGAAACACAACTTGCATCTACAACACCTGCAACTACTGCTAATACTCGCACAACTAGGAGTGCTGTGAATAAGTCAAAAACAGCCCAAAACAAAGGAGGGAATCTAGCAGTTTCTTATACTACTACAAAAGCATTGAAGGATGATGCAGCTAAGAAACGAGCATTTGGAAAAAGGAAAGAACAAGCAGGCAATGTGTAGGTGATTTTTTTGTCACTCCACTACCTAGGAATATTCTTGGATCAGATTTGTGTCACTGAGTATTTTTTTTGTATATACCTAATTGACTTTTAGGTTTGACATATAGCCTTTACAAGGGACACTTTACTTTTGAATAATCCTGCAAACCTGCTAGTCTTTAGTTTAAGATTATGAATTGCTTGCTTTGTCAACTCCAAACTGTTGTTGCAAAATAATACAATTTTAGTTTACCTGATACATATACTAATTGTTAATGATTCATTTTAGGAGCAAGATGGAGTTTGAATGGAGCGCACGATTGATGGGATGATCAACATCAAGGCAACCATACCATTGCTGCAGTGCTCCATAGCTCATTACATTTTGATGTGATCAAACTAGATAGTGATTTGTGTTGGATACATTATGTGTTTTATGTGTGCATGTGTTATCTACTAAGTTTGACATTGGATGGTTTGGTTTCATTAATTATTTGTATGAACAGACCAGGTTTAATGGATATCTAAATATTTCATACATCTTATATTGTTCGGCGTGCAATTACTGTTTGTAGCTACTAAACAAAGCATTACAATATGGGCTATTGGCATAATAATTTGATGATGCAATATATGCTATAGCAACAAAACAAATGGTGTGGCAAAAACCTCATACCAATAAAATAGTGGGTGTGGTAATAGAGTTACACCGATAGCAACCAAAACAATTGTCGCAATAGATGGTTCTACCTATAGCAACCACAATACTTTGTGTGGCAATATAGAGACCACCTCTAGCAACCAAAACATTTGTCGTGGCAATAGAGGGTTTCAACTATAGCAACCACATAGACAAGTGTGGCAATAAAGAAGCCACCTTTAGCAACCAAAACATTTCTCGTGGCAATAGATGGTTCTCCCTATAGCAACCACATATATAAGTGTTGCAATAGGGAGACCACCTGTAGCAACCAAATATCTATTGTGGCAATAGAGAGTCTACCTATAGCAACCACAGAGATAGTGAAGCAATAGGAGGTCCATCTATCGCAATGCTATTGATGTGTAGCAATAGGGTCTGTGGCAACACTCATCATCGTTGCTAGTGTACCTATTGCTACTCTTTCCATATGTGGCAACAAATATCTTTGGCAACACCTAGTGTGTTGCAATAGTTACTATTGCAACACCCATGGTGGTTGTCTGTATTATGGCTCACAACACTTCATGGTGTTGCAAGAACACTCTCTTGTGTTGCAATAGAGAAAAGTCTATGGCAACACCAAAATAATGTGTTGCACAATCCTATTGCTACCGTAACAGTGGCAACACCTCCCAACCATTTTTTGTGTTGCAATTTTGTCTATTGCAACACTTTTTGGCCTATTGCAACACTTTTAGGCCATTGCATCATGGGGGAAACCTTGTAGTGGAAGGGGTCGGGGCCACCGGCGTCTGGCTGGTCGAGACCGCAGGCGTCGACCGCCCATCTCCTACAATGGACGCCCCCAACAACTCCCTGGCTGACCTGTTTGATCTGGGTTGGTTGAGGGGAGTTGATGTCCCACAAAGGTTTATGTCGCCGATCACTGTCGACGACTTGTCGAGCAGGCCGACACGAAGGTCATCGGCCTCCTGCGGACCAACCTCCTTGGGATACCCCCTCTCCAGCCGGGACAAGTTGACCAGGGGGTAGTGGGCACGCATCATGCTGAGGACGTGCGCCCCGGCAAACTCCCCGGCGTCCTTGACGAACTGCTGCAGCCAACTCCACGCCTGCTGCGCCTTCTCAACAGGGGTTAGCCTCGGTGCGCGGGGTTGGTCTTCGGGGAGCTCGGGGCTGATCAAGTCGAGCACCGGGGCCACTCCTTTCTAGATCTTGATACAATTGGCCTTCCATGAGTCCCGATCCTTGACCAGCTCGTCGAGGTGCTTCTTGGTGTTAACTTTAAGCACTATGATAAAAATCCCAAAGAAAACCAAGCAAGATGTCAGTATAAACACGACAAGAGGAACATTGCGTAGTCAAAAAGGGCGCAAGGCTCGTACCAGCCAATTCTTGACTCTTGTTCCTCAGCTCCTCGCCAGCCTGGCGCCCGGCCTCCAGTGCACCGGTACGCTCCTGGTCGAGTCGCTCCCTTTCTTCTCGGAGGCGCTCAATCTCCTCCTCCAGAGCTGCAGAAATAATATTTGGTTAACAAAACCGACCACGCAGTTAACTACAGCTGCTCGGAGCCCATGACTCACCTTTCTTCTCCTGATCCTTATCGGCTAGTCGCCGATTCAGATCGAGCAGGCGCTCTTCTTGAGCCGATGTCTCGACTGCCTTCTCCTCGGCCTTTGACCGAAGGCGGTCTACCTCTGCGGTCAGGGCCTTGTTCTCGGCAACGATACCCTCAATTTGGTCGAAGCACCTTTTTCGGTACTTCGCCGTCTTCATTGCGCCCTGCAAGAATTATACGTATTGTGAAGCAAACAAACAACAATACATACACATTTTTACAGAACACAAGAACACTTACCATGACTTCTTCGACGAGCCGCTTGGCAGCGCGCTCTACTCTGGCCGCCTCCTCGGTTTCGGCGAGCTCTTCGTGACCGATGAAGTGGTCCCCACGCTGGCGCCACACGAAAACGTGTTGGCGACCATCTTGGGGGCACCCTTGGATCTCCTCAACCTCGTCGTCGGAGGTCGCCTGGGCCTCCTCGCCCTCCGCGTTACCCCCAACCGTGGTAACAGGCATCACGGGACCCTTGCCCCGACCAGGGGAGCCCTTTGGCAAAGAAGCCTCCTCCCGGGGTGGAGTTGGGGCCCTCCTTTCTTCAGCAGGCGGGGGAGTTGGGGCTCTGTCTACCTCCTCTATGACACTACTCGGGGGAGGCGTCCTTGCAGCCTCATCATCCCTTGTCGGGGTTCTCGCCCCGGCCCTCGCCTGAGCCGGGTCCTCCCTGGCTGTCTCCGCTGCAGTCACAACCGCGGGTTGCTCCTCGGTTGGTTCCTAGGTGGTCTGCTCGGTGGCGATTTCAACGACAACCGTCGGATCGGCCGTTCTCTGGCCGGCGACGTTGCCCGGATCAACGTCTGATGCCGCACTAGCAGAGGACATCATTTTGACGTAAAAATACAGGAAACAACAAGAAGGAAGGAAGTGTAGAAAACAAATTGAAAGATCTTACAGATCAGAGCGCCTGTGTGTCGCTGCGAAGAACCTCCTCCTGGTCCTACCAGTCGCCACTGCTGCCTCTGCCCCCCCAAGCCGCGTTGGCTCGGTGTGCGGGGCAGGAGGGTCGCCGGTCACCTGACCAGCGGTGATCGCCGCAACGTCAGGCCGACTGCGCGGTCTCCAGACCAAAGAGGGCGCAGCTTCCTCCTCTTCGTCGTCATCGTCGGTGATCCTCACGAGCCGGCGATGCTTTGGTGCCTGGCTGGTCTCCGCTGGCAATGCCTTCGTAGGGGATGGTTCCGCGGCCATTGGCCTCTTCCCTGCGATCCTGTCCTCGGTGGTCGGCGTCGGTCGGTGTTGGTCTTCCTCGCTGCTGGTATACCGAGCAGCATCGTCCACTGCTGGGTCCATCCCAGCAGGCTGGTCCATTCCGGGTGCCAGTGATACATACACCGAGCACCGATCAATGTCTCCAATCTGCAATAGAACAAACGACAAGTCATCAACCATGAAACTACAGTATTCACATAGCAATACAAATTAATGAAGGTACTCGTTTACCTTAGGAGCTGGTCGTCCCAACTTGAAGGCGTGCATTCGATCATCACTTCGAACGAAATTATCATTAGATAAGTTGAATAACTCGTTCATCAGCTGCTGGACCTCTGCCTTCTCCAGACCATCTGGGCACATCCTGGTTGAGTCTTGGCTCCTCGCGTACTCATACGCCGAGTGTACCCTCCTCTGGCATGGCATCACCCGACGCACAAGAAAGTTCCCGACCACTCCTGGCCCGTCTAAGCGGGACCAGTCGATCAGGCTCATCAGATCTGACACTTGCCCAGTGTGTTCTGGACGGTCTGTCCAGCTGACCCTCTTCTCGGGAATGTAGCCCACGTCGCAGAACGTGGTGCTGCCCGGCTCTTCCCTGATGTAGAACCACTTCTTGTACCATTCGGTGAGAGAAGTGTTCCAGGGGCAGCTGAGGTACCGGTTCTTCATCCCGTCGCGCAGATTGAGGTATACTCCACCTGCAATCTTGGAGCCTCCAACTGCTCCTTTCTTCCTCAAACAAAAAAGATAGCGAAAGAGATCGAAGTGCGGCTCTATTCCAACATAGGCCTCGCATAGATGGATGAATGTGGAGATCAGAAGAATAGAGTTCGGGTGCAGATTGCAAATCCTGATCTCATAGTAGAGAAGAAGACCCTGGAGAAAAGGATGGATAGGAATCCCAAAACCCCTTTTAAAGAAATCTTTGAAGACTACAATCTCACCGGCGTGGGGGTCGGGGTAGCTCTCCCCCTCCGGTGCCCTCCATCCTCCGAGCTCCTGACTGTGCAGGAGTCCCTTTTCGACGAGGTCGTTGAGGGACCTCGTGTTTCTACTGGATTTCTTCCACTCCTTGGCCATCATCTCAGCCCTCTTCTTGGCATCGCTCTTCGCCATTTCAACTCTTGGAAAATCTCGTGCTTGGTTTTGAGGCTTGAAGGTGCTGAGAAAGATGAAGGCTGGGCAATAGAATGCGACTGCGGGGTAAAAAACAAGGAAACGATCTTAGGCTTTTATAACAACAGCCCCGCCTCTTCCACTTCCCGCATTCTGGGGAAGTGGGCGGATCCTGCGGCGGCCGTGGCGCTTCGGTTCTTCATAATTATCGCAGTTAATATGGTGGCTTTTCTGCATAATTGACGGTTTCCTTTTCTTGGACCGCGCAAAGAGCGGCTGCACAGTTACCAGGCACACCTTTTTACGCAACAGACTGACAATGTGCCAGGATGTTCTGTCACATCGCGCATTAATGCGAAGATATGCTTTTTCAAAAAGGAGTGGGGCTGCTGGAGGAACGAACATGACATACTTGTTGACTGCACCGACCACCGAGCATGCTCTGCTCGGGGACTGGTCGACCAGTCTGTTCTTTCGCCATTTTGATTGACTGCACCGACCACCGCGTACGACATGCTCGGGGACTGGTCGACCAGTCTGTTCATTCGACATTTCGATTACCTACCGACCACCGAGCATGACACGCTCGAGGACTGGTCGACTAGTCCGCTCATCGGATATGCTGGGGACTGGTCGACCAGGTTGCTTTACCATATATGAGCATGATATGCTCGAGGACTGGTAAATTCAATCGTATAACTTCAGCTCGTTAATTTTAATTTTTTAGACCTTGCTACAAGGCTCATACTTCCCCTTCCAGCAAGCTCGGGGACTACATCGGTACGATGCATCTAGCGATGCATGATAGTATCAAAAATTTTAAGATAATTCTCTTTAGACCCTGGCACCACGTGACTATGTCACCTACTACCAGGCTCGGGGACTAAGTGGGCACACTTCACCTTGCGGTGAATATGCTTGCTTTCGGAAAGACTATACTTTTCAAGAAAAGTAAAGTGGGCACACTTCATCAGGAAAGAAATCTTTTTTGATTAAGAGCACCATGCATTCTTTAAACAACCTGCTTCTTCGATGTTGATGTTGATCAACTGTCTTTCGAGTTGGTCAAAATACCGATGCAACTGTTTGGGCGACTTTCATGTTGATCGAAGATGTCAAGACTTGCTGCTCGAAGAAGTTCAAGATGGCGTGTTACATCACAATACATGGTGCTCGGGGACTAGCTGTGGAGGGATAAACCCCTATACCCTTACGGCTAGACTTGGGCCAGGAAACTTGGTCCATCATGAGGCAGACTCGGGGCTTGATCCAACTGCTCGGAGTCTCACGAAAGGAAACAAGATGTGGAGATCGAAGAGGATTCTAGTCGGTTAGAGTAGGAATTGATATCGTGTTATCTATGGCAATTGTAACCGACTAGGATTAGTTTCTAGATCTGTAACCCTGCCCTCCGGACTATATAAGGAGAGGCAAGGGACCCCCTAGATCAATTCATCTCAACACAATCCAATACAATCAGACGTAGGACGTAGGTATTACGCCCACACGGCGGCCGAACCTGGATAAAAACCTTGTCTGTGTCTTGCGTCACCATCAAGTTCGTAGCTTGCGCACCGTCTACCGATAAACTACTACCGTGGGTATACCCCAAGGTGGACTGCCGACTAGCTTTTGTCGACAACTGCCGACCGCACATTGAAGGGAGACAGTAGAGAGAGGGAGGCAGGGAGAGGGAGAGAGATAGTAGAGGAGAGCGCGTCGTCGACTTACATTGTGTAGGTGAGAGAGAGAATTGAGAGACGAGAAGAAACACTAAGTCTGGCTTATATATGGGACTATAGCAATGGGTCGGTCTAGGCTGTCGGCTTATTTAGAGGCTGACTTCTTAAGAGGCTCATTGTCGTAAATCGATTTTGAGAGACGGGTATTTTTGGTGTCTCCATAAATAGAATGACCGCCACCGTAACTCAAATTTCAGAGATGAACAATTTTGGGGTGCATCTGTAGATAAGATGACCGCCTCTCAAAATCATCAGGTATTTTATGAGTCATCTAAATTATGTGACCTTCTCCGTTAATAAAACTAGTTGTGTACTAAAAATGTTTTTGGTGCGTGTTTCTTTTTTCCCTTTTTTTTATGGTGGAGTGACAACACGCATGTGTTAGGGAGACAAGGGACATGATCTGCAGTGTTAACCCAACCCCCGCCCCCTCCCACGGCCCAACCTGTTGTTTCTCTACACCTAACTTGCTCCATCCCGTGAGTTTTAAGACTTTGCTTGTCTGAAAAAGTCATGGTTGAAAGTACTGTTCGCTGATTTATTGTGAGAGAAAAATATTGCTGAATAATTGACAGATTTAACACATAAGTTCAAGCGAACAGAATGAATTCAAAATCAAAACCCACCCCATAAACACTTCTTCAACCCGCCCAATTAGCAAGCTTACTCTAGTCAAACACTTAAATATAATCTCATTTCTTAGTTTGGGTAGCTCTCCAAATGCTTCACTAACCTCTCTTCAAGTGCTAGGTATAACGGTGTCGAACAGCTCTAAATAAGCTAAGGTAACACTATGTAGAGGGTGAAGAAACTGCTAATCGTTGAAAAAAAGTTTGCGAACACAGAGAACACCAGATGATTCTCCGGCTTAAAAAAAAAGCCTGCCAGATCAATCCCTCACTCTACACTTAGTAGTTGGCACTCCCTTGGCCGTGCGGTGCCCATTGTAGTATCACCCCTGTTTCGGTCTCTCTCTCTCTCTCCTCTCACTTTATCTATATCTCAATCCCACCCAATAATTCAAAAAAGCTCCAATCTTTTCTCCCTCAAATTGAAACTCTTTGCAATATGCCACCAGCTACGCCGTGCAGCTGGCCCACGGTCAATGGGGACAGGCACACCAGCGCAAGGCAAGAAGGGCAACCCACACTGCCCACAGGTGACCAAGCGTGCAGCAATCCCAATCCGGCCGGCAAGCAGCGACGATACAGGCTACATCGTTGAGGACCAAAGGCTCCAAAGCTAGGTCCGAAAATACCCAAGTCCAAAATTATGGATGCGCCGTTGCTTTCTTTGCTTGCATCTGTCGGCCGTGTGGCGATTCCCTGTCCTCCCGTTCATGTCCACCGACGGAGTCTCGTTGTGCTCAACATCATGGTGAGATAGGCTCGACATGTCAGTCATGATACTGGACCACGAACTACTGGACTAGCGTATAACCCATTAACCCACCATTAGCTAGTCGATCTTCTTCCTCGTCCGTTTGATGTCTCCCTCGTTGCGCTCTAGGACTTTCATGGCGGCCCGGTTACAGTTACAGTCTTACAGATTGAGCGCAAGGAGATGTAAAGGATTCTTGCAGGCACAATTACGAAAAACTCGTACGAAGACATGAATATCACATTACAAAGGGCAAATTAATTGTACGTAGTTGGAAGCTAGCACACAATGACTACGTGTACAAAACAAGGCATGACAAAATGTTTAATTCGTATAACACACACTGCAGGAAGCAAGCACATCTGCACACGAATGGCACCGACGACCGAACTTAGTGTCAGATTATTATTCAGGTCTGCGAGGTCCAGCACTAATCGCAGCACAGCAGCAACAGGCCAATGCATGGCGAACAGATGATAATCATGCATGTATAGCCTGCCATGGATCACATGACAGAGCACGAGTTCTCATCGGCGACGACATTGCAGCCGGCCCACGGAGGCGGCCAGACAGGCGGCTGCGGTGGCCAGAACGGCGGTGTCTGGCCACAGCCGCCACAGTGGCTGCCGTGGCTCCAACAGGTGCACGGTGGTGGTGGTGGTGGCGGTGGCGGAGGCTGCGGCTTCTCGCAGCACTGGCACTGCAGCTGAGGCGGGCACTGCCATGGCCAGCTCTGGCACATCCCGGCGTTCGGCGGCAGCGGGTACGGGTACGGCACAAACTTGTACTGTGTTTTCGGCGCCGGCGGCGGCTTAGGCTTATCCTCAGGCGGCTTAGGCTTTGGTTCCTCAGGCTTAGGCTTGGGCTTGCAGTGCTCGCAGTCACAGCATTTGTCAGGCTTGGGCTTGCAGTGCTCACAGCAGCAACATTTCTCAGGCTTGGGATCCTCAGGCTTGGGTGGCTTGGGTGGAATCGGCCAGACGTCCACGATGATGATCTCCTTCACGACCTTATTCCCGGCCTTGCACCAGACCTTCTTGCAGAGCTTCTCGGGGTCGAATTTCCCGCGCACCACCACCACCTTCTTCTCCTTCTTGTCCTCGAACTCCACCTTCTCGATGCAGAACTCCTCTGCATATCAATTGGAAAACAAAAGATAATTGACTGGCCGATTTGTTGTTGCAAGCACAGATCAGAATTCAGACTCGTAAGCTAGTAGTTGTACTTGTAGTCTTGTTAATATACATGCTAAAATGTACCTTTGAGGCTGTCCAGGACCTTGGTGATCTTGGCTCTGCAGCGACAGCAGTCTAGGTCCACCGTAATCACCAGTATACCCATCTGCAAACAAACATATGCATGTGAAACAAATAGTATTGGCGAATTGCCGAACAGAAAGTAGCAGAGCATGAAATTCAAAAGAAGTAGCAGAGCATCGGCACATCTCCTGCAATCCATTCAAGTGAAAAAGAACCCCAAAAAAAAAAACATGTGCCATGAATCTCTTGCTCTTAGTCATCCTTACTTTACTCTGAGTAGTTTGGTAAGGAGCTAGCTGAAACGAAATTATGCTTCTTTTCCTGGGTAACAAACACGAGTGCTACAACATACGTCCAATCCAGTAATATGCGGCGAATGCAGCAGTGAAAGGACAGTTGAAAGATTTGAGCTTACCTTTTGAGCTATGGGAGTTGCCCGATGAGCAAGAGAGGAGTACTTCTTAAGGTGGATGGGTTTGGGGGACGGTTATATATATATATATATATATATTTTATACAATATACTGAAGCAGAGGCAGAGCTAAGCCTTGTGTGACGCATGTTGGATTGGATCACATCTTGATAATGCTGATGAGACGGGGAAAGGGCTCCTGGACCTGCTGTTTGGCTGGGACTGGTCCTTCACGAAATGTGTCTAGCTACTCTCCCTCTCTCCCGTCATTTTCTAGCGAAACTTCGAATATGGAACGGTCTCTTTCAAGACTTTGGAGTGGGGGTACAAATGTACAATACAATCCCGCTGCAACTCTCGTGCAAGGCTCAAGTGCTGCGGTGCTGCTCCCTCCTCGAATTCCACCGACGCGCGCAGTGACAGGGGTCACCGTGGCCAAGGTCCGCAAGCAGTCGAGGAGGTCGGCGAGCTCTGCCTCTGACGACGGCGCGCGCGGCCACGAGACAGTCCAGGCTAAACACTTGAACCAACTCCTCGGACGTATTTTGGCAGAGCTTTGATCGACTACGTACCCAACTGACACTCTGCTACCTGGTGCAAAATTGGGCGGAAACAAAGGTCACCGGTCTGAACCGCCGTTTTGTTTATTTCAAGGAGGAATTTGAATGACCCCAAGCTCCTGGTGTTTATTCCACTGGCCTAGCTCCTGGCCTTGATGAGACCATGAGGCTGTCATGGAAATCATCTACAGAGTATTGGTATTCTGGAGAGTGGAATGGGAGATACTTCGTTCATTGCAATACCCGATCGAGATGTCGGATCCCGCTTACTGCAATTATATGTTTGTTAACAATGACCAAGAGTTCTACTTCTCCTACACCTTGGTGAACGAGAGCACAATATTTCAGGTTGTGTTAGATGTCTCTGGTGTTGGAACAAGGTGTCTCCAACGCGCCAGGAACGAACGCCGGCGAGTGCGTGGTCACCGCGGCGAGAACGAACACGAAGACAACTTAACGAGATGACGATCAGACTTAGTTGCTGCCACAACCGCAGCGCATTTGGTCGTTTATTCCTTGCTTTTATAGCAGACACAGGCTTGCACAATCCAAGCCCCCCACACCATGTCGTACAAAGTGCCATGCATCGTTACAACTCCGATGCGTGCCACGTGCGCTCGGTACGCCATGGCGAGAGTCCTATACCGACCCGGGCTGACCGTGATCTTGCACGCCTAAGATCATGTCTGCCCCTAACCTGACTGACTCAACTGAAACAAAGATTTCAAGATATCGTGCACAAGTTTAGCTAACTAACAAATCACTCCCTAAACTTGATGCACATCTACGACCCCTAGAGCACTCCTGAGTTCTACAAACTTGACCCGCCCCAGCGCCTTCGTCAAGATGTCGGCCAGCTGCTCCGCAGTCCGGACGTGATCAACTTCCACCTTTCCATCCTCAATGCATTCACGCAAGAAGTGATACCTCTTATCAATGTGCTTGCTGCGATCGTGATGCACCGGATTCCTGCTAAGCGCGATTGCAGACATATTATCCATGAGTAGCTTCACCATCGTCTCCTTTGTTCCCAGTATATCTGAGATCAATCGGCATAACTATATCCCTTGGCACGCTGCTGCTGCTCCTGTCACGTACTCGACTTCACAGGAGGATAGCGCCACGATCTTCTGCTTCTGTGAAGTCTAGGTGACCAAGCTCTCACCTAGAAAGTAGCCAACACCCGAAGTGCTCTTCCTGTCCACCACATCACCTGCGAAGTCACTGTCGCTATAGCCCACTAGAACAGGCTTCAGCTCAGTTCCTCTCTCGTACTTGCAGCCATACCCCAAAGTCCCCTTCAAGTACCTTAGGATATGCTTGACTACCGCCCAATGTTGCTTACCGGGAGCCTCCATGTATCGACTAACCACACCCACTGCATATGCCAAATCTGGCCGGGTGTTTACCAAATACCTCAAACTCCCAATCAGGCTTCTATACGCCGTTGCATCCACGGCTTCTCCCTCCTTTTGCTTGTTGAGCTTCACCCAACACTCCATAGGTGTCTCACATGGATTACAACCACTCATACCTGCTACTCCAAGGATCCTAGCGGCATATGAGCTCTGACAGAGAGTGACTCCACCCTCTCCTTGTGTTACCTCAATACCTAGATAGTAAGTTAACAGGCTCAAGTCACTCATACTAAAATTCTTCTTCATCTCTAACTTGAAACTTCTGATATCACTCACCCTATGCCCCGAGATGATCAAATCATCCACGTACACTCCCACAAGTAGAAAAGAGCTCTTGCTATTTTGTCTATAAACAACATGATCCAACTTGCTTCTGACAAAACCCAGAGCAACCAGTTCACTGTCAAGTTTTGAATTCCACACCCTCGGTGCTTGCTTTAACCCATAGAGTGCTTTTCTGAGCTTGAGAACTTTTGTACCATCACCCACTATGAAACCTGGAGGCTGTTGCACGTACACAGTCTCAATGAGATCACCATTCACGAAAGTCGATTTCACATCCATATGGTGAACTTCCCAACCACCTTGAGCTGCTAATGGCAACAACACTCTTACAGTCTCTAACCTGGCTACCGGCACAAAAACTTCATCAAAATCCACTCCATGTCGTTGTGCATAACCTTTCGCTACCAGATGTGCTTTATGCTTGACAACTTTACCGCTTGGATCTTTCTTAACCTTGAAAACCCATTTCAGGCCAATTGCTTTGTGCTTCGGTGGCAACACACTGACATCCCAAGTGCGATTTGCCTTTATAGCCTGCATCTCTGACCGCATTGCTTGCCGCCAACATTCTTCCGACATAGCCTCCCCGACTATCCTCGGTTCTTCTACCGTACCTAGACAAATCCCGCTGTACTCGAACTCCTGTATTTCTTCTGTGCTGTCAAGTAGATTAGGAATCGTTTGGTTCCTTAGTGGCGCGCCATCAGAGTGAACTGATCCGTCTGTAGGTGGGGTCGCCCATTGAATCATCGGTCCTCCATGACTTGAGATCGGGGTGTGTGGTGACCCTCGAGCATCACCCCCACCACTGGAATTGTAACAGCAGGCAAAACAGGCTCATCATCAACGTCAAGTCCTATTGCCGGACCATGAATAGTAGCATCTTCAGCATACCCCTAAACTGTAAACGTATTAGGCACTGCTGCTACCTTTGTTCCCTCATTTGTGCTGCCTGCTTTTCCTCCCCAATTCCATGGTCTCTCTTCATCGAAGATAACATCATGTGAAACCATCAGTTGCTTGTTCACAGGATCATAAATACGATACCCTTTTGTCCTAGGCTCATACCCAAGAAAGACACCTAGAATCGCCCTGTTAGTCAACTTGCTCACCCCGGGTCCAACATGCTTCGCATATGTTGTACAGTCGAAAGTTTGAAGGTGCTTAACCCCTAGTCTCTTACCAAACTAGGCCTCAAAAGGAGTCTTCCCACTCAGACTCTTGGTTGGGGATCTGTTTAGTATATAAACCACAGTTTTGACTGCTTCACCCCAGAACAGCGACGACACATCCATGCTCTTGAGTAGACACCTCACCATTTCCACCACCGTTTGATTCCTCCTTTCTACGATGCCATTTTGTTGTGGAGAATATGGAGTAGTGGTGTTGTGTCTTATCCCATGCTCACTGCAGAAAACCATAAAGGCTCCTGAGTTGAACTCCCCACCTCGGTCTGTCCTGACTGCCCTCAGACGATGGCCAGATTCCAACTCCGCCACTGCTTTGAACTTCTTCAGGTAGCCTAGAGCTTCGTCCTTTGTTGCCAAAAGTTCAAGCCACATATAATGGCTGTAGTCATCGACAATAAGGAGGAAATATGACTTCCCTCCTGGTGTGGTCGGTGTAATCTGCCCACACAAATCAGTGTGAACCAGCTCAAGTCCTGCTGATGCACGGTAGGCCGAGACCTATGGAAACGGTGTCTGATGTTGTTTACCCAACACGATCCATTACACACCTGCTCTGACTTTTTAATGATCGGTATACCTTCCACCATCCCCTTTACCCCAAGCTCTCGCAGTGACCTGAAGTTGAGATGTCTGAAACACGCGTGCCAGCGCCAAGCTACCCCGTCCATCTTTGTTAATAGACACACAGGTGAAGTCAACTTCACCTTCATGACATACAGACGATTCTTGCGCTCTGCCCATATCAGCATAGTCCTCCGCACTCCCGCCTGCTCTCGATCGAACACCTCTATTACACCTTTATCGATTTCAACACGACAACCTCCTTCTTCCAGTTGCCCTATACTCACAATGTTGCATCTGAGAGATGGAATACAATAAACCTCTGTCAGTACCCGGTGTTCAACATTCCTCCCTAAGATTGTTACAGCACCAATCCTGCAGATTTCCACCGTAGAGCCATCCCCGAATCTCACTTCTCCTCGCACGGACTCGTCTAGACTTGCCAGTGAGTCACAGCCTATAATATGATTCGTGGCGCCCGTGTCGAGTACCCAAGCACCTTGCTCGTACTTGAAGGGAAACACATGTTCCTGGTTTAGGAACAGCCGAGGTGCTTCTACATTCGTTGTGCGAACAATATTGCAGACCTAAGCCACAAGAAGCGCCGACACAGCATCAGTTTTAGTATTAGCTACCTCCCCCTGATATTCCTTCGCCTTCTTCTTGTTTGGGCACTCCTTGCCCCAATGCCCATATACACCACACTTCCTGCACTTCCCTTTACGACGTGGTAGTCTTGTTGAGCCATGACCATCGCCATGATCACGTCTATCACGCTCAGTCTTGCCAGCACCACCACGCACACTAGATCGCTCTTTCTTGACATACTATCCTCCCTTCCTATTTCTCGAGCCAAATGACTCGGCTGACACCATGCGGCTCTTGTTTCTCGACGCTCACTCTTCTTCCGTGGGCAACAAACGACCAGCCTTATCGGTGACCCTTTCACCAGTAGATTCAAACCGATCTTCAGCCACCCGAAGACAACCTACTAGATTTTCAAGTGATAATTCCTTTAGGTCATGAAACATCTCCATTTACACCGCCACTTGATCATATTTGGATGGCACCACCCTGAGGAACTTCTTGACAACTCGTGCATCATCGACTGATTTCTCACCGAGACTGCGCAAGTGTGTTGCCAACTTGGATATCCTCACCACAAACTCATCGATAGTTTCACCAGGTTTGAACGAAATTGACTCAAACTCAGAAAGCAGCTTTTGTGCGTTTACCTCTTTCACCCTCTCCACACCCAAACGCATCGATTTGATAGCCTCACATGCCTCCTTCGCTGACTTCTTGTTTAGTAGCATAGAGTGCATATCGGGGGGTACGCCATGCAAGATGGCTCCCAAGGCGAGCCGATCATGTCTTCGCTCCACCTTGTCAGATTCGATCGCATCCCATAGGTACATGGCTTTGAGATTGCACTGAACATGAGAAGACCACTCTTGATAGTTCGACTGGGACAGGGTCGGCTAGATCAGATTGCCTGCGACCTGGTTTCATGCCCGCTCCATCTTCTCCATGTCACTGTTGCTTCACATGACGACGATTGTAGATGTTCACGCCTCCTCCTTCTCGATCCCGGTGATCTAGATCACCTGGCCTTCTATTCAAGTTCTCTCCGCCACCAAACACCACCTTCCCCAGCTTTCCATGGCTCTGATACCCTGTGTTGGAATAAGGTGTCTCCAACGCGCTAGGAATGAACGCCGACAAGTGTGTGGTCACCACGGTGAGAACGAACACGAAGACAACTTAATGAGATGACGATCAGATTTAGTTGCTGCCACAGCCACAGTGCATTTGGTCGTTTATTCCTTGCTTTTATAGCAGACACAGGCTTGCAGAATCCAAGCCCCCCACGCCATGTCGTACAAAGTGCCCGCATCGTTACAACTCGATGTGTGTCGCGTGCACTCGGCATACCATGGCGAGAGTCCTATACCGACCCGGGCTAACCGTGATCTTGAATGCCTAAGATCACGTCTGCCCCTAACCTGACTGATTCAACTGAAATAAAGATTACAAGATATCATGCACAAGTTTAGCTAACTAACATCAAGTCAATGGAAGGTGCAAAGTGGGAAAGACCATAAACATGGGATGATCATCAGTGTTAGTGTAGTTGTGGGTGTAAGCACTGTCATCACCTTAGCGTTCATCTTCCTAATTGTGATCTGGAGAAGCAATAAGGTATGTTGATATAAAACGTGCAAGTAACAATTTCTCAGAGAAGTTAGGTCCAGGTGGTTTGGGTTCTGTATTTAAGTGGTGCCTAAGTGAGTCGGTTGCCCACCAGGAAGAGAAGCAGTTCAGGTCTGAGGTGAGCTCGATAGCCATCATTTAGCATGCTACTTTGGTTAAACTTGTCGGGTTTTGTTGTGAAGGTGATAGGAGGCTACATGTGTATGTGCACACGACAAACCGTTCCCTTAACGTCCATCTGTTCCAGAGCCATGGTACCATTTTGGGTTGGAACATTAGATATCTGATAGCTCTTGGTGTTGCTAGAGAGATAGCATACTTGCATCACAGCTGTTAAGACTGCATAATACATTGTGAAATCAAACCACAAAACATACTTCTTGATGCATATTTTATTCCAAAAATAGCAGATTTTGGAATGACTAAGTTTTAGTTGTGTTCTAACTACAACGATGAGGAACTATTGGGTGCATTGCTCCTATGTATTAGTGGAACAACTATTACATCGGAAGTTGATGTCTAGAGCTACGGGATGGTTTTGATGGAGATCACATCATGAAGGAGGAACTTGGGTAAGGAAGCATTTGCTGATGATGACCATGCTAACTGTTTTCATGTGCAAGTCATGGACAAGCTTCTCAATGGAGGCATTCGAAGCCTTGTGGATGCAAACTTGGGTGGCGAGTAAACCATAGATGATGTTGAAAGAGACCGCAAGGTTGCATGTTGGTTCATTCAAGATAATGAAATTGATAACCCTACAATGGATGAGAGGTGAAGCTCATGGGTAATGGTGATTCGGTGGGAGGGGATGATGAAGATGGGCTTCGAGGAAAGTGTCACCATGTCTTGGGGAATATCCATCTAGAACGGTTTGGTCAGAGACGCTTTGTGGAGGGAGATCGGCTTCGGGCTTGCTCTATGGCTTAAGGTTGAAGAAGGTTCTTGGGGAGGTCCTCCTTGATTCCGGTGAGGTTGAAGGTGTGGGTAAGGTGCAGTAGCTCGTCGGTGAACCAGACAATCCTACCAACGGACAAGGATTGCCTCCACGGGCGTGGGGAAAATGCAATAGCCTGTGGAGTCAATCTTTATCTATTGGTGGGGTGGATGCCAGCGGACAATCGGAAAGCTTCTCCCAGCCTCTGCACACTTGATTCTAGAGGGCGAACCAAACCCTGACATTGACCCAGTCTCATGCATGGTTGTGGCCAGACCACTAGAGAGGTAGTAGCACTCGTCCATGTCAGATCCTCTAGCTCAAAGATTGTATTGTAGGACTCTTGACCCATGTAGTGATGAGGGCGACCATGTTGTTGCTGGAGTTAGTGAACAGAAGGAAGGCGCGGAGGAGATCAAGATCCCATGTGGTAACAAAGATTTCTGAGAGGAAAGCCAAATAGGGGTCCAAGACTGATGGTGGCACAATGGGATGGCCCCACACTGTGAGTTTAGCGGAGAGGGATATGTATTGGCTATGGCCTCCGCCATCTTCGTCGATAGGAGATGCCATGGATGGGCTCCTACAGGTGTTAGATCCTGACCACACCTTAATTAACGGTGATGATGGGAGGAGAGATGGGCTGAGGAGCTAGTAGAATCTTCCTCGACCTTGGTTGCAAGGCCATTGAGTCAGATCTCAGTGAGGGCGTCACCCGACGGACATGTTTCATTTTTTGTTTTTGTGGCGGACAGTCGTGTTACACATGTGTTAGGTAAATGCGGGACAACACGTGCCACCCAACCTATTTATCCTTGTTCTACACCCAACTCACCCCCACTCCATGAGCTTGAAGAACCCATTTGTACCCGTCTAGATAATTTTAAATAAAAAACTGCCCCATTAGCAGGCCTACTCTAGTCAAACACTTGAATCTCACTTCTTAATTTGGGTAGCTCTCCAAATGCTTCACTAACCTCTCTTCAATTGTTGGGTACAATGGGTCAAAGAACAACCCTAATAAGCTAGTGTAATTCTTATATTGAGGGTAGAGAGGCTACTAACTGTTGAAAAAAGTTGGGAGGCTAAGAACATTAGATGATCCGCTGGCTCAAAAAATATCCTGCCAGATCAATCCCTCCCTCTACACCTCGTACATGGCACTGCCTTGGTTGAGTGGTGCCCATCAAGTATCATCCCACTCTCGGTCTCTCCTCTCTCTCTCTCTCTCTCTCTCTCTGAATCCCACCTGAATCAACAAATCTCAAAATTTGTCAGAGATCATCTGGTGGTGTTGACCTTGTTGATTCCATTTAGAAGTGAATAGCCATCAGATGTCCCATACCCAAATAAACAAGAAAAATTTTGTTGTGGGACACTCCACTTATGTGAAATTGGCTGTAGGGTACTGAAATATTTTTTTTTTGTTATGGGACACTATTTTTTTTTTGTAGTACACCCCCCGGTAGAGCAAATAAAAAATTACAGTATCCCCAACAAATGGGACACCGAAACAAGTGATCCACAGACGACTCCTTCCCACAAAACTTACATACTGTTGTTCCATCCCAGTTCCTTCTCTTCTGTTGTCAAGCAGTTCGGATTCTATCATGCTAAGCCTCCATAAAAAATGTTTGAACCTTCAGAAGGATTTTGGATTTCCAGATCTCCATCATTCTAACATCAACCACTCCACTAAAGGTGATATATCCGTACAGGCTTCTAGTGAAAAACTTTCCTGACTTCTCTAATTTCCAAGTACACTATCATCCTCTTCTGACAAACTGACACTCCGCCATAGGCTCAACATGTCAGTCATGACACTTGGCCCACGAACTACTGGACTAGCGTATAACCGATTGGTGGCTCTTCTTCCTCCTCCCTTTGTCTCGCTCGCTGCTCTAGGACTTTCATGGCGGCACCGGTTACAGTTGCAGATTGAGCGCAAGGAGAAGTAAAGGATTATTGCAGGCATAATTACGAAATACTCGTACAAAGACATGAATATCACATTACAAAGTGCAAATTACAGTTTAGTTTTGGAAGGTAGTACACCAGTACTATAAAACAAGGGCATTCTGGCATAACACGTTCGTATAACACACTGCAGGACGCAAACACATCTGCACACGCACAGTAACTTCACTATACAGAACATAGTGTCGGATTATTCAGATATCGGAGGTCCAGTACCCATCACAGCACAGCAACAGCGACAGGTGACGTTAAGCAGGTAGCCATGGATCACATGACAGAGCACGAGTTCTCGTCGGCGACAACATTGCAGCCTGCCCACGGTGGAGGCCAGACCGGCGGCTGCGGTGGCCAGACCGGCAGTGTCTGGCCGCAGCCACAGCTACCGTGGCTCGAACAGGTGCACGGTGGCCGCTGCGGCGGTGCCGGCGGCGGCGAAGGAGGCTTCTGGCAGCACTGGCACTGCTGGTGAGGAGGGCACTGCCACGGCCAGCTCTGGCACATCCCAGGGTTCGGCACCAGGTACGGGTACGGCACGAACTTGTACTCCGTTTTGGGCGTCGCCGCCTTAGGCTTTTCCTCAGGCTTAGGCTTTTGCTCCTGCTTAGGCTTGGGCTTGCAGTGATCACAGACACAGCATTTCTCAGGCTTGGGCTTGCAGTGGTCACAGACACAGCATTTCTCAGGCTTGGGATTGCAAGGATCGCATGGCTTGGGTGGCTTGGGTGGAATCGGCCAGACGTCCACGATGATGATCTCCTTCACGACCTTACTCCCGGCCTTGCACCAGACCTTCTTGCAGAGCTTCTCGGCGTCGAATTTCCCGCGCACCACCACCACCTTCTTCTCCTTCTTGTCCTCGAACTCCACCTTCTCGATGCAGAATTCCTCTGCACATCAATTGGAAAACAAAAGATAATTTGACTGCCCGATTTGTTGTTGCAAGCACAGATCAGAATTCTGCCTCGTAAGCTAGTAGTTACAGTCTTAATTATGGTTATTTAATTAAACGCAGGATTGTTCGGTAATCTTCACGTTTCATATTATGCCTAGACTGTGTGTGCTAAAACGTTTTCAGATTCAGATTGATCATTTGGTTTCAGAAGAATCTTGCAAAGCAAGATTGTTCATACTTTCCTCTGCAAAACTGGGAAGCCCCAACGTCTTACCTTTATTTGTTTCTTTCTTTATTTTGTGAAAATACGTTGCACTACAGCTTGAATGATATCAGTTTCTTGGAGCAAGGATTGTTCGTGGTCGTACTCTGCTTTCATTCTAGGTCCATATGAATGGCTGTATTGTATCTGTCTACAATTGCATCATGGAAGTATTCCCATCTTTATATAGATAGTAACAAAAATGTACCTTTGAGACAGTCGAGGACTTTGGTGATCTTGGCTCTACAGCGACAGCAGTCTAGGTCCACCGTAATCACCAGTATACCCATCTGCAAACAAACATGCATGTGAAACAAATAGTATTGGCGAATTGCCGAACAGAAAGTAGCAGAGCATCAGCACAGCTCCTGCCATCCTTTCAAGTGAAAATCTATGCTTTGGTAACGATCTGAAACGAAATGCTTCTTTTTCTGGGTAACTAACAAACACGGGTGCTACAGTATACGTTGTACGCATCAAACTATAGAGCAGCAGCAGCAGGAAGGAAAGCTGAAGGATTCTGAGCTCACCCTTTCAACTACGGGAGTTGCCGATGAGCATGCAAGAGATGAGTGAGTGAGTGCCTCTGCCAGGGATGGGGGACGGTTATATATACAATATGACGAGCGAGGCAGAGTCAAGTCGTCTTGTCTTGTGTGATGCCTGTTCGATCATATCTTGATAATTGGTGCTCCTACGTACAGCACTTGAGCATAATGAGTAGGGAGATTGTATCTTCCGGTATCCTGTATCCACTCCGATCCCTGACGAGATGGCGAGAGGACTGAAGCTGATGTACAGTATAGTTTGGCTGGCTGGTTGTCCTCAACGACATGTCTGGCTAAGTGGCTAGCTACTCTCCCTCCCTCTCCCGTCATTTTTTAACGAAGCTTCGAATATGGAACGGTATATCTTTCAAGAGTTTGTAGTGGGGGTACGATACAAATGGCCGTCTCTCTCTCCCCCTCCTCGAGGAGTTCCACCAATGGAAGCAACGCCGACGTAGTGGCCAGGCCCAAGGTCCGCATGGTCCTGAGGAGGACAGCGAGCTCTGACGACGACGGCGAGGAGGACGGCGAGCTCTGACCACGACGGCGTGGCATGATTCTCTCTTCCGTTGACCGACCTCGATCGCAGATACGTAGCATCTTTTTTAAATAACATGACAACCCACGTGTTGAAGAAGAACTGGAAAAGAAAAAGAGAGAGTTTTACTTAGACGAGAAAAAACACTCTCGGCTTGGTTTCCAGTTTTAGATAAGTGTTACAATTAAATATCTATTAAATAAAAGGTTATGTACTGTAGATGTTCCATTAGTGATGATTTTGCAACTTGGCACAGCAATCCATCCGTTGGATCACATCTCGATAATACTCTTGTTGGTGCAGCACTACACTTCAGAAGAGTGAGTAGGGGGCCGGATTATCTGCTGTACATGACGAGATGGGGTAGCTAGCTAGCTACTCGATCTCTCCCGTCATCTGCTCGCTTTTTCGCACCCAAACTCGACATGATATCTTTCAAACATGGAACGGTATCTTTCATCAAGAGTTTGTAGAGATGATCGGGTCATATATAGCTGCTTATTACTACATAGGAATTACTGAATTTGCTGGGGCAGGAAAACACAGATATGCCCTAATCCTGCTGCGGAACACACTCTCTCGTACGTTGGTGTGTGGTACTTTTCAGACTGTAATATACATACTACATGCAAGAATAGGAAGAAAAATTAGCGGGAACAAACCGCATAGCATCTATTTCTGGTGTTGTTTGGAGAGGGGCACTATTTTCAGAGTGAGTAGGGGTGCGCGGATGGATATATCTACTGTTCTACTGTACATGCATGACGATTGACGAGATGGGGAAAGGACCGCCAGAGCTGCGTAGACTTCTACTCCTCAACAACATGTCTAGTTAGCTACTCCTACTCTCTCTCCCGTCTATTTGCTCGCATTTCTCAACTTATACTATCATGATACCTTCTTTTCAAATTATATGCGTGGAACGGTATCTTTCATCAAGGCTTTGTAGATGGGTGCACAATCATAGTCAAATATATAGCTGCTTAATATTACGTACTCTCTCCGGGTAATATATATAGGAATTACTGAATTTGCAGGAAACAGGAAAACACAGATGATAGTATGATACTTTACGCCTTGTAATAATCAACATATACATACAAGAAAATAATAGGAAGGAAAAAAAAAATTCTCGGCAAGCAACCATGGCCACATCCACACATAGCATCTATTTCTGGTGTGGATGTGTCACCTACTCATTCATCATTATTTCTCAAATAGATATAAATGGTGTGTACGAATGTGTCAATGTCTCCTAAACAACATTTTAATTTCGTAGCACAAAACAACAATTTTCATGTAGTACAGTAGAGACATGGTAGCGAGGGTGAGTGGCACTAGTACAAAAATCTTAATTGTTGCGCCTTAACCGATCGAAACGGTTTTTTGCAACTGCTTAGTTAACATGTCACGGTTAATCATGAGGCGGCGGTTGTCCTACTCTACTCGATTATTCGATTAAGGAAACACCATAAGTCGGAACGAACCGTCAAAGGAGCCGCCACCACGTTGCTCGCCGTAGTAGAGCCCACCACCACCCCATGTCGTCGTTGTTTGCAAAGGCTGGACCCGCTACCGTGTGGAGCTCTCTTGGCCCCCTCGCTGGATCATATCCGACGCTGGCAACCATTGCAAGGCCCACCCGTCGTGGATCCGCTGCACACGTACGTGAGGTAAGGCTAACAGAGGGTATGGCTTAGTTAGTATGCTGTCAGCAGGCTTCGGCTGTGGAGAACTCAGGGGGCTCACGTAATTGACAGTGCATAAGTACATGCACACGTATACATCAAGCCTTTTGCATGCATTGCATGGTACGTACGTACGTACGTGGCTGCATTATTCTCCTGTTCACACAGAGATGTGGTTGCCTATACTTGCGTGCACCTTACCAACTGATTAGGTATGCACGCCTACATCAGCCTTGCTGACCAAGGGATTCAAAGAGGGGTGAGATTTACATTACATGAAATTGGTTCCGGGGTTCCGGTGCAGTGCAGGTACGTGCAGCCGCGGCTTGGACCAGCTAGCTAGGGCCGCGTCTTGGGCCTTCGATCGGCACGGGATGGGCTACGCTAGGCAAAGGGGTAGGGCAAGCGGCCGGGGCCTACGCAGTTGGCTGCTGGGACCGCGAGGGGCCGGGGAGGTGGCGACTCGGGCCTTTGGCAGTGCAAGGCGGGCTAGGCTAGTCCTGCTGGGCTTCGACCGCGCGTTGGGACTGCTCGGGGTGCGACGGTAGCGAGTCCATGCTGCGCTAGGGGCTTTTCTAGGTCGGTTGGTCGCGTGGGGGCCACGTGAGGGAAGGAGGGAGGAGGCCACATGGCTCGATGCTCGACGGATGACGGATCAAAACTGTAGGCATATTTTTTTAATTGTATTTGAGATCGAATTCATTTAAAGATGTTTAAATCTGTCTATATCTGAGTTCGAATATTCAACATCTGATACAGTATCCATATTCGAATACTTAAATCGTATATTTATGATATCGACATCTAATCGTACTTATCTGACATTTGACATTATCCATATTCGAATCCAAATCCAATTAGAAATATGTAATATCAGTGATATCCGTCCACATCCGATCCGTTTTCATCCATAGTTCTAGGCTAGCGGAAAGAAGAGAGAGAGAGGTGGAGAAGGGTTTAGCCGAAGAGAATGGAGAAGGATTCTCCATCTTGTTAATTAAGGCCTTGTTTAGTTTCTAATAAATTTCAAGATTCTCTATCATATCGAATCTTTAAACGCATGTATAAACCATTAAATATAAATAAAAGAAATACTCCTTCCGTCTACGAAATAATCAATTCTTAGAATCCGTGCAAGTCAAACTTTTTTAAGTTTGATTAACTTTATAGAAAAGAGTAACAACATCTATAATATAAAATGCGTATCATATGAAAATATATTCTATGATAAATCTAATGATACTAATTTGATACCATAAATTTTAGCATTTTTTCTACAAATTTGGTTAAAGTTTAAAAATTTTGACTTAGGACAACTCTAGAATTTGGTTTTTCTTGGACGAAGGGAGTAACTAATTGCACAGTTTGTGTGTAATTTACGACATGAATTTTTTGAGCCTAGTTAGTCAATGATTGGACAATAATCATCAAATATAAACGAAAGTGCTACAGTAGCCAAAGCTAAAAATTTTCCCCAACTAAACAAGGCCTGATATGAGGAGAATTCAAAGGAGACTTTGAGACATACTCAAGATTTAGAATAATTCAAGGAGAGATGAGAGGATGTTGCTGTGAATTTGTGCATTCCCAATGAAACTCAAAACCGACTCACAAACATAAGCACTCACCTATAAATATTTCTATATGTATGCAACATTTTATTAGCGGGTAAGACCTAGGATCTACATATGTTTCACATAATTACAGAAAAAAATTTAAAAAACTCGTAAATTTGGTTTACTAAAAAACCCGGGATGTCACTAGTATAATGAATCTCTATACAAGCGGTTCCAAACCGGGATATCACTAGTACAATGAACCTCTATACAAGAGGTTCCAAACCTATTTCTACAAGCGTTTCTTAGACCCGTCAGCGTTCCACTGGTGGTTAATTGAGAATCGTCTGTAGAAATCGATTTCTACTGGTGGTTTTGAACAAAGATTTTAATCATAGGGATGACCCATTAGCCAATAGGATTCAAAGACGCAACCTCTGCCTCATGTGTAGCCTCCTCTACCACTCCACCCATTACTTAATTGTTTCTATATTAAAGTTTGGTTCCCCACGTATTATCCTAAACCGAGCAAACATTGATTGTTTGAGACCCTAAACGGATTCAAATGAAAAAGTTGTCAACTATAAAGTTATATAACTTTTCAAGATCTACAACTTTTATATTGGTAGTTTCTCCATCCAAGGTAATTTATAAAATTTGAATTTCAAATTTGACAAATTCGAACATAGTTTTCGATGACAAGATGATTTCAAATGAAAAAAAAATCAACTACAAAGTTTCATAACTTTTCGAGATCTACAACTTTTATTTTAGCGGTTTTTTTATGTAAGGTCATTTGAAAAACTCAAAAATCAATTTCAAATTATTTCTACATTTGGTTTTCTTAACAAACCGCCACTAGAAATCCTATTTTTAGTGGCGGTTCCTTAAGAAAACCGCATGTACGGTTCTATTTGGAAAACCGCCAGTAAAAATGGATTTTCACCGGCTGTTTTCTTAAAAGAACCGCCTGTGAAAATGCATCATTTCTTCTAGCGGTTTTCCAGTGAAAATGGTTTTGTACCGGCGGTTCTTGAGTCAGGCCCACCAATTTCTTTTTATAGGTGTTTTTTAATTGAATCCGCCTGTAAAAAAATCTACCGCCAGCAAAGAGTTTTTTTCTACTAGTGTGTTACTCTCCCTTCCATCTAGCACTAGCCCCTCTATATATCCGCACATGTACATTATTGCTATAAAGTTGAATCCATGGTGAGCCACGTCGTCAAAATACTACAGCCATTGGATCGCCACTTAATTCCTCGATCTAACCGTCCATACATCGCTGCGCCGGTAGCCGAACAGGCTGAGCGAGTGCCTATCTACTACTCTTCCTTCCTCTAGCACTAGCCCTTCAGTAACTGTTCCGCAAAGTTCGATTAAAATTATTTCACAAGTGAAAACTGCTCCACCGCCATGAAATGAACACTCACATACCTCATCAGCTTGCACATATAAAATGAAGAAGTGGCATGTGTCATCCGGCTGTTCTTTCAAGGACCGATGCATGTTGCCATTGTTCTCGCTTCATTTGGGATCTGAGTGCTAGTTCTTCTATCATTATTGAGGATCCAAGACATACAGTAAGAGCAGCAATGAAGATGTTGCAAAGCGATAGAGCCTATGGGTATGAAGAAATAATTCTTTTTGGTTGGCTTTGCTTTTAGTTTCTGTTGGGATGAGCTCCTTAGGGATCATTTGGATAAGTTTTGGATTCTCAAAAACTAGTTTTTACCTCTAGTTTCTAAAATCTGGATTCTAAGCAAAAACTGGTAGGGTGTTTGGATCCTCCTAGTTTCTAAAAATATGATTTTATTTATTGCTCACTGGATCACAAGAAACTGACAAATGTTAGATTGATCTCCACCGGCCCAAGTCCAAAGACTGGGCCGGACCCTTTGACCCATCCTGATCGAGGACGTTCAGCCTTCTACTGGCTGGTGTTCCCCGCCGCCACCGCCTCGACCACGAGCTGGTGTGACAACCACGAAGGTATAATTCACTCTCTTCCTCCCTGGATCTATGAGATTCCAAGTTGTTTATCCCGAATAGAAGTAAAGTACCCGCTAGATCTACACTCTAGACGATCACAGAGAACTAACAACAAAAGCTAGGTATTAACAGCTTCTTGGTTTTTAAGAATCTGGCAAAAACTGGCTTGTTTGGATTCCATCCAGGTAAAAATAGGAGAGATCCAAACAGGTTACTGGTGGGTATTACTTAACTTGATTGAGCAGTCTTATGCTATTTTAGCAACCCTATGTTCTCCGTAATCTCATTGTTTTAGGATGCTTTGATCCCAACACTACTGCCAGTGCAAATATTATCATGAGAGCATGAGCACTCAAATAGTGGGCACCTTAATAGTATGAGATCATGAGCACTCAAATAGTTCCGTTTAAAGCTACAGAGTTTTTTAGGAAGAAATAGCTACACAGTTTGAACCTATGATATGTTCCTTTTATTTAATCACCCACATAAATAAAATGCATTTTATAAATCCTACAGCAACGGGGTTTCACCCTAGTATTTAAGAATGTGGAGGGAGTATGCAAAGTGTAGGTAGCTTCAAAATGATATATAACTTCCTTTTTTTTCTATGTTGTTGTTGATAAATGTACAACATTCGATCGAAAGACAGAAAACCCAACAAATCAGCACCAACTTGGATTATGGATGGTTTTTTGTTGGGCTTTAATTATATTATGATAAGAACTGAATTAGAACTTGGCAGGACCTAGTGACAAATAAGAAGCATAAATTTATTCTTTTTCATGTACAACAATAACGAAGACACACACATACTCGAGTCAAGTTTGCAGCTGATAGATGAATGATGACTGCAGAAGCAGCCGTGATTCTTGGTACAAAGAAATCAACCCATATGTCAATCTTACGGAACACTTTCATCACTGACTTTCTTTTATTTCTTTGAGAGGCCTTTTCACTGATCTTTTATGCACCGGCACATGCTTCACAATTGCGTAGGAATGGCAGGGTGATGAGGTTGCAGTTGCCGCCCGCCTGCATGCAGCGGCAGCGCAGTTTGCAATTACATGATAACGCAGGGGTCGGGTGGTAGATTCTCCTCGCAGCAGACGACCCACGGGTAGCCGCGGCACTGGCACGGCGTCCATGTCGGGCACTTGTTGCACACCGGAGGCGTACATGGCCGTGGTGGTGCCGGACATGGCGGCCGTGGTGGTGGTGTCGGACATGGCGGCGGTGGCGGCGGCCTGCAGGAGTGGCACCGGCAGGAGCGCGGCGTGGCGCAACTGGGTGGACACGTTGGCTGCGGGTTTGGGCATGGGGACGGGCACGGACAAGGATATGGGTATGGACATGGGTATGGGTATGGACATGGGTATGGGATTAGCTTTTTGCACAGTTCTGGCTCGGTGGGCGGAGGCGGAGGCGGAGGCGGTGGTGGTGGTGTTTTCTCCTTCTTTGGCGGGGGCACAATCTCAATTTTGGTTGCGAAACATCCGGCCTTGCACCGGAGCTTGCAGCAGAGGTCTATGGCGTCGAAGGTCCCGGAAATGAGCACCTTGTCCTTGTCGTACTCCACCTTGTCAAAGACGAACCCGCATCGTTCTGCATGCATGAGTACACACATTTGCATGTCTATGATCAAAAATTATCTCGTGGGAAGAACATATATATGACGTACATGTATGCATGCATGTGATCAGTTAGGGCACGTTCGGTTCCAACGGAACCTAGTACCGCGGTTCCAACGGAACCTAGTACCGAAACCGATCCGGCCAGGATCGGTGTTGTATTTTACATAGCCAAAGATCATAAGGAAAAGTTCGGGCTGGAAATCAGGCTAAACGAACGGGCCCTTAGCAAGGATCGATCGACGTCAACGTCAGTTACTACACGCACCTTGGAGGCAGCAGAGGATCTTCTGGATCTTGGTTCTGCAGCGGCTGCATCCCAGGTTCAACGTAATGGCCACCGTCGACGTCGGCATCTCTGCAAGATTGATTGATCTCTATACATATGATCTCTGTATGACAGATTCATGAACAAAGATATATAACCTGCTATGCCTTGCTAGCTTATTATATTTGTGTTATTCGTGCTAGGTAGAGAACCAACTGTGTGAAAAAAAGGGTCGAAACTAAATCTAATGCGTGCTCACCGTTTTCTCAAGGAAATATTCAAGAAATGCAGGTTGTTGAGCACTAATAAATGGAGCTCATGACCACTAAAGCAAATAAAAACGGGGTGATGATCTCATCATCAGACAAATAGATGGAGCACAGAGGTGTGTTGTGTTCGTTTGATGGCCATGTGACCGTGTGTGTGCTAATATATATAGGCGGCGGCACGCCCAAGATTTAGACGACGATTGGTAGCCTTCTCCAGGCTGGAAAGATGTATATATGCAATGCATTCGGGTGAAACAGGCACTCAATCAAGTTGCAGGCTAAAAGGGCCGGGCCCTGCCTAGCTAGAGCAGCAAGGGCATTGGTATTTTTCACTGACTCTTGATGGAGACTACACACCACGTTTGCTCTTGTAAAATTGTGTGCAAATATATATGGTGGATTGAGTCGTCATTCTTGTGCACAGCATGCACAATCCAACCCACATCATCCCGACGTCATCTCTTTATGTTGCACCCTCATGATCCTCCTCTCTTGTCCCTTGGATGGTGGGCTCATCAATAAGCTGGCAATCATTTTGTTCTGCTCGATCTGCTTTCACAAAGAAAGTCCATCTGAAACGCAGGTATAATTAACATTTCCAATGGGCAAGCAATAGCTAGGGCCGTCGAGTTGGAAACCACCCCTTCTTCCAGCTAACATCACCAGCATTAAGCTGCAAATTAATGGGCTGTTTGGTTTAGGGATTGATCCTATCCGTCATCAACACATCCATCTCCTGATGGGATCAGAGATGTATCCGTCCAACGTTTCTGAGGGAACAAATCGGTCCATGATTTTAGCGTGCCGGTGGAATCACTACCGGAATCTCCTTAAATGCCAGAGTGTCCACGGGTTTGCCAAGTGCATTCTGTCAAGACGATTCCAGTAGTGTATGGATGAGTGTCGACTGTCGACTCTCTGTGAGTCAGTCTCTCAGATATAGGTTTGGATGATTCCATATGTTTCGGCATGCAATAGCTAGCGCCGCCCAGTTGGAAACCACCCTTCTTCCCGCTAATTAACATCAACAGCATCAAGCTGCAAGGTTGTTTGGTTTGTGGACTACAATAAAAAATGTAAAATAATAAAGGTGTACGCCAAGATCCGATGATGGATATATACACATAGATTTTTTGCTATTTATTTGTTGGTAGATTTTTTTTTTACTAAATCATCAGTCAGATTTGTATACGTTTGATTGTGCTTTAGGATTATTTATGCTACAACTGTCTCCTAGATTGCATCTTAAAAAACCTAATAGATTTGACCACGTAAAATCTGTCGACAGTGCATGCGTTGCATTTGGCGCAGCGATCAATATAAACTCAGAGTCGGCTAACTGAAAGCCAAAGGCGCGAGAGGAAGGCAAATATATATGTATATCTAGCTTTGTTCGTGATTTTTGTTGACGGCCACGTACGAGAACAATGATTCACAGTCCAGCAGGTTCATTAATCATGTCAAGTCAGTAGCCGCCACATATTTGTCTCGTGCATGCATTATTAGCGCGAGCGAGGGCAAGGAGAACTTGCTGCTAGCTAGCTGCTGGTACGGTAGTGGTATAGGTCCTGCGAATTATAAACTCACAGCTAGTGCGAGAGCGAGGCACTTCAACTTGCACCAAAAGGCAGCTCATCATTCGAACTTTGTTTGCTTATCCTTGAGAAGTAAGGATCACTTTACACTGCCTTGGTCATTTTTCTGGGTTATTATTGCTTTATTTAGGACTAGACTAGATAGTGTCACTGTTTGGTACTGTAAGCTAGGTGCCCTGTCCACAGAGTGTTATATGTTAATTTAACCTAAGGACATAAAGTGGCTCCACGCTTCCTAGTACTAGTATTTAGGACTGTGACACTTTAGGTTGGTAGAAGATCTCGATCAGCAAGAAAATCGCTAAGCCCCTCCTATGGCACAGTGGCATATATAATGTCCGTCTATATGCGTGTGCAAGTGGTCTCTTATTTGATCTCTTTTACAATAGATGGAAAAGTACAGTTAGTATACTTCCAGGTACTTTTATTTTTTTATTTTCATTAATGATGAAGGGATTATTTATAAAATTTCATTTTTGTTATTGAGGGCATACCCGTAATAAGTATATATCCTTGTGTTCATCGTGCATCTCATGTCATGTCCTCCTCTCGTCTCCAGCCTCCACGGCTCCACCTCGTGTATATCCGTGGCTCTGGCGTTCCTGCGGCACGCAGCCACAGGCGATGGTGCAAACTAAAGAAGCTAGGCCGGCAAACATTTGGTGGATGACACGCAGCACGCTTGCTCATGGTCATGGAAGCTGGCCGGCCTCGCGCACACGGGCGCGTCACTCGTGGAGTGCCCTTGCGCAGGCGTACGCAGACCAGGCGGGAGTTGCAGCAACCTGGTGGCGTGAGGAAGACCGGGCAGCTCTAGACCCTCTAAGTACCACAAACACTACTACATAAGAGGCCTTTGGTCACTTGTCCAAAATGAACAATAATCTCGGCCAAAGCAGAGTCCAGGACAAAAACATATTTAGTCCCGGTTGGTGAGTCTAACCGGGACTAAAAGTCCCCTGCCCAACGGCTATTATGTCAGACATCGGCAGAGAGGACTTTTAGTCACGGTTGGTCTCACCAACCGGGACAAAAGCTTAGCCTTTAGTCCCGGTTGGTACCACCAACTGAGATTAAAATCTTTTGTCCCGGTCCGTCCCACCGGCCGGGACTAGTGTTGGAATTTAGTCCAGATTTTTAAAAGGAACCGAGACTAAATGTCCCTCCCCATATTTGAACTCTTCTTCCCGTGGCCGAGCCCATCGATCTTCACTCTTTTGCTGTGTTCTTCATTTGGAGTTGCTTGTTCTAGCTTGCTCTCATCTCCGGCTATTGATTCATTTCATCGTTTCTACACCGTCATCGACTTGTTAAGAGGTCATTAGTTTCATCTTCTCAACATTTAGAAGCGGCGTATGTCATTTCCTAGTGTTATGTATATTATTTTTTATTTTATGGTTTTTTAAGAGGTTATAAGCTTCATCGCCATTTCAAAAGCGACGTGTTTTTTTAGAGAAATAGTGGTAATATGTTTTTTATTTTAATTAGTTTAGAAAAAAATAAAAACATATAATACTTTAATTTGCAATTTTTGACCGATTTAGTTAGTTAATTATAACTAGTATACATACCACATTTCATGATTATTTAAGAAAAAAGAGAATTTTTGTGCTTTTTTAATTTAGCTTGTTTAGAAAAATTAGAAATATAGAATTTTAGGTTTTTTTTACTTTAATTTCTCTATTAAAAATAAAAACATATAATACTTTAATTTGCAATTTTTGACCGATTTAGTTAGTTAATTATAACTAGTATACATACCACATTTCATGATTATTTAGGAAACTAGAGAATTTTTGTGCTTTTTTAATTTAGCTTGTTTAGAAAAATTAGAAATAGAGAATTTTAGGTTTTTTGTTACTTTAATTTCTCTATTAAAAATTAGAAACTTATAATACTTTAATTTGCACTTTATGACATGGTTAATTAGTTAATTATAACTAGTATGCATGCCACATTTCATGATTAGTTAGAAAAACCAGAAATAGAGAATTTTAGGTTATTTGTTACTTTAATTTCTTTATAAAAAATTAAAAACTTATAATACTTTACATTGCAATGCAGACAATGACACGTCATTGGATGTACAATGCCGATCGCCGCTCCAAAGAATTCATTGATGGTGTGCATTATTTCTTAAGAGTGGCCGAGGAAAACAAGCGTGATGGATTCATATGTTGCCCATGTGCCTTGTGTCAGAATTTGAAGGAATATTCACTCACATTTGTTGAAGTCGGGTTTTATGCCAAACTATATTTGTTGGACCAAGCATGGAGAAAACGGGATAATAATGGAAGAAGGTGAAGGAGAACAGTTGGAGCCTGACGGCATTATTGCTCAATACGGTGACTTCGGTGATACAGCAATGGAAGAAGCTGAAGATGAGGCAGATGCAGAAGGCGCACCTGTTGAAGATGATGCTCTTGGTGATGTCATTCGTGAGGCACAAAAAGATTGCGAAAGTGAAAAAGAGAAGACAAAGTTTGACCACATGTTAGAAGATCACAAGAAATTATTATACCCATCTGCCCAGGATGGGCAAAAAAAACTGGGTACAACACTAGAACTGTTAAAATGGAAGGCACAGAATGGTGTATCCGATAAGGCATTTGGGCAATTACTGAAGATCCAAAAAAAAATGCTGCCAAAGCCTAATGAACTGCCCACTACTACGTACGAAGCAAAACAGATCGTCTGTCCTTTGGGATTAGAAATCAAGAAGATACATGCATGTCCTAACGACTGCATCCTATACCGTGGCAAGGACTACGAGAATTTAGATGAACGCCCCGTATGTAAAGCATCACGGTATAAGATCAGGCGAGATGACCCTGGCGATGTTGAGGGGGAAGAACGTCCCAGAAAAAAATCCCTGCAAAGGTTATGTGGTATGCTCCTATAATACCACGTCTGAAACGTCTTTTTAGAAATAAGAACCATGCAAAATTGTTGCGGTGGCACAAAGAAGACCGTAAAGTAGACAACATGTTGAGACACCCTGCTGATGGGTACCAGTGGAGAGCAATAGACAGGGAATTTCCAGAGTTTGCAAAAGACGCAAGAAACTTAAGGTTCGCTTTAAGTACGGACGGTATGAATCCTTTTGGTGAGCAAAACAGTAGTCATAGCACTTGGCCTGTTACACTATGTATCTACAACCTTCCTCCATGGTTATGCATGAAGCGAAAATTCATTATGATGTCGGTGCTCATCCAAGGCCCGAAGCAACCGGGCAATGACATTGATGCTATCTAAGGCCATTAATTGAAGAACTCCTTTTATGGAGTGAAACAGATGTTCGTGTGTGGGATGAGTACAAACAGGAACACTTCGACCTACGAGCACTGTTGTTTGTGACAATCAATGATTGGCCTGCTCTAAGTAATCTTTCAGGGCAGACAAACAAGGGATATAATGCATGCACACATTATTTTGATGACCTTGATAGTATATATTTGAAAAAATGCAGAAAGGTCGTGTACCTTGGGTATCGTCGATTTCTTTCTATGAATCACCCAGTTAGAAAGAAAGGAAAGCATTTTAAAGGTAAGGCAGACCACCGATGCAAGCCTCGCAATAGAACTGGAGAAGATGTATTTGAGATGGTTAAGGATGTGAAAGTAGTTTTTGGTAAGGGACAAGGCAGCCAACCAGTTCCAAAAGATGCAGCGGGTCATGCACCCATGTGGAAGAAGAAGTCAATATTTTGGGAGCTACCCTATTGGCAAGTCCTAGAGGTCCGGAATGCGATTGACGTCATGCACCTAACAAAGAATCTTTGTGTGAACCTTCTAGGATTCATGGGTGTATATAGTAAGCCTAAGGATTCACTTGAAGCACGACAAGACTTGCAACGCATGGAAGAACGAGACAACCTGCATCCAGAGAAGACAGATGATGGACGCCAATATTTAAGACCTGCTAGCTACACTCTTAGCAATGAAGAGAAAGAAATCATGTTTGAATGCTTAAGCAGCATCAAGGTCCCATCTGGATTCTCCTCTAATATAAAAGGTATAATTAATGTGCCTGAGAAGAAATTTCTGAACTTAAAGTCGCATGACTACCATGTGCTTATGATGCAATTGCTTCTAGTTACATTAAGAGGAATTCTACCTCCACATGTACGTCTAGCCACCGTAAAGCTATGTGCATTCCTCAATGCAATTTCTCAGAAGGAAATCAATCCACTAGAACTAGCTGCTCTACAGAATGATGTGGTTCAATGTCTTGTCAGCTTTGAGTTAGTGTTCCCACCATCCTTCTTTGATATCATGACACACCTCCTAGTTCATTTGGTCAAGGAGATCAATATTCTGGGTCCTGTGTTCCTACATAATATGTTTCCCTTTGAGAGGTTTATGGGAGTTCTGAAGAAATATGTTCACCAATGTGCTCGGTCAGAAGGAAGCATCGCCGAGGGCTATGGGACAGAGGAGGTCATTGAGTTCTGTGTTGAATTCATTCCTGAACTTGACCCAATTGGTGTTCCTGAATCGCGCCACGAGGGGAGACTGAGTGGAAAGGGAACACTAGGAAAGAAAACATACATCGGTACGGGGGACGATTCTTTCAATAAAGCACACTACACAGTTCTTCAAAACTCATCCGTGGTGGAGCCGTATGTCACGAAACACAAGGACTTCCTACGATCGCAATTCCCAGAGAAGAATGAAGGTTGGCTTATGCGTCAGCACATAGACACTTTCAGTGATTGGTTACGAAAAGAATGACAGGGTAATGACCAGATTGATGAGCAACCGTATTTGTTGGCTAGGCAACCATCATGGCACATCCTCACGTACAAAGGGTACGAGATAAATGGAAATACATTTTACACCTTAGGGCAAGATAAAAGAAGCACGAACCAAAATAGTGGAGTTCGCGTAGACACCATAGACCCGAATGGAAATAGACAAACATATTATGGTCGTATAGAGGAGATTTGGGAACTAGACTACGCACCTAATTTTAAAATCCCTTTGTTCCGGTGCCAATGGGTGAAGGTTACCGGAGGCGGGGTGACAGTTGACAAAGACTATGGAATGACAACAGTGGACCTCAACAATGTTGGTTACAAAGATGAACCATTCGTCCTTGCTGCTGATGTGAATCAGGTGTTCTATGTGAAAGACATGTCTACAAAACAGAAGAGAGGGAAAAATGACAACAAATCAACAAACGAGCCAAAACGCCATATAGTTCTCTCAGGGAAAAGAAACATTGTGGGAATTGAGGACAAGTCAGATATTTCAGAAGATTATGAAAGGGATGACCGAATCACGCCTTTCAATGTGACCAAAGATCCGAGCATACTGATAAATGCTGAGGACAGTCCATGGTTACGTCAAGATCATGACCAAGGAACATACGTCAAAAAGAAGATCACTATTGTGCCCGCCTAATAAATAGATTGCAATATAGTATGTGTATGTGACAATTGTAACTTAAGATGTTTATATTAATTTTTCTTATTTTATATCATTTCAAATAATGAAATGACATTTAAGTTTGCTATTATAAGAGATGTGTCAATTATTTGTCAAATGCAAAAATAGTCAAACTTGGTCAAATGACAAACTAAATTACTTAAAATGATTTTGAATACCAGTTTGTTAGATATCATCAAGATCTAAACTTTTTATATAGACAACTTTTCTATTTGAGAAAGTTTAAGTTCATAATACCCACCAATTCTTGAATCTCACATAAACTATATGAAACTACATGTGTCAATTGTGGATTTTGAACTACACCTTCGCAACACTTTGTCAAATGCAAAAATGGTCTATATATTAAATGTAGATTTTGATGAGTGGAACAATATTGGTATTCATGACTTTTCCGTTCGAGACCATCTAGGGTTCCGAAAACCGATGCGTGGCTATGAATTCTATCAAAATTCAAAATTGAGTGGTTCAAACTTTTCCAAAAGAAAAGTTGACCATTAGACAAAATGTAGAACTTGATGAGTGCAACAAACTTTGTAGTCATTACTTTTCCATTTGGGACCATATAGGGTTCGGTCAAAGTGTGTGTTTCTAAAAACCAATGCTTTGACTTTGGTCAAACTTGGTCAAATGACCCATTTGATGACTTGAAATGAAAAAATTTGAATACAAAGTTGTTAGAGATAATCAAGATCTACATTTGATATATTGTCCATTTTTCCATTTGGATAAATTTGAGCCAATCCTAAGCACATTTGTTCAAAATCTAAGACGGGTATTGGTTAAACTTGGTCAAATGACAAACTAAATTACTTAAAATGAAAAAATTTTAAATACCAATTTGTTAGATATCATCAAGATCTAAACTTTTATATAGACAACTTTTCTATTTGAGAAAGTTTAAGTTCACAATACCCACCAATTCTTGAATCTCACACAAACTATATGAAGCTACATGTGTCAATTGTGGATTTTGAACTACACCTTCGCAACACTTTGTCAAATGCAAAAATGGTCTATATATTAAATGTAGATTTTGATGAGTGGAACAATATTGGTATTCATGACTTTTCCGTTCGAGACCATCTAGGGTTCCGAAAACCGATGCGTGGCTATGAATTCTATCAAAATTCAAAATTGAGTGGTTCAAACTTTTCCAAAAGAAAAGTTGACCATTAGACAAAATGTAGAACTTGATGAGTGCAACAAACTTTGTATTCATTACTTTTCCATTTGGGACCATATAGAGTTCGGTCAAAGTGTGTGTTTCTAAAAACCAATGCTTTGACTTTGGTCAAACTTGGTCAAATGACCCATTTGATGACTTGAAATGAAAAAAATTTGAATACAAAGTTGTTAGAGATAATCTGATGTAATGGTGAATATTGTTGTAAGCATAAATAAATAAGAAATAGAGAAAAGTTTTTAAAAAATAATTCGATGTAATGGTGAATATCACGTATATCATGATTTTGGAGATAAATGATGATAAATAAACAAAATTTACGTTTAAATATTGCACAAACAAATTTTTCTATCAAAAACATCTGCTTTAAGATATTAAAATTAAATAATACATTTTTGCATTAACAAAATACTAATTATTTTTCATATTTAAGTTTGTCAATATAAGTGATGAAAAGATTCTATGTTTCCAAATTTATTATGTAACCAATTAGACAAAAAGAAATGGAACTATTATTTTTTAACAAATTAATACCTATTATTCTATTTATTATGCAGTTAACAACATTAATCTAATTATTGTATGCATAAATAAATAAGAAACTGAAAAATACAATTAGTCCCGGTTCCTGGCTAGAATCAGGACTAAAGGCAACCTTTAGTCCCGATTCTAGCTAGGAACCGGGACTAAAGGGTGGACCTTTTGTCCCGGTGCGTAGCACCAACCGGGACTAAAGGGTCTTTAGTCCCGGTTGGTGCTACGCACCGGGACTAAAGGTCCCGCGTGTATTTAACCGAACAGTCGTCTTCCTCCTCGATTCAGTTCGATGTTGCCCTAATTTCTTCCTCCGCCGCGCGCCGCTCCCCGCCGTCGCCTCGCGCCGCTCCCCGCCGTCGCCCCCTTGTCCGCGGCCGAGTGCCGCCGTCATCTCGAGCCAAGGATCGCCGCCGCCGCTAACGCCGCCACCTCTCGTCCCCGGCCCGAGCCGAGGACCGTACGGAGCGACGCGTCGAGCTCCGACGACCCTTCTTCTTCTACGCGCGCGCGGCACCGACGACCCTCGTCCTCGGCCCGAGCCCAGGACGTACGGAGCGCCGCCGCCGCCGAGCTCCTGCACCGACCCTCGTCCCTGCAGGCCGAGCCGAGGACCTCCTTGCGCCGCGCCGAGCTTCGATCTTCTCCGGCCAGCACCGAGCTAGCAGTTATTGTCGTTCCTAGCCATGTTTACTTGCAAAAAATTATACAAAATATGAAAAGTGTGATTAGTTATTTTTTACCTATATACAAATTGTTTGTTTTTTTCTACATGCAAAATGTGAACAGTGTGACATGTTTATTTTTTCGTCTCGCGAATTACATATATACAAACTGTGTAATTAGTTATTTTTTTACCTATATTTAATACTTTATGCATGTGCCGCAAGATTCGATGTGATATGGAATTTGAAATATTTTCCAAAATATTTGGGGAAGTAAACAAGACCTTAGTCCCAATTTAAAGGCACAATCGTCGCACTTTCGTTTGTTTGATAAATATTGTTAAGCGAAGTTACAAATTGTTATGATAAAGGCACTTTCGTTTCCAAAATACTATTAACTTGGTTAAATTTGAATTAGTTTCATCGACACAAATCACATAATTGCATTCTTTTATGGACGAAGAGAGTATATTATATTATATATTTATAATATATTCCCAAAATTGATATACATAAAGTCTTTTGCCAAAAATAATAAAATGGACGAAGAGATGTATAATTTCTATTTTATAATTTATCATTTGTATTATATAATTTATATGATATAATTTATCATGTGTTGTAATTAGTTTGTAGGGATAGATATTGAGATGAGATGTATAATTTCTATTTTCTAATTTATCTTTTGTATTATATAATTTATATGATATAATTTATCATGTGTTGTAATTAGTTAGTAGGGATAGATATTGAGATGAGATGTATAATTTCTATTTTATAATTTATCTTTTGTATTATATAATTTATATGATATAATTTATCATGTGTTGTAATTAGTTTGTGGGGATAGATATTGAGATGAGATGTATAATTTCTATTTTATAGTTTATCTTTTGTATTATATAATTTATATGATATAATTTATCATGTGTTGTAATTAGTTTGTGGGGATAGATATTGAGATGAGATGTATAATTTCTATTTTATAGTTTATCTTTTGTATTATATAATTTATATGATATAATTTATCATGTGTTGTAATTAGTTAGTGGGGATAGATATTGAGATGAGATGTATAATTTGTATTTTATAATTTATCTTTTGTATTATATAATTTATATGATATAATTTATCATGCGTTGTAATTAGTTTGTGGGGATAGATATTGAGATGTTGTATAATTTCTATTTTATAGTTTATCTTTTGTATTATATAATTTATATGATATAATTTATCATGTGTTGTAATTAGTTTGTGGGGATAGATATTGAGATGTTGTATAATTTCTATTTTATAGTTTATCTTTTGTATTATATAATTTATATGATATAATTTATCATGTGTTGTAATTAGTTAGTGGGGATAGATATTGAGATGAGATGTATAATTTCTATTTTATAGTTTATATTTTGTATTATATAATTTATATGATATAATTTATCATGTGTTGTAATTAGTTAGTGGGGATAGATATTGAGATGAGATGTATAATTTGTATTTTATAATTTATCTTTTGTATTATATAATTTATATGATATAATTTATCTTAGTTGTTGTATCGAATATTGTCTAAGTTTAGCCTATCCAAATAATTTTTGTTGATCGCGTCAAAAACTTTTAACACTTGATTAAATTTGCAGAAATGGCCAATCCGAATGACAACATGGATGATGCAATGATGGACCTAATCAACAGCGGGGCCAATCCAAATCCCCAAGGCGAAGATGATGGGAGTCAGTACTTTGTTGATTATGAAGAACTTGTGGGAGACAATCCTGATCAGGTCTATCTACAATCTAGTATATATGTATATATATATATGAAATTAAAATCAATGACATTTATACTAATATATTTATACTTGTTTGTGTAGCCCTCTAAATCGGCGACAACTTCTGAGAAGAGTAGAAAAGTGCGCGGCCCGAAGAAGCCGTTGGAGGGTCGGTACATTCTATCGGAATTCGATGAGGGTACAGGACAAGTACTTGGAGCTAATTCTAAAAAATTTATTGTGCACTGTGGCTACCTTGTAAGGGACAGGCTCCCGGTCAGTGCTCGTGAATGGAGGCAACGGAAAGATAACCCTAATATTAGTTTTGTCTCAGATCGTGACAAGGAATTGATTTGGCAAGATATCCTTCAACATTTCACGCTCGATACACAGGATGAAGCTTTGAAGGAGAAGGTTAAAATCTGGGCTATGCAGAAGATGGCCAAACAATTTCAGGCTTGGAAGAAGACATTATACAAGACTTTTGTTGCACAAGGCCGGACACCAGATTTCACCAACAAGGCCTACGTCAAGTTGAGGCCTTTTTGGGATGAGTTCGTAGAGTTTAAGAACTCAGAAGAGGGTCAGGCACGGATGATCAAGAATCAAGAAAATGCTAAACAAAAGCAATACCACCATCACTTGGGTTCAGGTGGCTACAGGACTGCTATTCCTAAGTGGCAAAAGCTGGAACAGGAGATTCTTGGGAGAGGGATCGAACCAGAATCAATGCACTGGCCCGAGCGCGCCAAGTATTGGTTCTTTGGTCATGGGGGAACCATAGACCTAGAGACCGGAAAGATAGTGTACGGCGAAAAGCTCGAGAGAGTAGGACAGAGAATGGCCTATGCTAGAGGATTAGTTGAAAGCGGCACCTGGCAGCCAAATAGAGAAAAGGATGAGCTGACATACGCCCTGGAGACTGCTGAACACGGTGGGCGAACCAGAGGCTATGGGGAGATATCATGGGAGCATGGCTTCCCTAAAGATAGACCGACTTATAGAAGCCGCCAACGAAAGAAGGAAGAGGAAGCAGAGCGGTTGCATAGGTTGGAGGCAATGGTGATTGAGTAACGCGAAGCGGCTCGTGAAGCGATAGCACGAGAGAAAGCGCTTGAAGAGAGAATGAACGAGGAGATCAAAAGACAAGTGCAGATTGCAGTAAGTTCTATACAAGGGCAAACTGCATCACAGCCTAGAGTCAACATTAGCCCCCCCCCGGTCAGTTGAAAAGTAGTTGCGCTTCCACAGAGATGCCAACTATTCAAGACGACGTGGGGCTGCAATTTCCGGTGGATGACATCACTGAGCCTCTGACAACATGTGAGCTGCACATTCCACAGGGGACTGCCACAGTCATGGTTGCTGTCGCTGTTGTAACTCCTGTCGACCCTACAAGGACACCAAGAATCCATGGGGCGATAATTCCACCTGGATATGCTAGTGTCTCGGTGGATAGAGTTGTCAAAGGCTTCAGTAATGTGCAGCTTGAGATAGAAGGAGGTGATGGAGAGAAGACTCTAGGAGAAGCAGAGAAGACTTTTATTTGTTGGCGCAGGCGCTACATCATTATTCCTGGGGCATCACCTAGTAGTCTACCACCACATCCTCGTCATGAATCTAATCCTAGGTGCGGATGAAAATTGACTATACATTTGTTCACTAAATTTATTTTGCATTCTCTTAGTTAGCGGTTTACTCATATACCTTTTATTTTCACAGGTGGTCACCGACATGTCATAGTGCTGCGGGTGATGACGAGGGAGTGCAAGACACGGCTGCATCGCCTCGGTCTCCAATGCCACCACCTAGGGCTCCAACACCGCCACCTAGGGCTCCAACACCGCCACCTCAGGCTCCAACACCGCCACCTAGGGCTCCAATGCCGCCTCCTCGGGCTCCAACACCGCCACCGGCCGCCCCATCGCCTCCACACGTGGCTCCAGCACGAAAGAAGAGGCCGGCCACAAAATCAAATGTGTCGGCCGCCCCGCCGCCAAAAAAGAAAGCCTCCGAAAAGAAACAAGCTATCATTCCTAAGAAGCTGTCCTATGAGATGACTGATGCAGAAATAAATGCTTCAGTAAAATCAGATGTGGATAGTTTCTTCAAGAAACTTAAGACTGAAAGAGAAGCCAAGCGAAACCCTGAGAAGCCGTACCTCTTACTACGGCCAGAAGATCTACGACAAAGGGTTGAGGCTGAACAAAAAAAGAGGCGTGAAGCTCATAAAGAATCATCGTCTTTATCGGACTATGATCGCACTTTAAGAAAATCCATAGAAGAAGAGAAGAAGAAAGAGAAAAGAGCACGCAAGGGTGTAGCACAGCTCGGGGAACAATCAAAGCAACCAGTGCCCCCGCTAGTCATTGGAAATGAATATGGTTCAAACATTGACGTGCTAGACCAGCAGATACCGGCAGATTTAAAATTTGAAGAGCTTGAAATTTTTTTTGCGGAAACTGGTCTTAGCTTAGCCCAAATGATAGCGGGGGCACCAATTGAAAGTGCTCCACAAATTGATCATTGGCAGAAGGAATATACATATGGCAAGAGTTTATACAACCCTGCAGCCCTCAACAAGCTTGGAACGCAAATGTACATGCTAAACAAATGGTACATGGAAGCGTGTGTCAGAAAAGCAGATGACTATATTTGTGTCCGAATTAGAAACTATCATTACTTCCGTGGTGATGATATTATTTATGTTCAATTTAATGAGCTACACCAACTATGCCATATGGACGCTCTTGACGAATCTCTAATGAGTTGCTTCTGTCTGTAAGTGATTCTTCCTTTCAATAATGTCTCTGTAACTTATCATGTATATATATAACTAATTACAGAAACCCGCTATACATATGCAGAAACATGATGAGGGACCTCAGAGTTAGAAATGACAAGGAGATTGGATTTGTGGATCCAAATATTGTATTCAAAGACCACAAGACCCCGTATGTTTTATGGAGAACTCAAATAGAGAGAAATCTACGGAGGTTCTTGATCAACCAAAAAGATAAAAGATATATACTCTTTCTCTACAACTTTAAGTAAGTGTGGTTATCGTGTGTACATTCTATTTAACTAATTAATCAGATCAATATGAAGATATATACTAATTTTGCCTACATATGCACACAAATGCAGCTTTCATTGGATACTAATTGTCATTGATCTCTCGCAATGTCAATTGGTAATCTATGACTCATTGAGAAAACCACAGGATGATTACCAAGAAATGATAGATATTATCCAGGGTAACTCCGATCTCTATATATTAAATTCTGCTCTTTTAACTTGGTAATGGATAATTAATAATGATCGTTTTATTGCTAGGGTTTGGGCTGGGTTCGTGCAGAAACACCGTCCAGAGTTGAATGCAGCACTTTCAAAGCCCATCTTACTTCAGTGGGTTCTACGGCAGACACCGGGCAACAATTTGTGTGGCTACTATGTGTGCGAGTTTATGACGGTGTATGCCAAAAGAACTAATCTTGAGCACCTAAAAGTATGTAACATGTATATATAATAAGTATATTTCATTTATTTGTTGCTATTTAATAAATCCTATTCATACCTCTAACTTTTTTCTTTAATGTCTATTAAAGGAGATGTGGCTGAAGGAGCAGGTGTTGGATGCGGTGCGCCTAAAAGGAATTAAGGAGACAATCGCAGGATTTCTTAATGACCAAGTCCTGGATTCTGGCGGCGAGTGCTACTTCAACCCTCAGGAGCAGATGAAACCAAATAACGATGATCATTTGTACGATGCTTGAGTGGTGGAGAAAAATTGTGTTGTAAATACTTTGTCCGTGAAGCATATGTGTAAATATTTTATTATAGACCTATAGATATAATTATTTATATATATAGTGTTTTATGGTATATTTATATGTAATTCTTTAAATTATATAAATTATATAGGTGTGCGTTCTATAAACTACCAGCAAACAATACGTATTCGAAAATAACAATAACATAATTGGTGGTTGAATGCATTGTGAAATCGGGGATACATATATGAGTTGAGCATGGAACCACGATGCACCTCCAACCAATGGTATGAAAAAGTAGAGTTATTAGAGCATCTCCAAGAGAAGGCTAATAATACTTCCAAAACTAAAGGAGAAAAACCAGTGGATCCAACAGCTCTCCAAATCTTTCCCCAAGATTTGCTCGCTCTTAAAAATTGAGCCCGCGCCCCTCATATGTTTAGACTAACGGCATGCCCCCAATCTTCTTCCGTGCTTCTCTTCTGCGCTCGTGCCCCATTCTGGTAGAGAATTTCTGTGCTCCTCCTCCCATGTACACCACTCTGCTAGCAGTCACCCTCCATCCTTTCATCGGCATAGAGAGGTGCTGCTGCAATTTGACCACGAGCATCTCTAGATGCACACGGCCGCTAAACAACCTGCTGGGGCCGCCCCGGGGCATGCTGTGCGGCGCGGTGGCGTATAGAAGCAGGTTGCAACGACATTGATCCGACCGATAGTGCTCACAACTAGAGTGAACAGCAACGTCGAGGTCCAGCCCGTGATGGCTATTGGGGCGCATCCCGTCAGGGCATCTGCGGTCTTTCTCGGCCTGCGACATATGACGGTGATGCTCCAGATCCCCAGGCTCCAATGGTCAGACTCCAGGAGCTACAAAGGATGGAACAGCTGGCCAGCGGAACAAGGCAAGCGGATGGAAAAGTCTGGTTCCAACTAAGGCCTTGTTCGTTTCTGGCGGATTGGCCTGTTCCCGGGCCTATTTCAGGTGGAATGTTGCGGCCCGTTTCTAATCTGGATGTAACTGGAAATATGCGTTCATTTTGGCCTAACGTGGAATTAAAATTGGACCGAAACAAAAAACCGGCTTTGCTTTTTTACTCTATCCACGGCACGGAATGGAACCGGACCTCTTACCCTCCGTATTGATTCCGGCTCCTAGAACACGCCGAGCAGCCAAGGCAAAAAGAGGCGGACAACTCGAGCAGCAAAGGCAAGAAGAGGCGGACGACTCGAGCAGCAGAGGCAAGAAGAGGCAGCGCAGGGCAGCGCGGGGCGACCATGGAGCGGCGTGGGGCAACTACGGGGTAGCACCCTTCCCCTTCGTCCTTCTCGTCGATACAATGATCCCCTCGCTCTCCCCTTCGTCCTCGTCCTCTGTCCCTCCTCTAGGGTTCTTGGATCTCTAGTTCTAGTTGAGAGTCCAAGTAGTAGGATGGTGGTGGTGATGATGATTAGTTTGTGGGGGTTAGAAGTGGGCGTCGATCTATCCTACTCCAGTTTGAGCTGAAAATATTGTTGAAGGTTGTTTATATGGGAGAAGAAAAGAGACGGGAGAACAAGAGGAAAAGTCATCTCTCTCCACAAGCTCGCTTCCCTTAAGATCTGAAGAAGATGAACCCACAGTTTTAGCATTGTCTTCTAGTGATCTGCATTCTTAGTACTGCTCCGCCGTAAGTAGAGTTTTATTTTTTTCCCCTTTCAGTTACTGCACCTGCACGTTGAATCGAGACCATGGCGCAAGTGGCAAAGGTTACAACGTTATTTTTTCCAAAAAAAAAAAAAATCACCTTCGAAAGCTGTTTGCATTGTGCCAAATTGCATGCAATGGTCTCTGAGTGTTACCCTGCTGGCTCAAGAATTTGTTAGGCTTCAGTTACTTGTTCCTTATAAACAATCTACTATCTTTTACAAGTGAGTTTAGCAGAACGTATTCATCACAAAATTGGATGAGCCAGTTATTTGTTGAATGCATGTAAGATAATGTAATATAACCATAACTATTTTAATTGGGGCCTTAGAGTACTACAGCCCACGAGTTACTGGATATCAACACGGTACATGGACATGACCACAATTTCATCCAAGCTGTACCTCCCATTTTGATGCAGGACACTTTTTTTTGTCAGATGTGAATATTGTACAGCCCTTGATTGATCTTATCCACTTAGATTTGAGTGTCGAACTTGCACAAGTGAAGTCCTTATTTATGACTATTTATTCTTATGATGGTTCCTCGTGCGATTACATGCTGCCATCAGGATACACTTTATTATCTCCCACTAGCTGGTTTTGATTGGCGATTTGGCAAAATTATACTAAATTAACATCGTAGTTCTCTGTCTTTGTTGTCCGTTGCTTTTTACAGATAGAGCGCTTTCTTTTGTGAGATGTGAATATGTAACACCTTAAAATTTGCCTTTTGGAAATAAAGCTAAATTAATTTAATTTTTGTATGGTTGTGCTCATGAAACATAGGAAAATAATATTTGTCATTAAAATAAAACTTATCATAGAATTTAGTAACATGTATGTGCACTCATGCTGGAGCATTTATATTTTTATACTGTGTGACTTTGACCAAAGTTCAAAACTGTTCAAACTGATTTGAAAATGGTTTGGAAATAAAAGAAAAAACAAACAAAAGAAAAAGGAAAACAACTTTCCCCTCCCCTCCTCTCTCGGCCTCGGCCCAAGCTCCCGCAGCGGCCCAGCTCAGCAGCGCCGCGGCCCATTCCTCCCCCTTTTCTCTCTCACAGACAGCCCCCCACTCCCTATCTCGCCGACACTTTGGGCCCACCTGTCAGCCGGCTTCTTCAACCTCAAGCCGTGACCGGCTTGGACTCTGCTCCAATGGAATCCACCCGATTTCCTGGGATTTCCTTGCCAAGTTGCGAAACCGAGCCTCTACAAAACTCCACGACCTCTCCTGCGTTTTCCTTTTCCTCATCCAGAAGAGCCGTGAGCCCCAAACCGTTGCCAACCTTGCTTTCGGATCTCGCCGAGAAGCAGAGAGCGCCGCCGCCGTGGAATTTCCTACCTAAGACCGTGTCAACGAAAATCAACGCTGCGCCGAGCTTCGGGTTGAGGTGACGAATACGCCGAGCCCTTCATTTTACTCTCTAGCGCGATCTATCGCTCCTAAAACTTCGCCGAACATGCACAGGGAGAAGCTGTCCGCCTTTCTTCGTGGTGCACCTCTCCAAGCCCTTCTAGCCTCCGATCGGTACCCTAGGTGAGTTCGCGGCGAGCTTCTACGTCTTTCCATGCTTTTAGATTGTTGAATCATGCGCTGAAACGATAGATGACGAGTGTCGGCGAACTTCCGGCCATGGAGCCGCCATGAAGCTCCTGGGCGCCGCTGGCCGAAACCCACCCATCCCCTGGATGCGTTCTGAACCCTCGGATCAGGATGAAAACAGAACGTACCCCTTCACTGGTTTTTATCTTAAAGAGCCCTGTGTTTTCTCGAAATAAACCCGCGGTCCCTGGCGCCTTTGAGAAATTACGTTTTGCTGTTTTGAAAACATAAACCGCCACAGTTTGAATTAAAATACGTTTTCAGTATTTACAAGTTTGCCACTAATTTTCTTTTGGCCATAAAATGCTCATTTTAACTCCGTTTTTGTCCATTCAAATTTCGTTAGATCCGTATTCGCGAGCTCTACATGTTAGAAGTATTATTTCTCTATTTTGAAACTTTTTATTTTTGTAGTAACATTTAATTAATTATTTAACTATAGGAAATCTTAGAAAATTCATATCTTCTACGTTTTAATTCTGATTTTCGTGAACTTTACGTTTATGTGATCGTAGCGCTGCGTAGAATATTTTCATAAAATTTTATCTTTGATTTCTCACTGTTGGTGTATTGTTCTAATTATAGCTTGTTTGATTCGTGTATGATTGTCTACATTGGATTGCGTGTTGTTGATTGATGATCGGGTATAGACGGTGAGCGATACGTTGGTGATCAAGACCAATCTTTTGACCAGCAGCAGCAGTTTCACGAGAGCTTTGATCAAGGCAAGTATAACTTGGGATCATCCTTGCTACCTACATGCTTTTAATACAGATATCATATGCATGTGTCCACCTTGATGACCTTAGCAAAATCATAGATATTTGTTATCCTGAATTCCTTGTTACCAAATTGGGTAGTTCTTGCTAGTGCTTGAATATAATACATGATCTTGTAACATGAATGTTTGGATATACAATAAATAATAAAATAAGCTTTCTAGCAACTTGAATATAAAGGGTGGAAAGAACTCTGGCTTTTGCTAGATTGATCTTGACCCTCCATAAGGACTTATCCCTTGGCAAAAGCTAGGACAACTCGTACAACCATGAGGGCTATATGGCTCTGGCTTTAGTCAAGTATGAGTAATTTTTCTAGCTCGTTAGCGGTTACCCGTGTGGCGCAATTGGGGAATAGCAGACCGTGGATTTCTGCGGGTGAATCACATGGACTGACTAATGAAACCAAGCGGCCCTAACTTGTTAGACGAACCTTTGAAAGACTTCATAGTGATCCCTGCCGACCTCCCTAGGAAGGGGGTTAAGAGACTAGCTACCTCGGGCGAAAGGGTAAATCATGACTCATGGGTAAAGATGTACAACCTCTGCAGAGTGTTAAATCTGGTATACTAGCCGTGCCCACGGATACGGGCGGACCGAAAAACTGACGGAATAGATGGACACTGATGAACATGATTAATGATGATAAATGATGGTTTATTATGTTGTTTATATGTGTTATTCTTAATTCTTGTATAAATTGATCATGTGGTTATGGGATTTAATATGCTACCTTGATATTTGCTATCCAATGATTAAACAAGCTATTCACTATTAAAAGCTAAATGCTGTCAAACCAGTGTCAGCTTTTTGAGCCTCATGAACCCCTGGTTATACTTGTTGAGTACGATATGTGCTCACTCTTGCAATTTTCCCCAAACCTTAGGAGAAGTTTAGGCTTGTGAGCAACCAGTCAGTTTGATCCTGTGGAGAGGAGTTAATACCCGAAGTTTGGAGTTGTCTATCCGTTGTTTGATACTGAAGGTTATCTCTTTTATACTAAGTACGTTATATATTTATGCATTGTCTTTTGATATTACCCCTTATTTGTAGCTATATGTGAGATTTGCCTTTTAAAACTCGCATATGGTGCATATCTGGTTTTGTCCTTAAAATCGGGTATTCCAAAGTGGTATCAGAGCAATGCTGACTGTAGGACGCAAGCCTAGTTAGAACTGGACGTTTTAGCATGCTTCTATCTTTGTTTACCTCTTGCTTTCACCTTGACCTTTTTTGAGCAAGAACCGTGGGGCAAAGCCCCCCGACAACAGGGAATAATAAACACAAACAAACTGTTTACAGAGAAAAGAGAGAGAGAGAGAGCTAAAATCTAACCAGAGGTTAGAGAAAAAAAAAACTAAACTAGGAGCTAGAAAAAGACAGGACAGAAAACAAAAACTAAAGAGGAGAAGAAACAAAATTACAGGGCGTATAGCCATGACAAAATGGATTGATGCAGGCTTGGTTTAATTCTGATAAGATGCTCCATGACTTCATCTTTGAAGTTTCTCTTCCAAGTTCCCAGGCTTGGAATCTTACTGTTGAAAATAAGATTATTTCTCTCATTCCAAAGACACCACGCTCCTATCAGGAAGATCTCCATGAAGAAAGGCCCACTAAAAGCTTGCTTAGCAATATGCAATTTCTGGTGGATGTTAGCATTTTCTTCCCAAGTAATGCCAAGTGAAAACCATCTGCTAGATGCTGAGGGGCAGTCAAAGAATAGATGCTCAGAGGTTTCTTCAACACCATTCTGGCAGAGAACACAATTATATCCAGATTGCAGAAACTTTTTCCTCCTTCTCAGAATATTTCTTGTATTTAGCCTATCATTCAGGAGCAGCCAAGCAAACACTTTTATCTTCGGCACACACTTTGTTTTCCAGATCCAAAGAATAGTTCGGTGAGGCCGTATATATTTGAAACTGTACTGGTAATACCTACTGGAAGCATATTCCTGCTGACCCCAAATGAAAACCCATTTGTCCTTGCCTTCCTGTCTGATGGGAGTCATGAGGTCAAGTTTATTTTGCAGCTGGAGGAACTCATTATATGCTACTCTTGACATGGGAAGCTTGAAACAGTCTAGGAGATCTTCAGAATTTCTTCTAAGCAGAAACTAATTGTGTCTCCCTTATTTGGAGTGTTTCACCTTGACCTTGATAGTTGCTAAAAGTTATGCTTACTTCTTGCCCAGTTCTTTTATAAAATCTTGTCTCTATTCTAAATCCTCCCTCTTTGTCTCTTTAGATGGATCATAACGAGGAGACCTTTGGCAATAAGGAACAAAAGCACCCAGATATGCCAACTGTAAAAGCATTCGACAAGGAGAAGCTTCTAGCCATGCAAACACAAGTAGTGGAAGGAATAACTCAGAATAAGAACTCTCAACAACGCATCTCAGGACCCGTGAGGAGACAAGTAGCAGAAGCTTGGAAAATATGAGAAATCATGAAAGTGTTGGGAGTAATACATCAGGATATCAGGATCAATGCCACTGTTGTGAGCATTATGGTCTTCCTTGTCTTCGGAATATGTCATCTAAAAAGGAAGTTAAGACAAAACCAACTTGTGTGACTAATGAGGATAAGAAGAGGAAGGCAAAAGCACTAGAGCCGAGATTGGGAAGTGATCAACACCCAAATCCTAAGGTGTCACATGTAGCTTCAAATTCTTATCGGGAAAATTCAAACCTTGGAGATAAAGAAACTTCTCAGGCTAACCCCACTGCTCATGAGGTATGCATAGATGGATGGACAATTACTTATAGAGAATTTCAACCTCGGAGGATCAAGCAATGTAGAAAGAAATCTAACCAGGCAAAGATAAACCATCAGAGTCTGCAAGTTGATAACACACCGAGCAACACTTCAGTGGAAAGTAACATCACAAAGGATCCAGCTAAGAGAAGATGTTTTCACTGTCAACAAGGACATTATATAAGCTCTTGTCCACAAAAGAAGCAACCAATGCATCATGAAAGTAGCCTCACCGAGCCTAAAATTTAGGAGTTGTGTCCCCTTGTGTAATAAAAAAATGCTAGTAGCGAAAGTTGAGTTTGTGTGCCTTGTGAACCTTTAATGCTTAATTGCTTGTTATTATGTTTATGTTTGATTTGGACTTTGTAATGAGTGTAATGATTTTGTGAGTTTCTTCACAATTTCATTTAGTTTATAGATATAAGGTATAAGGATTAATGAAATAAGTAGTTGGGTTTGGCTATCTCTTGTTTCTATCCTTTGTTGTTTTCTGGAGCAGTCTGCAATAGTTCTGGTGTATCTCAAGATCTGATCGTGCAAAGTTTATCAAATTTTTCTGGGAACAACTAGACTTCATGATCTTTCTCTGACCATAAGGATTACTCTCATAGCTGTTATGGTTTGGAAGTTACAAAAATCACAAGATGATACAACTGTGCTGTCAAGAACCTGGACCAGTTTTGGTTGCTTACTGTTTGAGACAAATATACTATAGAATTTGGAAAAGTGATCTATAGAAAAGTTGTAGACAATTTTCTAAGATTTCTAACAGTATAAGCTGGAACTGATTTGGATGAGTAGAACCTGAGATATGATATTTACACTTGGATGTGTTCTGTTTCAAAATCTGGACAGACTTGGTAATTCCCAGTTTCAGCTAAATTAACTTCAGAATCTGGGAAAAAGTTGTATACCAAAGTTGTAGAGGATTTTCTAAGCTTTTCAAATATGTAAGGATTGTCTCCAGATGAGTTAAGAAGCTCGGGATATAACTTTTGGAATTTACTGCACCTTGCTGAGACATTGTCAGGATGGATAATAATATAATATGTTTGGTTGTTTTAACTAAGCTTAAAGACAGAATCTAAGAAAGGCTTCTATATGGAAGTTATAGGGAATTTCATAAGTATTCTAACGGTATAAGATACAACTCTATTAGATTAATAGAATAAGAGTTATGTCTATTCTACTACGCTGGTGTTTTCATATCACGAGAAAATTTCAGGATACCTGTTTATTCTCTTGCACATAAGATCTTTGAGATGTCAGAAGTTCTCAATGTTAGTTAACTTGTTTGGAAAACATGCAAGCTACCTTTCTTGTGTCCCCTAGTTGACTTTTCTTAAGGAGGGTAGTACCTTGAAGTCACGAGCTTATGCATTTTAAAACTATCTTGGAGTGATAATTGTCTTCAGAGATATTCTATGGATATGATCTTCTATCCTTGCCGTGTTATTGACGTTGGTCACTTGATGACAGGGAGTGTAGTGTCCCATGAATCCGGAGCACAATATGACGCCTCTCATGGATAGGTGGGAAGAATATAATCATCTTGCCTTTGAAGAAAGATGCTATGAGTATGACAAAGTTGAGTGTTATCAAAATAATAATACGGAAGAGCAAGTTGACATTGAATCAAATCAGAATCCACAACGACGGAAGCGTAAAAGGAAAGCCCGTAAGAAGCCTGCTCATGGAAATAAAGTACAACAAAATTTTATCAATGGAAGACTGAACAATGTGGATATGAATAACATTCAAGGAGCCACCAAAGTGGTGGGTGGATATATTCAAGTGGACTCAGTGTTAGTTTTTGCTCTGTTTGACCGAAGTGCTTCCCATTCTTTCATTTCTGCCAACTTGGTAAAGACAATTGAGCAGGTGAAGTGTCCAACCAGGAAGCCTTTGTTAGTTCAAACTCCAAAGGGAGTAATACAGGCAGACCAGGTTTGCTCAAATATTAATCTGGTCATAAGCAAGGAGAACTTCACAGCAAACCTCATTGTGCTAGAGTCACTCAACATTCCTTTAGTTCTTGGCAATGGATGGTTATGTGCACACAAGGCAGTGATCTATGCTACCCATTGGAAAATTTTCTTAACCGCACCATCAGGGAAAATAATTGAGTATCAAGGTGGTCCACTTCTACCGGAGGAGGCATATCCATGCTAAGTTATCATGTCCTCGAGTTGTATAAGTCAAAAAGTTATTAGTCAAGGTGGACCTTGAACAATTACGAATAATAGACATTTTATGGAAGTTTTGTTCACAAGTTGTAATCTCGAGACATGAGTGTTTGCTTTTGGAATGCAAATTGTGAAGTTGAAATAGTTATCAAGATCTTTTTCCTGTTTCTCTTTCGGAATCCGTGCCTCTTCCGAATCTCGAGGACGAGATTCATTTTAAGGGGTAGATTTGTAACACCCTAAAATTTGCCTTTAGGAAATAAAGCTAAATTAATTTAATTTTTGTATGGTTGTGCTCATGAAACATAGGAAAATAATATTTGTCATTAAAATAAAACTTATCATAGAATTTAGTAACATGTATGTGCACTCATGCTGGAGCATTTATATTTTTATACTGTGTGACTTTGACCAAAGTTCAAAACTGTTCAAACTGATTTGAAAATGGTTTGGAAATAAAAGAAAAAAACAAACAAAAGAAAAAGGAAAACAACTTTCCCCTCCCCTCCTCTCTCGGCCTCGGCCCAAGCTCCCGCAGCGGCCCAGCTCAGCAGCGCCGCGGCCCATTCCTCCCCCTTTTCTCTCTCACAGACAGCCCCCCACTCCCTATCTCGCCGACACTTTGGGCCCACCTGTCAGCCGGCTTCTTCAACCTCAAGCCGTGACCGGCTTGGACTCTGCTCCAATGGAATCCACCCGATTTCCCGGGATTTCCTTGCCAAGTTGCGAAACCGAGCCTCTACAAAACTCCACGACCTCTCCTGCGTTTTCCTTTTCCTCATCCAGAAGAGCCGTGAGCCCCAAACCGTTGCCAACCTTGCTTTCGGATCTCGCCGAGAAGCAGAGAGCGCCGCCGCCGTGGAATTTCCTACCTAAGACCGTGTCAACGAAAATCAACGCTGCGCCGAGCTTCGGGTTGAGGTGACGAATACGCCGAGCCCTTCATTTTACTCTCTAGCGCGATCTATCGCTCCTAAAACTTCGCCGAACATGCACAGGGAGAAGCTGTCCGCCTTTCTTCGTGGTGCACCTCTCCAAGCCCTTCTAGCCTCCGATCGGTACCCTAGGTGAGTTCGCGGCGAGCTTCTACGTCTTTCCATGCTTTTAGATTGTTGAATCATGCGCTGAAACGATAGATGACGAGCGTCGGCGAACTTCCGGCCATGGAGCCGCCATGAAGCTCCTGGGCGCCGCCGGCCGAAACCCACCCATCCCCTGGATGCGTTCTGAACCCTCGGATCAGGATCCAACGGATGAAAACAGAACGTACCCCTTCACTGGTTTTTATCTTAAAGAGCCCTGTGTTTTCTCGAAATAAACCCGCGGTCCCTGGCGCCTTTGAGAAATTACGTTTTGCTGTTTTGAAAACATAAACCGCCACAGTTTGAATTAAAATACGTTTTTCAGTATTTACAAGTTTGCCACTAATTTTCTTTTGGCCATAAAATGCTCATTTTAACTCCGTTTTTGTCCATTCAAATTTCGTTAGATCCGTATTCGCGAGCTCTACATGTTAGAAGTATTATTTCTCTATTTTGAAACTTTTTATTTTTGTAGTAACATTTAATTAATTATTTAACTATAGGAAATCTTAGAAAATTCATATCTTCTACGTTTTAATTCTGATTTTCGTGAACTTTACGTTTATGTGATTGTAGCGCTGCGTAGAATATTTTCATAAACTTTTATCTTTGATTTCTCACTGTTGGTGTATTGTTCTAATTATAGCTTGTTTGATTCGTGTATGATTGTCTACATTGGATTGCGTGTTGTTGATTGATGATCGGGTATAGACGGTGAGCGATACGTTGGTGATCAAGACCAATCTTTTGACCAGCAGCAGCAGTTTCACGAGAGCTTTGATCAAGGCAAGTATAACTTGGGATCATCCTTGCTACCTACATGCTTTTAATACAGATATCATATGCATGTGTCCACCTTGATGACCTTAGCAAAATCATAGATATTTATTATCCTGAATTCCTTGTTACCAAATTGGGTAGTTCTTGCTAGTGCTTGAATATAATACATGATCTTGTAACATGAATGTTTGGATATACAATAAATAATAAAATAAGCTTTCTAGCAACTTGAATATAAAGGGTGGAAAGAACTCTGGCTTTTGCTAGATTGATCTTGACCCTCCATAAGGACTTATCCCTTGGCAAAAGCTAGGACAACTCGTACAACCATGAGGGCTATATGGCTCTGGCTTTAGTCAACTATGAGTAATTTTTCTAGCTCGTTAGCGGTTACCCGTGTGGCGCAATTGGGGAATAGCAGACCGTGGATTTCTGCGGGTGAATCACATGGACTGACTAATGAAACCAAGCGGCCCTAACTTGTTAGACGAACCTTTGAAAGACTTCATAGTGATCCCTGCCGACCTCCCTAGGAAGGGGGTTAAGAGACTAGCTACCTCGGGCGAAAGGGTAAATCATGACTCATGGGTAAAGATGTACAACCTCTGCAGAGTGTTAAATCTGGTATACTAGCCGTGCCCACGGATACGGGCGGACCGAAAAACTGACGGAATAGATGGACACTGATGAACATGATTAATGATGATAAATGATGGTTTATTATGTTGTTTATATGTGTTATTCTTAATTCTTGTATAAATTGATCATGTGGTTATGGGATTTAATATGCTACCTTGATATTTGCTATCCAATGATTAAACAAGCTATTCACTATTAAAAGCTAAATGCTGTCAAACCAGTGTCAGCTTTTTGAGCCTCATGAACCCCTGGTTATACTTGTTGAGTACGATATGTGCTCACTCTTGCAATTTTCCCCAAACCTCAGGAGAAGTTTAGGCTTGTGAGCAACCAGTCAGTTTGATCCTGTGGAGAGGAGTTAATACCCGAAGTTTGGAGTTGTCTATCCGTTGTTTGATACTGAAGGTTATCTCTTTTATACTAAGTACGTTATATATTTATGCATTGTCTTTTGATATTACCCCTTATTTGTAGCTATATGTGAGATTTGCCTTTTAAAACTCGCATATGATGCATATCTGGTTTTGTCCTTAAAATCGGGTATTACAATATGTCATTTATATGATTCAGAGTAGCATCCATATGCTTCAAGTCGTTTGACTGCTACTTGAACACCACCAGGCAATAGGCCCTGAAATTAGTAAACATTACAAAAAGAGTAGTGTGCTTTCGCTATGCCAAAACAGCACAAAGGAGACACCTCAACTAGTGACTCGGAACTGAAATTCGTCACTAATAAGCACATTAGTGACGCGGGTAAACAACACGTGTCGCTGCTAAGTTGTTGACCATGCCCCATGAACAAGACACGTCACTAATGGCATGTTATTAGTGACTCGTTCTAAGAAAACGCGTCACTGATAATAGAATTGACGTGTTTTAATTTGGCACGTCACTGTTATAGATACATATTAGTGACTCTTCCCAACAAAACGTGTCACTATTAATAAGCGTGACGCATTTTACGTAGACACGTCACTGATATGGAGAGATATTAGTGACTCGTACGAACAAAACGCGTCACTAGTATTAAAAGTGATGTGTATTGTCCAGACACGTCACTGCTATTTATACATATCAGTGACTCTTGTTGAGCCCCGTCACTGACTACCTGACAGTCTCCAAAGTGGTGGGCAATATATATCAAGCAACTCCAACAGTTTACTATATCTCTCCTCTCCATTCTTGATTTTTTTGGCAAATTGACAAAAAAAAACTCATCAACAGTTTTCGTGTACTTTCTCTGATGGAATTGAAGATTGCACTCCTGCTCCTCCTTGACGACAACCAAGACTGATGTTGCTACTCAATGATAGTGCTTATTAGGACCTATTTACAAGAGTCGTGTAGGCAACATATCCTCTGAAACGGGGTTGTAGTACCCAGACCAAAGGAAACTGGGCCAGAAACCTGCAGGCCGGCCCAAATTAACATGTACCCGCATCCCTCCTCCCTCTCCTGTCTGTAACCCTAAGTCTCTCGGCAGCTGCCTCTCTCCCGCAGCCCTATCGCATGCGCCGCAGTCTCTCCCGACCTTGACTCTCCAGCAGCCAGTGTAGCCATTCGCGAGCAAGACGTAGGTAAGAGATGCTCCTTTGCACTGATTCGTTTTGCCCAACATAGGGTTGGGTTGGAATACTTCGTTTTGGCACTGGTTGTAGGAGGAGGCGGAGGGCAGACGCAGGGGCTTCATCGGCGGTGGGCAGAGTTGGGACACTGGGCGAGTCCTCTTCGAGACCATGAGGCACCTCTTCCGCTCCAACGTCCTCATCTCTGGGCTACTGGAGTAGTGCTCTAAGATCGGTATGTCTCTGCTCATCATAATATGTACATATACATCAGTAAATTGTGAGATAAAGGCCTACTGGTTTACCTTGATGATGCATTTTTGATTCCTTGCCCTATTTGATCTAGTAAAGTCTAATTACTATTGTGTACCTTTTGTAAATTGATGCTATTAGACTATTCCTAGATCCACGACTGCTCCTCATCTGCTATAGAATATAGTTATGTAATTAATTTGTTCAAGTTTGGATGGTAGCTGAACTCACGCAGCATGAATATGGACAGGCCAATAAACTATGGTGGTTGCAGAGGCTTTTCAGTAGCTAGGTAGTACTTAGCCATAGTTGCTCCAATTCTTTGTCCCCATTTTGACCTCAATTTGTTGGAGTACCAATCTGATCTACATTTTAATTTAGTGCGATGCCTACTGACCTACTTCAATTGCTAGGCCTACAGTAGTTGTATCTTGGAATATAATTTCTAAAAGTATTTCCTGATCAGCACAATGTCTAGAACTATCTGTAACTTAAAATATTTTTTAATATGTCAATCTGACATATGTCTAGAACTATCTGTAACTTTCTTGCCAAGAGCTAGATGAAAAACTGCAGGTTTTACCTTGGCCTATGTTTAGTTATCACCATCTATTTTGTATGAAATATATTACCAACAATACATATATTGCATAAGAAAACACTTACATGTAAATAAATCATTGAGGACCCATGTGTGTTGATTTGAAGTGATTAGACTGTAAGAGGAAAATGTACAAATACTAAAAGTGTTTCGTCAAAAACCCATTCCACTAATGTTAGTAGGTCACTCACTGCTCTGTATGGTGACATATCTTTCAGGAAATTTTATTATAAATCTGACCCCCAGGCCCAAGCTGGGATTTTGGTAGGTGGTAATAGTTCCTACTTCCTAGTGGCCTTTTAAATGTCAAGACCTATTCCCTGGTTATCCAGTTGTAATCTTTTGTGTAGTTGATCTGCCAAGAAATCAAATCCTTACATCAAGTTTGTCCCTAGTACAAAAGCAAACACGCTCACATGTGAAACCTATCTACAAAAGTGAAATTTATTAGTGAATCTCCAGTAAATTACTAGCTCAGAAATAGCAACCGGTGCAACTTCTCGCTGTATCTATGGCCTGAAGGAAGATCAGGATTGCTGCTACCCACCACCTGTCATAGTTTGCAGCTTTATACAATAGTAAATATCATTAGAACCTTACCATGTATCTTACTGACAAACCCTTCTAGTGATATCGTCCTTAGGTATGGAGTAATGCAGGCCTGTAACATTCTCTGATAGCACTGTTAGAAATGTCAATTGTAGTCATATAAGGGGCGTACGTGAGGTTAGTTGTGATACGAGTTTGATACGGTCAAGGCTAGAGTTCCTAATTTGTGGGACTCTCCCTTCTATATATTGTACACCCCGATTGAGGTTGTTTCAATCTACTAAAAATAGATTAACATGCAGTCACCGCTCGCCTGAGTTTGGGCGTTGGTGCTTCCCTACGCGCCTCTGATTTCTACATGGTATCCAGAGCCTAAATCAATCTATCCCCATCGCCATGTCGAGCTCGAGCTCATCATCATCAAATCCCCACTCTGGCCTCAAGGTCCCAAAAAAGCTTGGGAAAAGCAACTACCCTCTATGGAAGGCGTTCGTCCGATCTGCTATACGTGGCGCTCGTCTCCAGGGTCATCTCTCCGGTGATGCCAAGGCACCCAACAAAGAGATCATCACCACCGAAGAAGGCAAGGAGAAGGAAGGCAAAAAGAGAAGCCCCAATCCAGCCTTTGAAGAGTGGGAAGTTCGTGATCAGCAGGTTCTGAATTTCTTGTTGTCCTCAATCTCCAAAGATGTGGCAACCCAAGTCGCCACACGAGAAACAGCAGGAGATGTCTGGGCGGCGATTGAAGAGATGTTCGCCTCCCAAACCCGTGCACGCACGGTCCATCTGCGCATCGCGCTGGCCAATACAAAGAAAGGAAATTCCAACATCACCGATTACTTCAATAAGATGAAAGCGCTTGGTGATGAGATGATTGCAGCTGGCCGCAATCTTGATGATGAAGAACTGGTTGAGTATATACTCACAGGCCTTGGTGAAGACTACACCTCCCTGGTCACAGCCCTTACTGCTAGGGTTGAAAAGATCTTAGTTGGGGAGTTATACTCTCAACTCCTCAATTTTGAGAATCGTATGGATCTTACCTATGGAGGTAGCGCTGGTTCAGCAAATGCCGTCAACAGAGGACGTGGCGGCTTCTCAAGGGGAGGTGGCCGCACCCAAGGTAGTCAAGGAGGGCAGCAAGGTCGTGGCCGTGGTGGATCTTCATCACGCGGTCGCGGCAACTCCAATTTTCCCAGAGGCGGTGGACGTGGCTCCTACAATAGGAGCCGTACTTCTCCAAGTGAAGAAGATGATCGCCCCCTATGCCAAGTTTGCTTCAAACTTGGACACACTGCAGATAGGTGCTGGCACAGGTATGACGAAGATTACGTGCCAGATCCCAAGCATGTAGCCGCTGCAACAAAATCCTACAGTGTTGACACCAATTGGTACGCTGACACGGTCGCCACTGACCACATCACGAGTGATCTAGACAAGTTGGCCTTCAGAAACAAGTATCATGGAGGAGATCAGATCCATACCGCTAACAGTACAGGTATGAACATTAGTCATGTTGGTCATGCTACTTTTCATACCCCATATCGTGATATTCATCTAAACAATGTCTTACATGTTCCACAATCCCAAAAAATTTAGTGTCTGTCCATAAATTAGCTTGTGATAATTCAGCCTTTCTAGAATTTCACCCTGATTTTTTGCCATCAAGGATCAGGCAATGAAGAAAACAATTCTAGAGGGATGATGCCACAAGGGTCTTTATCCTCTTCCTGCTCCACCAATAAAGCAAGCTCATGGTGTGTCTCGAGTTCCAATGTCCAGGTAGCATAGTCGTCTAGGACACCCGTCAACTAGTATTGTCAAACATGTCATTAGTCATAATAAGCTTCATGTTTCCGTTGAGTCCTCAAAAGAGTCTGTGTGTGATGCCTGTCAACAGGCCAAGAGTCATCAATTGCCTTATAAAAATTCAGATAGTATTTCTACTGCTCCATTGGAGCATGTTTTTTCTGATGTCTGGGGCCCTGCTCCTGAATCTGTTGGTAGAAAGAGGTATTATGTTAGTTTCATTGATGACTTTAGCAAATTTACTTGGATTTATCTTCTGAGGTATATATCTGACGTCTTCCAAAAATTCCAAGAATTTCAAGCTTTAGTGGAACGATTGTTTGACAGAAAAATACTAGCTGTCCAAACTAATTGGGGAGGAGAGTATCAAAAACTCAATTCTTTTTTGCTACAGTCAGCATCTCCCATCTTGTATCCTGTCCTCATGCACATCAACAGAACGGTCCTGCCGAGCGCAAGCACCGCCACATAGTAGAAGTGGGTCTTTCTCTTCTATCCCATGCTTCCATGCCCTTGAAGTTTTGGGATGAAGCTTTCTTCTCTGCGGTGTATCTTATCAATCGCACCCTAGTCGGGTTCTTGATCGCTCTACACCTCTCAAATACTTGTTTGGTCGTGAGCCTGACTATAATTTTCTTCGTGTGTTTGGTTGTGCATGTTGGCCCAATTTACGCCCGTATAATGCTCATAAGCTTGAATTCCGGTCAAAACGGTGTGCCTTTCTTGGCTATAGTCCCCTTCATAAGGGTTACAAATGTCTAGACATATCCACAGGTCGCGTTTATATTTCTCGAGATGTCATCTTTGATGAGAATGTGTTTCCCTTTTCTGAACTTCATCCGAACGCAGGTGCACGTCTTCGTTCAGAAATCAACCTCCTTCATCCAACTTTGTTAAATCTAGGGGGAGAAACAGTACATGATCAACATACTAATGCTACTAATATTCCCTGTTTAAGTGGTGATGATGTCTCAGGTTCAGCAGATGACACAAATTCTGTTCAAAATGATGACGAGGATGTTGCACCAGTGCATGAAATAACCAGCTCAAGCGACATGGAACACAAGGAAGATCCTCCGTCCTCTCCTGCACAGTCTGGCGGCCAATCTTCCTCGGGATTAGCCCCAATCATTGGGCTGTCAGGAGCCAACGGGGGAGAGGAGGTGATGTCGTCTGTGCAGCAGCAGCGGACAGCAACACAGCAACAGGCTCCATCGGCCCCGACAGCAGCTACGGGATCTTCTGTAATAGGTGTTCCTCGCACTAGCACTTCAGCTGAGAGTACGGGACACAAAGAATCCGAACAACAGGAGATGGCCGAATCCTCTGTACCAAGCACTACCGTGGTTCAAGCAGCAGCAGTTCCACAGTACCAACACGGTACACGTTTTCAAAGCGGCATCCGCAAAGAGAAGGTATATACTGACGGCACAGTTAGATATTCCTTCCTTACAACTTCTGGTGAACCTTGGAATACAGAAGAGGCATTTGTCTGATGAAAATTGGAAAAAGGCAATGGACGTAGAGTATGAAGCTTTGATAGGAAACAAGACTTGGCGCCTAGTTCCACCTCAGAAAGGTAGGAACGTTATAGGCTGTAAATGGGTGTATAAGATCAAAAGAAAAACAGGATGGAACACTTGACAGATATAAAGCGAGATTGGTAGCAAAGGGATTTAAGCAAAGGTATGGTATTGATTATGAAGATACCTTTAGTCCTGTTGTGAAACATTCTACCATTCACATTATTTTGTCATTAGCAATATCTAAGGGATGGAATCTGCGACAACTTGATGTACAAAATGCTTTTCTTCATGGTTATTTAAAGGAAGAGGTATATATGCAACAACCGCCAAGGTATGAAGATCTTACTAAACCAGGATATGTTTGCAAACTTGATAAGGCACTTTATGGTCTTAAACAGGCACCCAGGGCCTGGCATGCAAGGCTCAGTTCTAAGTTGATCAGCCTTGGGTTTCAGGCGTCTACGGCAGATACATCATTGTTCTTTCTCAATCAAAAGGACTTAGTTATGTTTGTTCTTGTGTATGTAGATGATATCATTGTGGTCAGCTCGGTCAAGCAAGCTACAGATTTGCTCCTCAAAAATTTGCAGAAATAATTTGCACTAAAGGATCTCGGTGACTTACATTATTTTCTTGGTATTGAGGTCTCCAAGGTACGTGATGGTATTGTGCGGTATTGTACTGTCGCAAGATAAATATGCATCGGATCTTTTGAAGAGCGTAGGAATGTCAAGTTGTAAGCCAGTCTCGGCTCCACTCAGTGCAAGTGAGAAGCTTACACTAAATGAAGGTACGCCCTTGGGTCCAAAGGATACCACACATTACAGGAGTGTTGTTGGTGCACTACAATATTTGACTTTGACCAGACCTGACATTTCATATTCTGTTAATAAGGTATGTCAATAAGGTATGTCAGTTTCTTCATGCACCAACAATAGCTCACTGGTCAGCAGTAAAAAGGATATTAAGATATATAAAGTTGTGTACTTCACTGGGTTTGAAAATTCAAAAATCATCCTCTACTCTAGTAAGTGCTTTTTCAGATGCAGACTGGGCAGGTAGTAGTGATGACCGCAAGTCTACTAGTGGTTTTGCTGTATTTTTGGGGTCCAATCTTGTATCCTGGAATGCAAGAAAGCAGAGCACTATGTACAGGTCTAGCACAGAATCAGAATACAAAGCAATAGCTGATGCGACTGCTGAGGTCATGTGGCTACAGACTCTACTTCGAGAGTTAAATGTCAATAGCCCAAGAGCAGCAAAGTTGTGGTGTGATAATATGGGTGTTAAGTATTTATCAGCCAATCCAGTATTTCATGCTAGAACTAAACATATTGAAGTTGACTATCATTTTGTCAGAGAGCGAGTTGCACAAGGGCTGTTAGACATTGAGTTTATCTCGTCAGGAGATCAAGTGGCAGATGGTCTCACCAAAGCTTTGTCTGTGAGACTGTTCAAGAATTTCAAGAACAATCTTAACTTGATAAAGTTATGATTGAGGGGAGTGTTAGAAGATGTCAATTGTAGTCATATAAGGGGTGTACGTGAGGTTAGTTGTGATACGGGTTTGATACGGTCAAGGCTAGAGTTCCTAATTTGTGGGACTCCCTTCTATATATTGTACACCCCGATTGAGGTTGTTTCAATGTACTAAAAATAGATTAAAATGCAGTCACCGCTCGCCTGAGTTTTGGGCGTTGGTGCTTCCCTACGCGCCTCTGATTTCTACAAGCACTTTGAACATTCATTTGTTTTTTCCTTTTCGTGGCATTGGTAGATGGAGAGCTTCCGGATTCATTTCCTACTGATCTAGCTAATAGGATTTCTATTTTTCCAATCAGCACTGAATTACTTGAATAGATCTTCCTGAACTATTATCACCATTTTTTAGGAGGCAATTGAATTAATTGTCACTAACATCATTCTATAGGAGTTTTATCATCTAATATTCACATGACTGAAATTTCATCTTTACATTGATCTTCTATATTGTACAGTACATTGTACTGTGCCATGTTTTTTAACCAAAGTTCTGTCTTGACACGGACATTTGAAGTGTTGACAACCCCCATCGATGCATACTCGATTAGAGAAAAGTTGGCCATGTTCTTAGTGGCACAGGTCATCAACAAGAAGGGAGAGTTCTATCATCCCAGTTAACTGCCAGTGATGTGTGATTGCCATTATATGGGTCTAGTGATGTATTATGTGGTTTTAACCAAAGTTCTGTCTTGACACGGGCATTTGAAGTGTTGACAACCCCCATCGATGCATACTCGATTAGAGAAAAGTTGGCCATGTTCTTAGTGGCACAGGTCATCAACAAGAAGGGAGAGTTCTATCATCCCAGTTAACTGCCAGTGATGTGTGATTGCCATTATATGGGTCTAGTGATGTATTATGTGACTGAATATATAAGTTAAGTCCAATGTTGTGATGGATTTCGAACAAGTTATGAACCTGTTGTGAATCTATCAATGAATTTGATATAAATGTGAATTTGTTGAACTTGATATCTATTTGAAGAGCTTCAGTTGTGATTGTGTAGTGATATATTGATGGATTCTCATATATGTGTTGTGAACATTGTGTTATGTGGCTCTGATAAAAAAATATGAGTGACCTTAAAAAGTAAATGTGTCACTTGTTAGATGCTACCAATGACATGGTAGGTTGATATGAGTCACTGATATCTAATTATCAGTGACGTGTTTACTGTCAGTATGTGTCGCTCATACCTCCTTATTAGTGACACGTATTCTCACTATGTGTCGCTCATAATTGTCACACCCATATTTTAAGAACAAAATAGGATGCATAAAAGACTCATATGTGCTCCAGGAACAGTCGCACATATAAGTAGACAAATCTCAAATGTACCATTGCAGTGTTTATTACATAGCGAAACGATAATAAATCACATAGTCTTATACAATAATGATAATAGAAATAAACAACGCTCTCGACAAAACCACCACACAGGGACACTGTTGACTGGTTGACTCCAAGCCTAGTACTCATAACAATAGTCCTCATTCCGAACATCATCATTTGCATAACCTGGGGTGTTGGGAAATTGCAAGAGTGAGCACATATCGTACACAACAAGTATAACCAGAGGTTCATGAGGCTCAAATAGCTGACACTGGTTTAACTGTATTTAGCTTTTATAGGTAGATAGCATGTTTATATTTAGATAGCAAATATCAAGGTAGCATAATTAAATCCCATAACCACATGATCAATGTATACAAGAATTAAGAATAACACATATAAACAACATAATAAACCATCATTTATCATCATTAATCATGTTCATCAGTGTCCATCTATTTCGTCAGTTTTTCGGGCCGTCCGTATCCGTGGGCACGGCTAGTATACCAGATTTAACACTCTGCAGAGGTTGTACGTCTTTACCCATGAGTCGTGATTTATCCTTTTGCCCGAGGTCATGAGTCTCTAAACCCCCTTCCAAAGGAGGTCGGCAGGGATCACTATGAAGCCTTTCAAAGGTTTCGTCTAACAAGTTAGGGCCATTAGATTCACTCGGCAGGCAGATATAGAGCCCCCCTTCCATGGCACATAACACGCAACCTATACACATGGACTGAGGCCGCACTATACCCAACGTGTCTAGCCATTCTTACGCCATTTAAGGTAACCACTAACAAGCTAGAAAAAGATCCTCATACTGAGCTAAAACCAGAGCCATGTAGCCCTCATGGTTGTATGAGTTGTCCCAGCTTTTGCCAAGGGATAAGTCCTTATGGAGGGTCAAGATCAATCTAGCAAAAGCCAGAGTTCTTTCCACCCTTTAAGTTCAAGTAGCTAGAAAGCTTATTTTATTGTTTATTGCATATTCAAATATTCATGTTACAAGATCATGGATTATAATCAAGCACTAGCAAGAACTATCCAAATGCATATCCAAATAGGTATCAAGAAATTCAAGGTAACAATCAACTATGATTTTACTAAGGTCATCAAGGTGGACACATGCATATGATAATTATTGTATTAATTGTGTGTAGGTAACAAGGATAATTCCAAGTTATACTTTGTATGGTCCAAATGGCTAGAGGGGGGTGAATAGCCTATTTAAACTTTCTACAAACTTCACTAAGCAAGTGAGTTAGTAAAACAAAAGGCGAAGCAATTCTAGCACTAGCTCAACTAAGCTATGCAAGCCACCTATACAAACTAGTACAAGGCTAAACACTAAAGCACAACAACAAGAGAAGGTTAGCTACACTCCTAAACAACAAGATTAAACTAAACAAGCTAAACAACTAGCAAGGTAAACAAGTAAGTAAAGGAGTGGAGAGTGATTGTTATACCAACGTTGTAGAGTAGAGATATATCCAACCAATCACTCACAATCACAATAGATAAACCTCGGCAAGAGATGACACAAGATTTTTTACCGAGGTTCACTTGCTTCCCGGCAAGCTACTCCTCGTTGTGGCGATACACCCACTTGATGGATCACGAGCTAATTGACAATCCAAAGCCAAACCCTCAGCGGGTGCCGCACATCCACTCACAAGATGGGGATCCTCCAAGCCACGTGCAATCCACTAGAGTAGCCAATTGCGATCTCCCGCGAGGAAGGCTCAAGAACCCCTCACAAATCACTTGGTGAGGCTCAAAACAATCTCCAATCACGAGCTCAACACCACCGCTGCTCCAAGCCGTCTAGGGCATCGGGAAACACCCAAGAGTAACAAGAAATCCGCAGCAAACTCAAGAATCAAGTGCCACTAAATGCAACTCTCAAAGCAAAGCACTTGAATCTCACTCAATCTCACTAGGATGAGCAATCAAGCAAGGAGATGAGTGGAGGGAGTGTTCTCTAGCTCAATGTATGTCTCAAGTAATCAAATGTGCAAGAGAGAGCCTCCCAAAGCCGGCCACCAACTATTTATAAGCCCCCTCAAAGAAACTATCCGTTGGTTGTTTTCACTGGGCTAAAAACAGGGGCACCGGACGCTACTAAGTGAGCACCGGACGCTCGACTCCCTACGTCCGGTGCACTAGAGTTGGCCACATGTCCGTCCTGAATCTCGCGTGTCAGATCATAACGGTCACCTGCGGACCACCGGACGCTATGCAGGTCCACACCGGACTCATGCGCAGAGAGTTTCGCAAACCAGCGGGTCACCGGACGCTAAGCACCGGTAGCGTCCGGTGCTCACCGGATTCATGCGCAGAGAGGTTTGAAAAACCTCTTCACACCGGACGCACACCACTGGATGCTCTCAGAGTGCGTCCGGTGCTCAACCCTAGCAGGGTCTAGCACACCGGACTCTGAGGCCAGCGTCCGGTGCCTCCGCACTCAGCGTCCGGTGAGTGTTTCTCAGTGAGAAAACACTCCCGCGACTTCTCCAAATTTCCCACCAGCGCAATAGAAAACATACACTTATTTTTCTCAAATGCTTTTCACAAACATTTTCCCAAAGGAGTTAAGTTAGCACTTTACTAGATCCTAATGCATATGCTCAAGATATAGACCTAGTAGCACTTGATTCGAGAGACGACCGTGATTTCTCCTCTTTATAGTCGGCTATCTATCCTAAACCCGATCAATCACTTCTCTACTCATCTTAGACTGGCAAAAGTGAAACCCTATGTTTATACCTTTGCCTTGATAACTTTGCTCCTCGTCTATCACCATGATCTTCACTTCATGCTTCATCCCTTTGTGATTAAGTGGCTACCTTTCCATGCCACCATGCACCTTCATCACATGTGTTGCTATGCCTAACTCAAACACTTAAACACAAGGCATTAGCAACTTGGTGTCATTAATTACCAAAACCAAACTTAGGCTTTCAATCTCCCCCTTTTTGGTAATTGATGACAACCAACACAATGATATGAAATGAAATCATAATGAACTTGAATTGCTTGTCCAAAGCATTTTAATCATGAGACAAGATTGGACAAACATTTCAATTTCGGTTTTGGTAGTACTAGCTCCCCCTACATATGTGCTTCCATGAGTTTGGTTCAAGTTTGCACATATGCATGAATTGGAATTTTGGGAGATTTATTACTACCAAAATGATGCTAAGGTATATAGAATGGACCTTTGAAGCGTGATACCAATCGGAGTTGCCAATATACCATCCTTAGCACCAATTTAGCTAGACATACATCAAAAACTCAAGATACCTCGTGAGATCACATTATATGTCTAGATACCACATGAAAATAAAACTCTATGCTAGAATTCAAATTCTATTTCTAGCAAGCACCAACCAAACAAGAGTGGTGAACTTAAACTTGCAATGCAACACCACATTATGTTAGTGCACATTCAAATGCAACAAATGGTTCATGAGTTTGCTCCCCCTATTTGTGTGCTCAAGTTTAAAAAGTTTTCTCTTCTTTTCTCGCCCTATCTTTGTTTCTTCCCCCCTTTTTGACTTTATCTTTGTTTCTCTTCCCCTTAGTCATCAATGACCACAAAGGTTCAAATTTTAGTGAGAATTAAATCAATCAATGTGAGGGTCAAATTATGGTTCAATCTAGATCACTTGCCTAGAATATGTAATTCGGTTTGATCCAAGGACAAGCTTTTTCACACCTCATAAAGTATAAGGGTTATCTTGACCATGTTGAATTACGCAACATAAGCTCATATTCTAGATTCAACACTAGGCTCACAAGCTCACAAACATGTCATATGCTATTACTAGATCAGTCAAACATAGAAGCAATAGTGGTACCATACATACATCAAAATCTTTTGATTTTCATGAATGAGCCTATTGTCATGCAAACATGTCTATATGTTCTAATCATGTCCTTAGCAAGTATGAATGCTATGTCAACCAACTTTACCTTGCTTTGTTGGAGGAGAGGCATGTCATATAGAAATGTGGGGGTGCACTCACCTCAAGTTGGATAAGTCAAGTATGTTCAATTCATTCCTCAACTTGCAAAATCTCTTCTCATCAAGTGGCTTTGTGAAGATGTCGGCTAGTTGATGTTCGGTGTCAATGCTTTCAATGCTAATATCACCCTTTTGTTGATGGTCTCTTATGAAATGGTGCCTTATGTCAATGTGCTTGGTTCTTAAATGTTGAACCGGATTTTGTGTCATCTTGATTGCACTCTCATTGTCACATAGCAAAGGCACATTTTTGAATTTGATTCCAAAGTCATTCAAGGTAGCTTTCATCCAAAGAAATTGTGCACAACAACTACCGGCACTAATGTATTCGGCCTCGGCGGTTGATAGTGCAACACTATTTTGTTTCTTTGATGACCATGAAACTAGAGACCTTCCTAGCAATTGACAAGTGCCACTTGTGCTCATTCTGTCAATCTTGCATCCACCATAGTCGGAGTCCGAATATCCAATCAATTCAAAGTTAGACCCCTTGGGATACCATAATCCAACATCATGAGTGCCCTTAAGATACCTCAATATTCTTTTGGTTGCCTTCAAGTGACTCTCCCTTGGTGAAGCTTGATATCTTGCACATTTGCACACACTAAACATCACATCCGTCCTTGATGCAGTAACATAGAGCAAACTTCCAATCATGGACCGATATAGCTTTTGATCTACCATGTTGCCACATGCATCACTACCTAGTTGATCATTTGTGCCCATAGGTGTGCTCATTGGTTTAGCTTGTTGCAACCCAAACTTCTTGATCATGTCCTTGATGTACTTTCCTTGACTCACAAAAGTGCCCTCCTTCATTTGCTTGATTTGAAGACCAAGGAAGTAACTAAGCTCTCCAATCATGGACATCTCAAACTCATTTGCCATCATTCTTCCAAACTCTTCACAAAAGTCTTGATTGGTTGATCCAAAGATGATATCATCAACATAGATTTGCAACACAAACAAGTCCTTGCCTAGCTTCTTGGTGAAGAGGGTAGTGTCAACCTTTCCCATCTTGAACCCTTTAGAGAGAAGGAAATCTCTCAATCTCTCATACCATGCTCTAGGTGCTTGCTTCAAACCATACAATGCCTTCTTGAGCTTGTAAACATGGTTGGGTTTCTTGTCATCTTCAAAACCGGGAGGTTGTTCAACATATACCAACTCATTGATGTATCCATCGAGAAATGCACTCTTCACATCCATTTGATAGAGCTTGATGTTGTGGGCACAAGCATAGGCTAATAATATTCTAATTGCCTCTAATCTTGCAACCGGTGCATATGTTTCTCCAAAGTCAAGACCTTCAACTTGAGTGTAGCCTTGTGCTACTAATCTTGCTTTGTTTCTCACAACTACACCATCTTGATCTTGCTTGTTTCTAAAGACCCACTTGGTTCCAATGACATTGTGGTTCTTTGGCCTCTCAACAAGCTCCCACACTTGATTTCTTGTGAAGTTGTTCAATTCTTCATGCATGGCATTTACCCAATCGGAATCCTTTAATGCATCTTCTATCTTCTTTGGTTCCTCAAATGAGACAAATGAGTAGTGCTCACAAAAGGATGCTAGCCTTGATCTTGTTTGCACACCACTTTGAATACCACCAATGACTTGATCCAATGGATGATCCCTTGCTATGCTTGTAGGTTGGAGTATTGGGAGTTGATTCCTTCCACTTGCATGACTTTGATTTTGATCATCATCATGAGAGCCACTAGTACTAGCTTGATTTGTATCAATTTGCACTTCTTGATTGATCATGTGAATGTCATTATCATCATCAACTTGCCTTGGCCTTATGTCACCTACATCTATGTTCTTCATTGCATTTTCCAATTGATCTCCTCTCACATCATCAAGATTTTGAGCTTCATTTTGAGATCCTTCGGTTTCATCAAACTCAACATCATGGACTTCTTCCAATGTGCCATTTGTCAAGTTCCAAACTCTATATGCCTTGCTTGTGGTGGAATAACCAAGTAAGAACCCTTTATCACATTTACTCTCAAACTTGCTCAATCTAGTGCCTTTCTTGAGAATGTAGCATTTGCAACCAAACACTCTAAAGTATGCAATGTTGGGCTTTCTTCCATTCAATAGCTCATATGGTGTCTTCCCAAGCTTCCTATGGCAATAGAGACGGTTGCTACAATAGCAAGCCGTGTTGATAGCTTCACTCCAAAATGAATGGCTAACATTGTATTCACTAAGAATTGATCTAGCCATATCAATCAAAGTTCTATTCTTTCTTTCAACTACACCATTGGATTGAGGAGTGTATGATGGAGAGAATTGATGTCCAATGCCAAGATCATCACACAATTCCTCAATTCTTGTGTTCTTGAATTCACTACCATTGTCAATTCTAATCTTCTTGATAGTGGTTTCAAACTCATTTTGCACCCTCTTGACAAAAGACTTGAATAGATCACAAACATCACTCTTGTCATAGAGGAAGAACACCCAAGTTTATCTAGTGTAGTCATCAACTATCACAAAGCCATACTTGTTGCCACCAATGCTAGTGTATGTTGTTGGCCCAAATAAATCCATGTGCAATAGCTCAAATGCCTTTGATGTGCTCATTTCACTTTTCTTAGGATGTGCATTTCCAACTTGCTTTCTGGCTTGACAAGCACTACATGGTTTATCTTTCTCAAAGGTGACATCCTTCAAACCTCTAACTAAGTTATGCCTCAATAGTTTGTTCAATTGTTTCATTCCAACATGACCAAGCCTTCTATGCCACAACCAACCCAAACTTGATTTGCTCATTAGGCAAGATGTCAATTGAGTGTCACTATCATTGAAATCAACCAAGTATAAGCTACCATGCCTAAATCCTTTGAATATTAAGTTTGATCCATCAACGCTAACCACTTCAACATTATCACTACCAAAGATGCACTTGAAACCAAGGTCACAAAGTTGTGCAATTGACAAGAGATTGAAATCAAGGCTCTCAACTAGCAACACATTTGATATGCTCATGTCATTTGAGATAGCAATTTTACCAAACCCTTTGACCTTGCCTTTCTTGTTGTTGCCGAAAGTGATAGAATCAAAACCACCATTTTGACTTGTATCAATTGATTTGAACATACAAGACTCTCTGGACATATGTTGAGTGCACCCACTATCAATCACCCAATGCCTTCCTCCGGCTTTGGAATTGACCTACAAGACAAGATCAATTCTTTTTAGGTACCCAAACTTGATTGGGTCCTCCAAGGTTAGAAACTAAGCTTTTTGGTACCCAAATGGCTTTCTTCTTTGAGCCCATCCATGGTGCACCAATGAACTTAGCATGAACACCTTTTGTGTCCTTGGTAAGCACATAGAAAGAATTAAGCTTAATTGAGGATACATGAGCTTTGGGTTTCTTGTTCATGCATTGTTGCTCTAAGTGACCAACTTGCTTGCAAGCTTTGCAATACCGGCCATTGTTCTTTACAAAACTAGTCTTGTGAGGAGCAAAAGCGGCCTTGCCTTTCTTGGGATTATAGCCTAATCCCTCTTTATAGAGAGAAGCTCGTTGGCTACCCAATCACATAAGCAAGCGGTCTTCACCACCATAAGCCTTGGCTAAGGTGTGATTGAGCTCTTTTACCTCCTTCTTGAGAATTTCATTCTCAACTTTTAGTGTGGTGTCACAAGTGAAACCATCACTACTAGATGAGGATGATGTAGATGTGCTACATGAAGGGTTAGTAGAAGCAATAACAATAGGCTTACTTAAGATATCACATGTTAGGCCTATGTTGCAAGTTTTAGCTTTCTCCATTTTAGTTGGCTCACTTTCACATTTGTTAACTAGAGAGGAATGAGCTTCTTCAAGCTTAGTGTGAGCCTTTCTAAGCTTCTTATGGTCTTCCTTTAGACTCTCATAAGATGCTCTAAGCTCATCAAGTTCTTGCTCAAGGGTTTTCTTATCCTTAAGCAAGGCCTTGCACTCCTTTCTAGTTTCTTTATAGTGATGAGTGCAATCTTCTAGCATAGTGATTAGTTCATCTTTAGTTGGTTCATCATCATCACTATCACTATCATGGTCACTCTCATCATCGAATGATACCTTACTGGCCTTAGCCATGAAGCATGATGGAGTGTCAAAGACAGAGCTCTTTCCTTGAATTGCAATGCTAGCATGTCCCTTCTTCTTGTTGCTCTCATCATCACTTGAGGAGTCATCACTATCCCAAGTTGCAACATGGGCATCACCCTTCTTCTTGTTTGAGTCTTCCTTCTTTTCTTGCTTCTTATTTTGCTTCTTTCTTTCCTTCTTGATAGCATCTTCATCATCACTATCATAAGGACATTTGGCAATGAGATGGTCCTTGCTATGGCATCTAAAACACCTCATGGAATGGTCATTTTTCTTTGAGGAACTCTTCTTCCTTCTTGCCCGATAGCCTTTCTTCTTCATAAACTTGCCAAATCTCTTGACAAGAAGAGCCATCTCCTCATCTTCATCACTATCACAAGAGCTTGCTTCTTCTTCACTTGATGATTCTTGCTTGGCTTTGCCCTTGGATGTGGAAGCCTTGAATGCCACACTTTTCTTCTTTTCTTCATCTTTCTTCTCACCATCCTTCTTCTTCTTGATCAATTCATCTTTTTCATCATATTCTCTATAGGCATCATCGGTCATCACCTCTTGAAAGACTTGTTGGGGAGTTGATTCACTAAGAGTTGTCTTGACTAGCACAGTGATCAATGTGTCAAATCTCTTGGGCAAGCTTCTCAAGAACTTCATACAGAATTGACTATCCTTCACTTCTTCCCCAAGTGTCTTTAGCTCATTCACAATGACTTGCAACCGGTGAAACATCTCTGGCACACTTTCATCTTCTTGCATCTCGAAGCTTGAGAACTTCTCTTGGAGGATGTAAGCTTTGGCGGTCTTAGTACCTTTGGTGCCTTCAAATGTTTCTTCTAATTTTGCCCATGCATCATGAGCAACCTCAATGTTCTTGATTTGCTCAAAGGTCTTGTCATCAAGAGCTTCATGAAGAGCACTAATTGCGATGTCATTACATTGAAGCTTCTTTTCTTCAACTAGTGTTGGTGCATTCTCATTTGCAACCTCAAACTTTGTTTCGGCCACCTTCCAAACTTCTCTGTTGATAGACTTGAGATGGGCGGTCATCTTGACCTTCCAATAAGCATAATTTGTGCCATCAAAGTAAGGTGCCTTCTTAGTGTTGTTGATATGCAAACTAAGAGCCATTTCTTCACCGTAGGTTGTTAAGCCTCAAATAAACGGTGCCTCGGCTCTGATACCACTTGTAAGGTCCAAATGGCTAGAGGGGGGTGAATAGCCTATTTGAACTTTCTACAAACTTCACTAAGCAAGTGAGTTAGTAAAACAAAAGGCGGAGCAATTCTAGTACTAGCTCAACTAAGCTATGCAAGCCACCTATACAAACTAGTACAAGGCTAAACACTAAAGCACAACAACAAGAGAAGGTTAGCTACACTCCTAAACAACAAGATTAAACTAAACAAGCTAAACAACTAGCAAGGTAAACAAGTAAGTAAAGGAGTGGAGAGTGATTGGTATACCAACGTTGTAGAGTCGAGATATATCCAACCAATCACTCACAATCACAATATATAAACCTCGGCAAGAGATGACACAAGATTTTTTATCAAGGTTCACTTGCTTCCCGGCAAGCTACTCCTCGTTGTGGCGATACACCCACTTGATGGATCACGAGCTAATTGGCAATCCAAAGCCAAACCCTCAGTGGGTGCCGCACATCCACTCACAAGATGGGGATCCTTCAAGCCACGTGCAATCCACTAGAGTAGCCAATTGCGATCTCCCGCGGGGAAGGCTCAAGAACCCCTCACAAATCACTTGGTGAGGCTCGAAACAATCTCCAATCACGAGCTCAACACCACCGCTGCTCCAAGCCGTCTAGGGCGTCGGGAAACACCCAAGAAAAACAAGAAATCCGTAGCAAACTCAAGAATCAAGTGCCACTAAATGCAACTCTCAAAGGAAAGCACTTGAATCTCACTCAATCTCACTAGGATGAGCAATCAAGCAAGGAGATGAGTGGAGGGAGTGTTCTCTAGCTCAATGTATGTCTCAAGTAATCAAATGTGCAAGAGAGAGCCTCCCAAAGCCAGCCACCAACTATTTATAAGCCCCCTCAAAGAAACTAGTCGTTGGCTATTTTCACTGGGCTGAAAACGGGGGCACCGGACGCTACTAAGTGAGCACCGGACGCTCGACTCCCTGCGTTCGGTGCACTGGAGTTGGCCACGTGTCCATCCTGAATCTCACGTGTCAGATCCTAATGGTCACCTGCGGATCACCAGACGCTCTGCAGGTCCACACCGGACGCGTCCGGTGCACACCGGACTCATGCGCAGAGAGTTCCGCAAACCTGCGGGTCACCGGACGCTAAGCATCGGTAGCGTCTGGTGCTCACCGGATTCATGCGCAGAGAGGTTTGCAAAACCTCTTCACACCGGACGCACACCATCAGACGCTCTCAGAGTGCGTCCGGTGCTCAACCCTAGCAGGGTCAAGCACGCCGGACTCTGAGGCCAGCGTCCGGTGAGTGTTTCTCAGTGAGAAAACACTCCCGCGACTTCTCCAAATTTCCCACCGGTGCAATAGAAAACATACACCTATTTTTCTCAAAAGCGCCGAATCCCGCCGAGCAAGCTCAGCGGGAGGGAGAGAGGAATCCAAACCCCTCTCAACCCTAGGAACTCCACCTTTGCAAATGTGCTAACACCAATAAGTGTCCACCATCAAAGTGCATGTGTGTTAGCTTTTCACAAACATTTTCCCAAAGGAGTTAAGTTAGCACTTTACTAGATCCTAATGCATATGCTCAAGATATAGACCTTGTAGCACTTGATTCGAGAGATGACCGTGATTTCCCCTCTTGATAGTCGGCTATCCATCCTAAACCCGGTCAATCACTTCTCTACTCATCTTAGACCGGCAAAAGTAAAACCCTATGTTTATACCTTTGCCTTGATAACTTTGCTCCTCGTCTATCACCACGATCTTCACTTTATGCTTCATCCCTTTGTGATTAAGTGGCCACCTTTTCATGCCACCATGCACCTTCATCACATGTGTTGCTATGCCTAACTCAAACACTTAAACACAAGGCATTAGCAACTTGGTGTCATTAATTACCAAAACCAAACTTGGGCTTTCATACTTGCCTCGATCAAAGCTCTCCTTAGCCTGCTGGTCAAAAGCTTGGTCTTGCTCACCAACGTATTGCTCACTGTTGATATTTCGTAACGCAATCAGGAAAATGATCCGCAAGCGCACAGATATCGGTGAGCACTTCACCCGGGATGTTATCCAGAGTATCGTATTTATATTTTTACCACTAGGAGAAAGAGTGCATTTGACTAACCCGGTCTATTACTACTAACCTTTAGGCTACAAAGAATGTGACTTGATGTGAGTGATGTATAGAGAAGACTACAACCGTAATCTCGTTCTAACCTTGGTAAGGATGATCTACTGTTCTGTTGGGGAAGCTCACGGAATCTAGACACCACAGAGGATGTTCGACCCGCACCTATAAACCCTATCGATCCTACTAACGGGATATGGGCTGCAAAGGTAAATAGGAAATGTAACGTTCCTCGCTACTACCACGGTCCAGCTAGTCAGGGGATATCTATGAGTATCCTAGCCTAAACACCACGTTTACGCTAGAGATGATTACTCTAAACTCTACGCGAAGAGATCAAAGTAAACTCATAAACCAAAGAATAATAAAACAAGAACTTACTAGAATTTAGAAGTCGAAATACTGAAGAATCCTAATAGCAAGCCTCGGGTTAGAAGACTTGATCCCGCAGGTACAACCTCGCAGTAGACACCGACAGGCCGGGCTTCCTCCGATCTACACCTCGACTCTATCTCTCTCAATCTAGTAGAACTAGTCTACTCTCACATTGGATGCTAAGCCCTAAGTCTATGTAGAGGAAAGGTTATCCTTCGAGGGCACCTCTCAACTCTATGATGAACTTCCCTTTCTCCAGGGGCCAGGAGTCTGCTTATATAGTCCCCTCAGGTAAACGTGGGCCGTCGGATCAAACCGACATTGATTGAACGGTTATCCTTGATCCTTTAGGTCAGTGGACCGTAATCCGTGAGATTCACCGTGATTGGTCGAAACACCAGGGCAGGCGCCCTAGGGGGGAGGGCAGGCGCCCTGCCCCCGGGCCCGATCGCCTTCCCGTTCGTTTCCGTGGCTTCTGGAGTCTTCTAGATGGTAGAAAATTACGCGGTACGTTAATATCTGTATGTAATCCCGACATGTGGGCCTTTCTTCCTTATTCCCTGATAACCTCCTACAGAAACAGATAAACAACAATACTCGTGGAATTCTGTCAGATCAAACCCTAATTCTAGGTGTTGTTTGTATATTAGTCCTTTCCCTTGTTTATTTGATAATTAAAATTGATACTTAAGAACCGTCAACAAACACCCCCATACTTAGGCTTTTACTCATCCTCGAGAAAATGATGGTTAAGAAAAATATCTGGGGTTAAAACATTGTAAAACATTTTCTACATACCTGTAGGGTGTTGTAAAAATCCACTGTGTACCGTAGTAAGGGAAATATATGGTCAAGAGTAGAGGTCCTTTCTTCTCAATCCTGTTGCTTGGAGTTTTTGTATATTTTTGAAAAGAAATTTAGCATACCTTTATCCTCATAGGTTCTCAGGTCACTCATTATCTTTTATATATCTCACTGAGGCTGTTTTAATTTGCAGAAATTCTTGAGCATACTTATCTTGTATTTATTGCCTGATCAAAACGGGATCCGAGGAGAAGAATGCCATACTCTTAGATCAAAGACTTTGAAAATTAAAAACTTGTCAACTCTTACTGGCATACTACTTATTATAGGGACCATGGGCTATCATTTTTTTCTTTCTCTCTCTTTTTTTAAGTGGATACCGAGGTATCCTTAATTCTACTGCCGGACACTTGTCCATTTTTTCTGCGAGGTTGTCGAGCACTTGCTCCTTTTTATTTCCTCGAAATATTTATATTTTTGCATAGCCCATGCCTCTAATGCAATAATACTTCGGAAGAGTGAATCTTTCTGAATAAATGTCTTGATCTTAGGAGCATGATAAATCTCTCAACAAGGATCTAACTTGTTTTGAGCAAACTCAATACAGAGTAGATAGCTTTTATAATTATCATATTAATATTTTCAGGTTTATCACGCATATAAAACACTGAGGATGGTAGCTAGAATTTTTGAAGATTTTGAAATAAATTCTTCAAGCAACATTGATATCAAGAATAAGGTACTCATACTCTACCATCTTACATTCCACAGTGACTTAAGTAACACAGGGTTTTAAATAATTTTATAATAATTGCAAGGAAATATCACAGAGTGAGATTAATCATGATCAGAAACATTTTAATCTTTTTAATTTATCATGTCGGAGACAATATTCTATATGAACCAAGATATATGTGTATGTGTAAAGTGTGCAGAGTATGTACCTGAATCGTGGAGTGGTGTAGTCGAAGTGTGTTTGGCATGTCGAGGGATCTCCCCCATACTTGTTTTCTGCTTTCTTGCATAAAAAAATTAAGTAGAGACACAAAGACATAATAATAGTAATAGTAATCTTTATTAATCTTGAGGCATTTATTATAAATGACTAGTAATAAACTGAAGCTAATAATAGATCTAAACCGAATTTAAAGATAAATAACTAAGATGCACTGCCTCAAGATCTAATCTTGATAACTTAGCGGCGCTCTAACTCCCTGATCTTCTTATTGGCACTAGCAAGATCGTGCCTAAGACCTAGTATAACGGTGTTCTGGTTAGAGAGCTGCCTAGTGATAGAGTTAACCGAGGAATGGAGCTCTATGATGACCCTGTCTAGCCGACGAACGTCCTCATCAATATCTAACATAGTCTTGCGACGCTTAGGAGGTGTCTCAAGAGCATTGAGAGCGTGCTTTGGGGCTGCCTTTGGAGGGATGAAACGGACTTTGGCTGCTCTAATCCCCTCAAAGTAAGGCCTCTCCTCCTCCGTAGCGTAGCGGATGCTGCTGATCTCACCGCTCTGGTTGGTCTTGACTCCAACGACCCTCTCATTGGGTCTGGGTGGCAGGATCCTCGTGCCGGCTGGCACCTTGACGGTGGCCTCCTTCTTGGCTGACGGTCCCTTGAGAAGTAGGGGCTGTGGCGGTGTGGTGAGAACTGGTTGAGCATGGTAGGATTGGGCAGAGCTGTGCTGACGTAATGGCATGGCTTCTAGGTGTCGCTCTGTGTTGGTTGGGACAAGAGCGCAGGCGTCGGGGTCTTCCTTGGGCTTCTTGTTGAGGTCGAACGGGACGACTTCCCAATCATCGTGGAACTCTTCGGCCATTGGAGCAGCGAGGGACTCAACAAGCTCTAGTTGAAGAAAGAGAGAAGGCTTGTATGAATTGGTGTTTGAAAACTGACGTCAGGGGTCTATTTATATAGGGGTCAAAAAGTGCCTCTAGGGTTTGCTGGGCCTACTCCCGCCGCCGTGCGTGCGAAACTTTCCATCTGTATGATTATTTAGTTTACCATAAATGTGTTCACCGCGACGGAGGAAATCAGGACTGAGAGGGGATCGGGGCTGGGCGCCCGCCCTGTGCCTGGCCCCTCTATGGGCCCGCTTCCTTGAGCGTGCTTCTAGATGCAAAACTTATTCGAAAAATATATACATGGCCCAAAAACGTCAGATTAAAAAGGTTGGGCTCTAATTCTCCATGGGAAGGTAAAAATGGATCACGTCTATTTCTTCTAATTCTATATTGGGCTCTAAAAATAATTTAAGACGTTGACCATTTACCTTGAATAACGTACCTTCGTCATTTCGAAGTGTGATAGCTCCGTGGGATGATGAATTGATTACCTTGAATGGTCCTTCCCATTTACTCTGGAGTTTTCCATGCTCGAAAAGCTTCGCCCTGGAATTAAAAAGTAATACCTTATCTCCGTGTGTGAACTCCTTCTTCTTGATTCTCTTGTCATGCCACCTTTTGACTCTTTCTTTGTAGATCTTCGAGATATGATATGCTTTCTCTCGCCATTCTTCCAATTCTGATAGTTGCATTCTTCTATGATCTCTAGCAACATCTAGGTTCATATTCCATCTCCTTATGGCCCAGTGTGCTTTGAATTATAGTTCAACAGGTAGGTGGCAAGTCTTCCCGTACACCAATTGGTATGGGGACATTCCAATTGGGGTCTTGTATGTTGTCCGGTATGCCCAGAGTGCATCAGGTAACTTGTCCTTCCATGTTGTTCCCATCTCATTGACTGTTTTCTGAAGAATATTCTTGATTTGTTTGTTGGAAGTCTCTGCTTGGCCACTTGTCTGAGGATGGTAGGGGGTAGCGACGTTGTGACGGATTCCATGTTTTGATAGATATTGCTTGAAGCGTTTGTCGATGAAGTGTGCTCCTCCATCACTTATCACTACTCTGGGAACTCCAAATCTTGGAAATATAACTTCTTCAAACATCCTCTTTGAACTGATGTTGTCGGCATGTTTGCAAGGTAGTGCCTCTACCCACTTGGAGACATAGTCAACTGCCACCAAGATGAACTCACACTTCTTTGATGGGGGAAATGGTCCCATGTAATCTATTCCCCAGACATCAAAGAGCTCAATCTGAAGGTTGTTAGTGAGTGGCATGGCATCTCTTGTGTTTATGTTTCCGTGCCTTTGACATGGCCCACAACTTCTGATATATTGCTTCGTGTCTTCATACATTGTAGGCCAGTAGAATCCACACTGCCAGATCTTTGAATGTGTACGGAATGCTCCATAATGACCTCCATATGGTGATGAATGACATCTGTCGATGATCTTCCATCCTTCCTCAGTGGTCACACACCTCCTGAGTAAGCCATCAGAGCATACTCGGAAGAGGTATGGCTCATCCCATATATGTGAACGACTTTCTTGAATAAGCTTCTTTTTGTTCGCTCCTGGTGGTACATACCCTGAAACCATAAAATTAACAATATCTGCATACCTGGGGTCAGACCTGTTAATCCCGTAGAGCATGTCGTCCCAGAGTGAATCATTGATGGGGGTTTCCTGTGGATTCTTAAAATACATTCTAGACAAGTGATCAGCGACAAAATTTTCTACTCCCTTTTTATCTTTTATTTCCAAGTCAAATTCTTGAAGTAATAAGATCCATCTAATCAGGCAAGGTTTAGCATCTTTTTTTAGTGAGCAGATATTTTAGTGCAGCATGATCAGTGTAAACAATTATTTTAGCTCCAACTAAATAAGATCTAAATTTATCAATGGCAAAGACAACAGCCAGAAGCTCTTTTTCAGTGGTTGCATAATTAAGTTGAGCTCCTGTCAAAGTTTTAGTGGCATAAGCAATTGCATGATGCTTCCTATTTGTAGTTTGTCCCAAAACTGCCCCCACAGCATAATCACTAGCATCACACATAATTTCAAAAGGCAACGACCAATCAGGGGGTTGAATGATTGGTGCAGAGATGAGTGCATTCTTCAATAAATTGAAAGATGTTAAGCATGCATCATCAAATTCGAAAGGAGCATCCTTGGCTAGCAAAAGAGTAAGTGGTCTAGCAATAAATGAAAAATATTTTATAAATCTGCGATAAAAACCAGCATGGCCAAGAAAGCTTCGAATTCCTTTTATATTCACAGGTGGAGGTAGTTGTTTAATTACTTCAATTTTAGCTTTGTCTACCTCAATACCTCTTTCAGACACTAGGTGTCCCAGCACTATTCCTTCCCTAACCATAAAATGACATTTTTCCAATTAAAGACTAAGTGTTTTTCTTCACATCTTTGCAAAACCTTGTCTAAGTTTTCAAGACAACTATCAAAAGTTTTTCCATATACAGAGAAATCATCCATGAAAACTTCCATAATCTCTTCAATCATATCAGAAAATATAGACATCATGCATCTTTGAAAAGAAGCTGGTGCGTTACATAACCCAAAAGACATTCTACGATAAGCATAAGTTCCGTATAGGCATGTAAAAGTGGTTTTGCTTTGATCATCAGGATGGATTGGGATCTGGTGATACCCTGAATATCCATCTAAGAAACAGAAGAACGAATGGTTCGCTAATCGCTCTAGCATCTCATCTATGAAAGGTAAAGGAAAATTGTAACACCCTAGGTGTTAAGCATGCACTTAGTCTCACCAAAGTCATGCATAAGCATTTCCATCAAGCATAAGCATCATGAGCATGACACTCTTTTCAAATTATGATTTTATGTGCTTCATTTCATGTGTTTTAAATATGTTAAAAATATGATACTTGCTTCTAAAATTGTGAAAAATTCAAATTAGGTTGATTTATGTGTGAGAAGAATTTAGAATATTTTTGTACAATTTTTGGAGCTATGGAATTTGAGAAATGAAATTTTTACAAAAATATCCAAAAAGGATTTAATTAAAACCTAGAACTGAGTTTTAACTTGTAATTCAAATTCTGTTTGGAATTTGGTCTTACTTGTTAAAGCAAAGTGGTAGCGTTTTTGTTTTGGAACAACTTTGCTTTTGGGTGAAAATGGTGAAAATGATTTGAAATTGGTCAAAATGCTTTTGGAAGAGGATTTGAGAAAAGAAATTCAAAAAAAAAATGGAAAAGGGAAAAGGGGGCGCTAGCAGGCCGCGGCCTCGCTTCTGGCCCACTGGCCGAAGCCGGCTCGGCCCGCCCGCGCTCTCCCCTCCCCCTTCCCCGCGCTCACGCCCGCGTCCGCGCGCGGACGGCCTCGCCGCGACGCCGTGGCGCGCCGGCAGGACTCGGCCGCCGCGTGGCGGGCATGCGACGGCGTGGAGACGCCCTGGTCGGCCACCAGGTGCCCCCGGTCGCGCTCGCCTCCGCCCCCGCTTCCATTTGCGCCCCTCAGCTCTCTCTCTCTCGCTCTCTCGCTCTCGCGCAGCGCTCGCCGCTCCGCCGCACGCCATAGCCGCCGACGGCTCGGAGCTCCTCTCCCGGCCAGCTCCGGCCCTCTCCTTCCCCTTCGCGACCACCACCGGCTCCGCCTCGTCCTTCCGCGTCGCGTGCTTGCGCTCTTCCGCGCTTGGTAAGCCCTGCGTGTCCGCTAGAGCTCACCGGAGTAAGTCGGAGCTCCGGCGACCTCTCAGCTCGCGCGGTTCTCCCTCTTCTCTCTGTCTCTGCTTGCACTCGTAGGTGCTTTGGGTCCGCCTTAACCTCGCGCACCTTTTCCCGTTAGTGGCTCACGCTCTACTGCCGTGAAACGGCCGGACCACGGCGAGCAGCGCCGCCGCGTCCGCCATTCACGACGGCGAGGTAGTTCCGGTGCTCGTCCGGTGCCAAAGAGGGTACGGCTGGACTCGTCTCGTTCGCGCGAAGCCGTAGGTGCTCACGGTGTCGCCGGAAACCTCACCGGCGGCGAGATTCCGGCCGATCTTTGGCCGCGGGGTCACGGGGTGGATGACAGGTGGGGTCCTCTGACTCGCGTGTCCCGCCTGTCAGTGACTCCGAGGGAATGGATCCGGGTGCGTTTAGTGTTTTAGGTGGTTTTCCGTTTTAAAAGTTTTTCCAGAAAATGATTTAAATGTTCAAAAATCCATATCTTGATGAATATAGCTCCAAAAATGGTGAAATAAATTTTGGTGTGTTCCTTATTTCCAGATCTATATCCTAGTATGATTGCATGTCATGTTTGAATAACTTTTCTGTGTAAGTATAATTAATCCATGTTTTTGTTAAACTTGGAAAATGCATAGTAAATGAAATATGGCTCAGAAAAATGTGAAACTTGTTTTGCTGGCTCTGCATGTGTGTTTACTCACTGAGAAAATATTGTTACATATTATTTGGTGTATAAATGAATTTATGGTAATTTAAATGCTTGCATGGCAGTACTTTATGATTTTTAATAATTAATTGAGTCATGCAATAAATCTGGAAAATTTTGTGGATGTTTCTTATGATATTAGACAAATTGTAAAAATATGAAATCTGTTGTTTGACACTTATACCTCAGTAGGGTGATTATACTTACTTCATTACTTAATCTTGTGATTTTTGTGGTTCAAAATAAGTAACCAAAAATTATGAAAAATTTACAGTGGACTTTGTGATTAACTAGTAGTCTCCTGTAATTTTTCTGGAATTTATTGATGAACAGAATTGCATGTGATTTTTAATGAGCTTAGAAATGAATAAAGAAAATTTTGAATGGTTGTGTATGTGGGTTGAATGGACTAAGTTGGGTTGGGTGTATCTTTGAAGCATCATGTAGGTTGCTGATGTCATTTGAAAAATAATTATAGAAGAGAATGTAATAGGTGCTTGATTCAATTGTTTATTCTTGGATGATGTTGACTACCTTGTAATAAGCATGACCAAGTGCATTACCTATGCATCATAACATGACTCCTTTGGTACTCTCTCATATAAGCATCCACTCGGGCATCCCGCACTCCACTCATGAGCATATATGCATCATACAGGCTCGCAGGAGAACGAGGTGGGAACCGAGGAACCCGAGGAGCTTCAGGAGCAGGAACCTCCGGAAGCACAAGAGCCCGGAGAGGAACTGCAGGAGTGTCCGGATCACAGACCCAGCACGTTTGAGAAAGACAAGCCCCGGAGCATTCTAAGTCTCCCTATTCTCGCTAACTTATATAAAGTGCTATACTTATTCTACTGTATTGCATATTAAGTGATAGGAGTTGCCTGATACCGTTGCTGCATATGTACTCCTTGTTATCCCTACTCGTTATCTACCTTGTCCTATGTAGATAGGCGCGGAGTCTATGCTTAGCTTGCTTAGTCCGGTAGAAGTCGGGTGATGTCCTGTCACCTGCGAGATATAGGTGGATACCTGCTTGATTAAGCAGTGGTTGCTGGGGAAAGAAATAACCAAGTGTGGAATGTAATTGGAGACCGGGCAGGGTCTTATGGTGGGTTGACCATGGTGCCCCTGCCTGTGTCGATTAAGGACCGATCGTTGACGGCCCTCTTGTCATGTTGAACGCATGCCCCACACTTAGCTGGAAGGATAAGTCGTTCCGACCGCGAAGCCTGAACACTATCCGGGCCGGGAATCGAGCCGCCATGCGCTGTATTGGTGGTGGTTGAGGAGAACGACGAGGACGCGGCGCGCAACCTTGGTATACCTTGGATACCTCGGTCGCCGGAACGGTCCTCGGGTACTGGCAGTGCCTGCCGAACCCGCGAATTGGTCCTGGATAGTGTAATACGGTGATCTGTAGCTCACTTGATCAGTGAGTGCGGTTTGTGTGGGGAATACCTCGCCAGCTGGTTAGAAATCGATTCGAATCGCCATCGCTCCTGGATAGTGAGCACTTGACATGAGCCCTGTCCTCGTAGTAAGGACTATGGAACACTCGGGTTATAATGAAACGGGTTTATGACTGCTGTGATGAGGTACTATCATAGTCTCATACTTGCTTGTAATAGCACAGGAGCAAACCTAGATAATAGATAATGATACTTTCAACTTGAGCAGATTAAAAGAAGAAAAGATTTATGTAGGTTCGGGTAATAAAACCTTGCGGTCTTTGCAAAATGGTTGTCAGCTACCCCACTAAATAGCCTTCATGATCCTTGATGAGTCTTTATTTTAAGTTTATGACGGGTAAGTCTAGCTGAGTACCTTCTTGTACTCAGGGTTCTATTCCCATGTTGTTTTGCAGATGGTCAAATGTATTATGGTTATTGCATCCTCTGTCTGTACCCAGCTATGGGGGATGACTAGACCAAGGGCAATGGTCACTCCGTCTCTTCCTTTGCTTTTGGTGGGAATGACCGAACTATGGCACTGTATCAGACTTATCGTGTGTGTTGTAATTTCAAACTATGAAACTTCCGCTACTTGAAGAACTTGGTTTGTAATAACTTAAAGCACTCCGATGTATTTTATGAATGTTGTAATCTGGATGTGCTTGTGGATGGCGACCGCTAAACTTATTACGATCTTGGCTGTCTATGCGAGGTGTGGTTTGAAATCCTTCGAGATTTCATTGACTACCGGGATTATATGGGCTTAAGCGTGATAGTTCGACTATGCAAATGGTCACTATTAGGCTTAATCTCTTATAATTTGGTCGGTTCTGTTACAGCTGGCATCGGAGCAAGGTTTAGCGAGTTACTGTTCATAAGTACGTTTTAAACAAAAATCTAAACCGGTTTAGTAAAAGATTTTAGTAATTAATAAAGATCAAGGTGTTAAACTAAGTTTTGGAAAAATTATCTAGTGTGCCATGGTCATATCCTTTATGCCCAGTTAAGGACTCTAAGGTGGCTAGCTAAGTACTGACTTGGGGGTTAATGCATCATATTTTTATTTCGTCGCTCATACGGCGTGCAATAGTATGAGTGCCATTCAATTGAGTGGTAATGTATGGATCAATTCTTCCTCTACGCCATGGTAAGTGGGAGTTGTGAGAGCATGATCGGATACACTGCCGGTCTAGGGAAGCGTTGTCAGGTGCTGTGTCATGCACACGTGTTGGTGTGTCTTGGGAACAGTACCGCATGCTGGGAATTCCGTCCTGAGAGGCGATGCCGTCATTAGGGCGATGATGTGGGTAGTGACACGTCACATGCATGGACGGGTGTCTGTGTATGTGAAGTGTATAGTTTTAAATTTTTGTTATGCACGACCATACTGTGGGTGGGCTGAAATGAGTTTTCTGCAGGTACACTAACCACGTTCTCGCTTAGAACGCTAGTTACGTTATGAGAGAACGTTGTGTGCCACCGCATATACCGCTTAGTGTTAACCTTTGTTTTCTAAGTTTGTGAGATCGTAAGTTCGTGCATGCATCATGTTCATTTCATATCCTTGCTTACTTTCCCCCTTAATTTAATCTGTCCCAATTCTAAATAAAATAATTAAAGGCAATCCTCGCTCTTACCCACGGTATTCCATTTGCAGCAGATGGCACGCACTAGGCTCACAGCTCGCAAGTCCACTGGTGGGCGGGCCCCTTGCCGTCCGTTGGCAGCTAGGAGCTCGCGACATAAGAGCAAGTTCCTAGAGGAGTTTGGGATGCCCACTTTGCTTTGGAGGGTACTCAGTTCGATGGGGTATCCCGAAGGAAGGGAGCCTCGCTACTATTGGGATAAGGAGCCGCTTGGTGACGAGACCCTGGTGGGGATTGAGGCAGTTGTCCCTACCAGTGGAGGAGACCCTGCATGGGGCGGCTGGGTGTACGAGTCCCGAGGCGTCACGCCTTTCCACGGTGCCAGCAGGGCAGCTTTCGCAGTTTTGAGGGACCTCATGGAGAGGTTTCCACAGGAGCTGGCCCACGCCTTCGCTGGGGTGTTTCCCCGGGGTGACCCCTACACTTCGGTGTGGGATCAGTCCGAGGTGAATGCTCTAGAGAGGAGTGCGGATGAGGACCAGCACAGTGACAGTGCAGCTATGAGTGCCATGTACGCGTTGATGAAGACCTATGGAGGCCTGGAGCGTTGTTTGGGTCGCTTGTCCGGGTCTCTTCTCACCGTCCAGGATGAGAAGCGTCAGTTGCAGCGTGAGTTTGACTCTGAGGTTGAGAGGCTACAGGCAGAGTTGGCTCGTGTGACCAGAGAGAGGGACCAGGCAGTCCAGAAGAACAGTGAGCTGAGTCAGGACCTGCTTGCAGTACGGGAGCAGAAGGACAGGGTGACTACTGCTCACAGGAACTGCGAGCGCATGCTAGTCCATGTGCTTGGACAAAGGAATGAAGCCTGGCACGAGGAGGACACTTTGAGGGCCCGACAGCTAGAGCTAGAGCAGCAGCTAGCTAATGCCGAGGAGTACAATGAGAACTTGCATGAGGAGATCCACCAGCTGCATAACCAGCTCCACCCTCACCACCTACCTGGAGCAGCGGAGCTAGACTCTGAGGACGAGATGGACGCGGATCCCGAGATAGGAGCAGCTGCTAGTGGTGACGAGGATGAGGATGGCTCTGGCATGGACAATGACCACAGCGAGTAGATGCTAGGGCTCTAGAGCTAGTCTTCCCTCTTTTGTGATGTATGTTGCGTGGCATGTCATGTACTTTTGGATCTGGGCTGTGTAAGACTTTATGAGTTGATACTGAAAGTCCAGTGTATGTATGCTGGCAAGTTGGATGTACGCGAACCTTGTTGCGTGAATGTTAAGTAATCTGTTAGTGATGTTGTGCGTGGATAATGAGTTGTTGTGCCTTTGTTTATTGTGTGAATTTATTCCTTCAGTAAATTCAGTATGGCACGATTTTGCACATTTTCTACCGATTGATGGCAACTCCTAACGATTGCTTATCATTGGTGTATGCAGATGGTACAAACACGTGGCGGGGGTAGCAGCAATCCGGGCCTTGGAACAGGTACATCCGGAGGTGGGGCTCAACGGATTGAGGACAGAGCACCAACACCGCCACCGCCACCACCACCTCCCCCGTACACTGCGGATGTGTTTTTCGCGCAGTTTCTGGGAAGCCAACGCAACATGGAACAGATGCAGCGCAACATGGAAGAAGCTTTGCGCAACATAGCTGACAACACCCGTCGTGGAGATAATCAGGGTGGTCGGGAGGTCAACCAGTACAGTTCATTCAAGGACTTCATGGATACCAAGCCACCAATCTTTAAGGAGGCCTTGGAACCGCTCGAGGCAGATGAATGGATCAATACCATGGAGCAGAAGTTTCGTCTTCTTCGGATGACAGAAGAACTCAAGGCTGAATATGCGGCACATCAGTTGCAAGGACCCGCTGGGATTTGGTGGTCCCATCACCGTACCACCTACCCAGAGGGGACACCAATCACCTGGAACCGCTTCACCACCGCTTTCCGGGGAAATTACATTCCTCCTGGTGTGGTTGAAATGAAGGTTGGGGAGTTCATGAGGCTGTCCCAGGGGACGAAATCTGTGAAAGAGTATCTACATGCCTTCAATAATCTCGCTCGATATGCCCCTGAGTTTGTAAACATGGAGGCCAAGAAGATTGCCAGTTTCCAGAGAGGCTTGAATCCAAAGATGCTGAAGACCATGGGTACAGGGGCCAGGGCTACTTTCAATGCCTATATCAGTGACTGCCTGACCCAAGAGAACAATAACAACAACTACAGTGCATCCAAGTCACGTAAAAGGGCTTTTGAAGCTGGATCATCCCAGTCCAGGGCACCAGTGACAGGGCGACAGCAGTATCGTCCCCCTGCCCCAGGTGCTAGGTTTCGACCGCCACAGAGAAGGAACACCGGACATCCAACACAGCAGAAGCCGTACAAGGTGGCGATAGCTCCTGCCAAGCCAAAGGCAATTCAAGCCGCAGCACCTGCCGCCAACAATGCGCCCAAGGGTCCATGCTATAACTGCCACAAGATGGGGCACTTTGCTAAGGAATGTCCCTACCCCAAGAGGCAGCAGCCAACATATCCAGCTCGTGTGCATCATACCTCGATTGAGGAAATCCCGGAAGGAGAACCGGTAACAGCTGGTATGTTTTCTGTCAACCAACATCTTGCAGTTGTTTTGTTTGATTCTGGATCGTCGCATTCATTCATGAGCCAAGCATTTGCACAAAAGCATAGTCAACCAGTTACAGATCTGGACTATGGCTACCGCATCAGCTCAGCAGGGGCAGATGTGTTGACCAATAAAGTGGTCCGAGGGGCAACCCTGGATGTAAGCGGCCGAGTTTTTCGGGTAAATCTAGTGGTCATGCCTGGGTTAGTTTTGGATGTTATCATGGGCATGAACTGGATGAGAGAATGGGATGCGGTCATAGATACTGGAAAGAGGATGTTATCTCTCAGAGAACCACAGGGCAGTAACTCTTTTCAAGTACCTCTGCCCCGTCGTCTTGACTTTGCTAGCATCTCCTGTGCTACGCACGTGGTTCCTTTACCACAGATCCCAGTAGTCTGTGAGTTTCCCGATGTGTTTCCCGAGGAGTTACCAGGACTTCCCCCAGATAGAGAGGTAGAGTTTGTAATCGAGTTGATACCAGGTACAGCACCAATATCTAGAAGGCCGTACCGGATGCCACCAAACGAACTCGCAGAATTGAAGAAACAACTGAAGGAGTTACTAGAAAAAGGGTTCATCCGGCCTAGCTCGTCGGAATGGGGTTGTCCAGCGTTGTTTGTGAAAAAGAAGGATCAGTCATTGCGCATGTGCGTGGACTATCGCCCACTCAATGCAGTGACAATCAAAAATAAGTATCCCTTGCCAAGGATTGACATCCTGTTTGATCAATTATCCAAGGCAAGAGTGTTCTCTAAGATAGATTTGAGATCCGGGTATCACCAAATCAAGATTCGTCCGCAAGATATCCCGAAGACTGCTTTTTCCACCAGATATGGGTTGTACGAGTATCTTGTCATGTCCTTTGGGTTGACAAATGCTCCTGCATACTTTATGTATCTGATGAATTCAGTCTTTATGCCAGAATTGGATAAGTTTGTTGTGGTGTTTATCGATGATATCCTGGTGTATTCAGAAAATGAGCAAGATCACGCCGAACATCTGAGAATCGTGCTGACACGATTACGAGAGCATCAGTTATATGCCAAGTTCAGCAAGTGTGAGTTCTGGTTGAAGAAAGTTCCGTTCCTAGGGCACATTCTGTCTGAAGAAGGGATTGCCGTGGATCCATCAAAAGTGCAGGAAGTCATGGACTGGAAGGCACCAACTTCTGTCTCGGAAGTTAGAAGTTTTCTTGGTCTGGCCGGGTATTATCGTCGTTTTATACCTGACTTCTCCAAGATTGCTAAGCCAATGACAAGTTTGCTACAAAAGGATCATAAGTTCGTCTGGACGGAGGGGTGTGAGTTAGCCTTCCGCACCTTGCGAAAGTTGCTAACCACTGCTCCCGTTCTGGCACAACCTAATATAGAGAAGCCTTTTGATGTGTTTTGCGACGCATCGAAGAGTGGCCTGGGGTGTGTGTTGATGCAAGATGGCAGGGTGATAGCTTATGCTTCCCGACAGTTGAGAAAGCATGAAGTCAACTATCCAACGCATGACCTTGAGTTAGCAGCAGTAGTACATGCTTTGAAGATCTGGAGACATTATCTGCTAGGAAATAAGTGTCACATTTACACCGATCACAAGAGTTTGAAGTACATCTTCACTCAGTCCGAGCTGAATATGAGGCAACGACGGTGGTTAGAGCTAATCAAGGATTATGACCTGGAAGTTCACTATCATCCAGGCAAAGCTAATGTGGTCGCAGATGCTTTGAGTCGCAAACCGCACTATCAAATGGTTCAACCGTTGTTTGAAGATGGGTTCAATCTTATGCATCCTGAGGTCTTATGTCATATACAACTCAGTTGTTCACTCGAGAGTCAAGTCATTGAAGGTCAGAAAACAGACAAGGGTATTTTCCACATCAAAGAGAAGATCAAAGATGACCCAAAGACTCAGTTTCGGGTTGATGAGAAGGGGGTACTGTGGTTTCAACAGCGATTAGTGGTCTCGAAAGATCGGGAGTTGAAGAATCGCATTATGGATGAAGCCCATCTCTCTAAGCTTTCTATTCATCCTGGCAGCAGCAAAATGTATCAAGATCTAAGGCCCCACTTTTGGTGGACCAAGATGAAGAAAGAAATAGCAGCTTATGTGGCCCGTTGTGACACGTGTTGCAGGGTTAAGGCCATTCATATGAAACCTGCAGGTCTGTTGCAACCGTTATCAGTTCCGGAGTGGAAATGGGAAGAGGTCAGTATGGACTTTATCACGGGTTTACCAACCACAAGGAAGGGGAATGACTCGATTTGGGTAATCATAGATCGATTGACCAAATCGGCCCATTTCATCCCTGTGAAGACTCGTTACCGACCTCCTGAGTATGCCGATATATATATGGCTGAGATTGTCAAGTTGCATGGTATTCCCAAGACAATCATATCAGATAGAGGACCGCAGTTCACTGCTCACTTCTGGGAGCGCATGCATAAGAGCTTGGGGACCAGTCTGATAAGAAGCACGGCGTATCATCCCCAGACTTCAGGTCAAACCGAGAGGTTAAATCAAGTGTTAGAAGATATGCTGAGGGCCTGTGTGCTATCATCCAAGGGATCATGGGAATCGTGGTTACCTTTGGCTGAATTCTCCTACAATAATAGTTATCAAGAGAGCATCAAGATGGCCCCGTTTGAAGCTTTGTATGGTCGAAGATGTCGAACTCCGTTAAACTGGGTTGAACCTGGTGAAAGAAGATACTATGGTATCGACTTTGTGAATGATGCCGAGAAAAAGGTGCAGATTATACAGCAACATATGCAAGCAGCGCAGTCACGACAGAAGAGTTATGCTGATAAGAGAAGAAGGCCACTTGAATTCAACATAGGTGACTATGTGTACCTCAAGGTTACGCCAATGAAGAAAGTTCAACGTTTCCGAGTTCGAAGCAAGCTTGCACCCAGATATGTAGGACCGTACCAAGTGCTAGAGAGGAAAGGCCCAGTGGCCTATAAGATTCAGTTACCTGAAGAGATGAGCTCGATCTTTCCGGTCTTCCATGTGTCGCAACTACGGAAATGTTTGAAAGTGCCTGAGCAAAGAGTTGAACCTCGAGGGATCAAGATAAAAGCAGACCTAGAGTATAAGGAGCAGCCAGTGGGGATTGTGGATACCAAGGAGCGAGTAACCCGAAACAAAGTTGTCAGAACTTATAAAGTGGTGTGGAGTCATCATGACGATAGGGATGCCACCTGGGAAACAGAGGATTACTTAAAAACAGTTTATCCAAAATTTCACAAGAAATGGTTAGTAACCCAAAATCTCGGGACGAGATTTCCCTAAGGGGGGAAGGGCTGTAACACCCTAGGTGTTAAGCATGCACTTAGTCTCACCAAAGTCATGCATAAGCATTTCCATCAAGCATAAGCATCATGAGCATGACACTCTTTTCAAATTATGATTTTATGTGCTTCATTTCATGTGTTTTAAATATGTTAAAAATATGATACTTGCTTCTAAAATTGTGAAAAATTCAAATTAGGTTGATTTATGTGTGAGAAGAATTTAGAATATTTTTGTGCAATTTTTGGAGCTATGGAATTTGAGAAATGGAATTTTTACAAAAATATCCAAAAAGGATTTAATTAAAACCTAGAACTGAGTTTTAACTTGTAATTCAAATTCTGTTTGGAATTTGGTCTTGCTTGTTAAAGCAAAGTGGTAGAGTTTTTGTTTTGGAACAACTTTGCTTTTGGGTGAAAATGGTGAAAATGATTTGAAATTGGTCAAAATGCTTTTGGAAGAGGATTTGAGAAAAGAAATTCAAAAAAAATGGAAAAGGGAAAAGGGGACGCTAGCAGGCCGCGGCCTCGCTTCTGGCCCACTGGCCGAAGCCGGCTCGGCCCGCCCGCGCTCTCCCCTCCCCCTTCCCCGCGCTCACGCCCGCGTCCGCGCGCGGACGGCCTCGCCGCGACGCCGTGGCGCGCCGGCAGGACTCGGCCGCCGCGTGGCGGGCATGCGACGGCGTGGAGACGCCCTGGTCGGCCACCAGGTGCCCCCGGTCGCGCTCGCCTCCGCCCCCGCTTCCATTTGCGCCCCTCAGCTCTCTCTCTCTCGCTCTCTCGCTCTCGCGCAGCGCTCGCCGCTCCGCCGCACGCCATAGCCGCCGACGGCTCGGAGCTCCTCTCCCGGCCAGCTCCGGCCCTCTCCTTCCCCTTCGCGACCACCACCGGCTCCGCCTCGTCCTTCCGCGTCGCGTGCTTGCGCTCTTCCGCGCTTGGTAAGCCCTGCGTGTCCACTAGAGCTCACCGGAGTAAGTCGGAGCTCCGGCGACCTCTCGGCTCGCGCGGTTCTCCCTCTTCTCTCTGTCTCTGCTTGCGCTCGTAGGTGCTTTGGGTCCGCCTTAACCTCGCGCACCTTTTCCCGTTAGTGGCTCACGCTCTACCGCCGTGAAACGGCCGGACCACGGCGAGCAGCGCCGCCGCGTCCGCCATTCACGACGGCGAGGTAGTTCCGGTGCTCGTCCGGTGCCAAAGAGGGTACGGCTGGACTCGTCTCGTTCGCGCGAAGCCGTAGGTGCTCACGGTGTCGCCGGAAACCTCACCGGCGGCGAGATTCCGGCCGATCTTTGGCCGCGGGGTCACGGGGTGGATGACAGGTGGGGTCCTCTGACTCGCGTGTCCCGCCTGTCAGTGACTCCGAGGGAATGGATCCGGGTGCGTTTAGTGTTTTAGGTGGTTTTCCGTTTTAAAAGTTTTTCCAGAAAATGATTTAAATGTTCAAAAATCCATATCTTGATGAATATAGCTCCAAAAATGGTGAAATAAATTTTGGTGTGTTCCTTATTTCCAGATCTATATCCTAGTATGATTGCATGTCATGTTTGAATAACTTTTCTGTGTAAGTATAATTAATCCATGTTTTTGTTAAACTTGGAAAATGCATAGTAAATGAAATATGGCTCAGAAAAATGTGAAACTTGTTTTGCTGGCTCTGCATGTGTGTTTACTCACTGAGAAAATATTGTTACATATTATTTGGTGTATAAATGAATTTATGGTAATTTAAATGCTTGCATGGCAGTACTTTATGATTTTTAATAATTAATTGAGTCATGCAATAAATCTGGAAAATTTTGTGGATGTTTCTTATGATATTAGACAAATTGTAAAAATATGAAATCTGTTGTTTGACACTTATACCTCAGTAGGGTGATTATACTTACTTCATTACTTAATCTTGTGATTTTTGTGGTTCAAAATAAGTAACCAAAAATTATGAAAAATTTACAGTGGACTTTGTGATTAACTAGTAGTCTCCTGTAATTTTTCTGGAATTTATTGATGAACAGAATTGCATGTGATTTTTAATGAGCTTAGAAATGAATAAAGAAAATTTTGAATGGTTGTGTATGTGGGTTGAATGGACTAAGTTGGGTTGGGTGTATCTTTGAAGCATCATGTAGGTTGCTGATGTCATTTGAAAAATAATTATAGAAGAGAATGTAATAGGTGCTTGATTCAATTGTTTATTCTTGGATGATGTTGACTACCTTGTAATAAGCATGACCAAGTGCATTACCTATGCATCATAACATGACTCCTTTGGTACTCTCTCATATAAGCATCCACTCGGGCATCCCGCACTCCACTCATGAGCATATATGCATCATACAGGCTCGCAGGAGAACGAGGTGGGAACCGAGGAACCCGAGGAGCTTCAGGAGCAGGAACCTCCGGAAGCACAAGAGCCCGGAGAGGAACTGCAGGAGTGTCCGGATCACAGACCCAGCACGTTTGAGAAAGGCAAGCCCCGGAGCATTCTAAGTCTCCCTATTCTCGCTAACTTATATAAAGTGCTATACTTATTCTATTGTATTGCATATTAAGTGATAGGAGTTGCCTGATACCGTTGCTGCATATGTACTCCTTGTTATCCCTACTCGTTATCTACCTTGTCCTATGTAGATAGGCGCGGAGTCTATGCTTAGCTTGCTTAGTCCGGTAGAAGTCGGATGATGTCCTGTCACCTGCGAGATATAGGTGGATACCTGCTTGATTAAGCAGTGGTTGCTGGGGAAAGAAATAACCAAGTGTGGAATGTAATTGGAGACCGGGCAGGGTCTTATGGTGGGTTGACCATGGTGCCCCTGCCTGTGTCGATTAAGGACCGATCGTTGACGGCCCTCTTGTCATGTTGAACGCATGCCCCACACTTAGCTGGAAGGATAAGTCGTTCCGACCGCGAAGCCTGAACACTATCCGGGCCGGGAATCGAGCCGCCATGCGCTGTATTGGTGGTGGTTGAGGAGAACGACGAGGACGCGGCGCGCAACCTTGGTACACCTTGGATACCTCGGTCGCCGGAACGGTCCTCGGGTACTGGCGGTGCCTGCCGAACCCGCGAATTGGTCCTGGATAGTGTAATACGGTGATCTGTAGCTCACTTGATCAGTGAGTGCGGTTTGTGTGGGGAATACCTCGCCAGCTGGTTAGAAATCGATTCGAATCGCCATCGCTCCTGGATAGTGAGCACTTGACATGAGCCCTGTCCTCGTAGTAAGGACTATGGAACACTCGGGTTATAATGAAACGGGTTTATGACTGCTGTGATGAGGTACTATCATAGTCTCATACTTGCTTGTAATAGCACAGGAGCAAACCTAGATAATAGATAATGATACTTTCAACTTGAGCAGATTAAAAGAAGAAAAGATTTATGTAGGTTCGGGTAATAAAACCTTGCGGTCTTTGCAAAATGGTTGTCAGCTACCCCACTAAATAGCCTTCATGATCCTTGATGAGTCTTTATTTTAAGTTTATGACGGGTAAGTCTAGCTGAGTACCTTCTTGTACTCAGGGTTCTATTCCCATGTTGTTTTGCAGATGGTCAAATGTATTATGGTTATTGCATCCTCTGTCTGTACCCAGCTATGGGGGATGACTAGACCAAGGGCAATGGTCACTCCGTCTCTTCCTTTGCTTTTGGTGGGAATGACCGAACTATGGCACTGTATCAGACTTATCGTGTGTGTTGTAATTTCAAACTATGAAACTTCCGCTACTTGAAGAACTTGGTTTGTAATAACTTAAAGCACTCCGATGTATTTTATGAATGTTGTAATCTGGATGTGCTTGTGGATGGCGACCGCTAAACTTATTACGATCTTGGCTGTCTATGCGAGGTGTGGTTTGAAATCCTTCGAGATTTCATTGACTACCGGGATTATATGGGCTTAAGCGTGATAGTTCGACTATGCAAATGGTCACTATTAGGCTTAATCTCTTATAATTTGGTCGGTTCTGTTACAAAAATGATCCTTTTTCATGGCTTTGTTTAGTTTTCTATAGTCTATGCACATCCGCCACCCTGTGACGGTGCGTTGCGGAATTAGCTCATTCTTTTCATTCATAACGACAGTCATGCCTCCCTTTTTAGGCACAACTTGAACTGGGCTCACCCACTCACTGTGCGGCACAGGATATATAATCCCTGCATGCAGCAACTTTATAACTTCCTTTTTAACTACCTCTCTCATCGCGTTGTTTAGTCTACGTTGGGGCTCTCGAGAAGGTGAAACACAAGGATCTGTCGGAATACAATGGGTACAAATCATAGGACTGATTCCTGTAAGATCTTGGAGTGAGTAGCCGAAAACTGAGTGATGTTTCTCAAGAATGGTCATCAATCGCAGAGTTTGCTCCTGAGTGAGTTTATCACTAATGATCACAGGAAACTCTGGATTATTGTTTAGAAAAGTATAGATAAGACCGGGTGGTAAAGTTTTAAGCTCTATGGGAGGTCTAGGTGTTTTTGCAAACTCGTCTAGAGGTTCAGGTTCAAATGGTTCAGCTTCTTCTTCCATGAAGAAAGGAGCTTCGTCTTCTAAGTCTGGTTCATCTAAAACCTCTAGAGATGCAGCCTTTACGTCCTCCATAGGATCAGGCAAAAGATATGACTCGACCTTATTATTTAAGGAGTGTGAAATCATTATTGGAAATTTAAAAGTTTTTCCAAAAGAAATATGTAGCTTTCCAGTATGACCTTCATAAAGGAGTCTTCTAAAAGGTTGTCCTATCAACAGGTCGAAGTCCCATGTATCAAAGATATAGAAGTTCAAATGAACCATGGAGCCTTCTACCAATAAGGGTAGGACATTAATAATTCCAAGACTGGGGACTAATCGTCCCGAAGATTCCTTTATGACCTTTATTGTGGGGGTTAAGACCAAATTTTTAAATAATTTAAGTGCAAAAGATTCAGACATGATGTTGATCCCCACAACAGGATTATAGAGAGCATCAAAGTGATCAGAATCATAAGCACAGCGTATAGTTATAGGAGGTGTGTCCAAACGGATCACATCAGAGGAAAGCTCTGACTCCTCCAACCATTCGCTACTCATGACTGCGATAATTTCTCTCAATTGATATTCAGTTGGCAAACAAATGCTAAAATGGTCGTTTTGGAGTCTGTCAATAGAATGGTAGTTTGAAATGTTTCTAAAATCGGCAAAAAGATCAGATTCTATATCCAGCATGAAAGCAGGTGGTGGAATTTCTTCCTTTTGTGGCTCAGAACTTGGGATAGCTAAAGTAGATAGAGAATTTGGCAAAGTGTCTACTTCGGCTTCGTAGGTTTCATCATGAAGGGTATTATCCATCTCAGCTTCTAGGATTCTATCTAGGATCACTCTAGCGTCATCAGTAGGGATGCGAAAGAAAGAACCTCTAGACATTGTATGTAGCATTTATTTATGATCTTTCTGAAGACCTCGAAAAAAGTGAAATAAAAGAACAGGGTCTTCAAGATTAAGGTTTGGACCAGATTCTAAAAGATCAGAAAAATATTTTCAGGATTTTCCCAAAGTTTCATTATCTTTTTGTTTAAAAGATAGGACTTCGAGTCTAAGGTCGCCGATACGGTCGAGGGAATAAAAATCTAGACAAAAGTTGGCTCGTAAGACTCCCCATTCACCTCGTTGTTGACCTACCTTCTGATTATATCATTGTCGAGCTTCTCCCCTTAAAGAAAATGGAAAAAGCTTCGAACGTAAAGTCTTATCAGAAATGCCTTCAATACGAAGACAATCACGTGTTTGCTCAAAATCTCTAATATGAAGGTAAGGGTTTTCGTCTTCCTTTCCTGAAAAGGATAGGTTTTGAATCATGGCAATCAACCTGGAACTTAACCTATACTGGGTTGTTTGGATAGGCTGTGATGACTCCCATGGTAAAAGGTCAGTTTCCGAAGGTGTTGCAAATTGATAGATCGATTTAGAATCTTGGTTTTCCATAAGGTAAGAATAAAGAAAATAAAGAATATAAAAAAGATAAGAAAAGATAAAAGTATAGATACAAGCTAGTAGTAAGACTCAAGGTTATCTCAGCAAACCGTCTTTTTCCTCGGCAACGGCGCCAGAAATGCTTGATGATATTTGGCAACGCAATCAGGAAAATGATCCACAAGCGCACAGATATCGGTGAGCACTTCACCCGGGATGTTACCTAGAGTATCGTATTTATATTTTTACCACTAGGAGAAAGAGTGCATCTGACTAACCCGGTCTATTACTACTAACCTTTAGGCTACAAAGAATGTGACTCGATGTGAGTGATGTATAGAGAAGACTACAACTGTAATCTCGTTCTAACCTTGGTAAGGATGATCTACTGTTCTATTGGGGAAGCTCATGGAATCTAGACACCACAGAGGATGTTCGACCCGCACCTATAAACCCTATCGATCCTACTAACGGGATATCGATCCTACTAACGGGATATGGGCTGCAAAGGTTACTCGGAAATATCACGTTCCTCGCTACTACCACGGTCTAGCTAGTTAGGGGATATCTATGAGTATTCTAGTCCAAACACCACGTTTACTTTAGAGATGATTACTCTAAACTCTACACGAAGAGATCAAAGTAAACTCATAAACCAAAGAACAATAAAACAAGAACTTACTAGAATTTAGAAGTCGAAATATTTAAGAATCCTAAGAGCAAGCCTCGGGTTAGAAGACTTGATCCCGCAGGTACCACCTCGGAGTAGACACAGATAGGTCAGGCTTCCTCCGATCTACACCTTCACTCTATCTCTCTCAATCTAGTAGAACTAGTTACTCTCACATTGGATGCTAAGCCCTAAGTCTATGTAGAGGAAAGGTTATCCTTCGAGGGCACCTCTTAACTCTATGATGAACTTTCCTTCCTCCAGGGGCCAGGGGGTCTGCTTATATAGTCTCCTCAGGTAAACGTGGGCCGTCGGATCAAACCGACATTGATTGAACGGTTATCCTTGATCCTTTAGGTCGGTGGAGCGTAATCCACGAGATTCACCGTGATTGGTGGAAACACCAGGGCGGGCGCCCTAGGGGGGAGGGCGGGCGCCCTGCCCCTGGGCCCGATCGCCTTTCCGTTCGTTCCCGTGGCTTCTGGAGTCTTCTAGATGGTAGAAATTTACGCGGTACGTTAATATCTCTACGTAATCCCGACATGTGGGCCTTTCTTCCTTATTCCATGATAACCCCTGCAGAAACAGATAAACAACAAAACTCGTAGAATTATGTCAGATCAAACCCTAATTCTAGGTGTTGTTTGTATATTAGTCCTTTCCCTTGTTTATTTGATAATTAAAATTGATACTTAAGAACCGTCAACACTCACCGTCTATTCCCAAACATCAATCAACAACACGCAATCCAATGGACAATCATAGACAAAGCAAACAAGCTATAATTAGAACAGTACACCAAACAGTGGTAAATCAATTATAAAAGTTTATAAAAATATTCTACGCAGCGCTACGATCACACAAACGTAAAGTTTACGAAAATCGGAGTTGAAACGGTGAAGTTATGAATTTTCTAAGATTTCCTATAGATAAATAATTAATTAAATATTACTGCGAAAATAAAAAGTTTCAAAACAGAGAAATAATACTTCTAACATGTAGATCTTGTAAATACGAATCCAACAAATTTGAATGGACAAAAACGGAGTTAGAACGAATATTTTATGAGCAAAATACTATGAATGGCAATTCTTTGGAAACGCATTTTTAGCTCAGCCGCCAAGAATACGCCTTCCAAACCGAAAGGCGTAAAACCGCAAATACGCTAAGGATCGCGGGTTGTATTTCCATATTCTACGAGGAATCTTTAGCAAAACTGCATGTGAAACGCCATCTTCTATCCTGGGTCGTAGATCTTCAAACGGACGGCATCGGGCGCGTCCAGGGGGTGACGGGCGGCGGACCGACCGCCGGAGACAGGCATGGCGCGGTGGCGCCATGAGCGCCTCCACGAAGCTCGCCGGTGTTGTGCAAAAACGTGAATGTGGGCACCGAAAAGCAAGCCGAGGTCACGGGGAGGTAGAGGAGAGGGTGGTGATCTCACCTAGGGGGTCGGTTTGGCCCGAGAAGGAGGAGAAACGACCGGGCGCTCGCCGCGGCGGAGTCCAAGGTCGGTGAGATTCAACCAAGCTCAAATAGGGCGCCTAGGGTTTGGTTTTTGCGGTTTGGATGCAAAAGGAGGCTGCGGCTCCGGGGAAAGGGCTTTATAGGGCTCGGTTTGCTTCCTTTTCAAGGAAATCCTGGGGTTTCGGGATTGATTCGGCCGGAGAAGGTCTCCTGCTCGAACACGGCTGGAGGTAGGGGATGGTTTCGGCTGACATGTGGGCCCCAGAGATCAGTGACCCAAGGAGGAAGGGAGGGGAGGCGTGCGGTCTTGGGCCAGAGCTGGGCCGCCTGCGAGCGGGCTGGGGGCGACAAAAAGAAACCAGGCCAGGGGAAAAAGAAGTGGGCCGGGGGGAGTGGGGAGAGGGACTGGGCTGCGGGGAGTTGGGCTGGGGTCTTTTCCTCTTTTTTTTACTATTTTGTTTTTCCAAAGCCCTTTTTCAAGAGGTTTTTGAATGCAATTAAATTCTCTCCAAAACAACAAGCATAGAATAAAATGTGCTCCAGCATGAATGCAAAAACATGTTGCTAAACTTATGATAAATTTTATTTTCTACAAATATTATTTAAGTACTAAATTTAAATGCTCACAAAAATACTTAATTAAATCAAATTAATCCCTATTAATTGAAATCAAAATTTTGGGTGTTACAATAATCGTTAGTAGTGACGCGTATCCTCAATGCCAGTCGCTAATATCCCCTTATTAGTGACGCATATCCTTAGTGTGAGTCGCTACTATACTAAGATCAGTGACGCGTGTATTAATATGTGTCGCTGGTAACTTCATATCAGTGATGCATTTTTATGTGTCACTAATTTGTCCACATCACGGACTCAACAAAAGTGGCGCGTCTTTTATGCATCACTAAAGACCCTCTGGACGCGTCACTAATTAGCTTTTTTGGCATTTTCATTCATCACTTTATAGTTTGTGCTACAACAAGCATGCATTATTTCCTTTTTTTTCTTTTTTGAAAGAGAGATCGAAAAAATCTCCTGTATCTTCTTCTGCACATGCACGTGCAACAGTATAAGCAGGAGGGAAGTATAGTCATTGAAGAGCCCTAACTATCAAAATATTATGTGAATGTAAACTGTACATTCTTTAGTTTGTTCCTACAGTTGATACTTTCATGTCAATAAGCACAAGCTAGCTTTGGGCATATTTCTTTTGGGCCGTATAAAATATTCTGAATCTGATATCCTCTTCTGGAGTATAGTAGCTCTGGAATGACATTATCTGCGAGCAGCATAGTAGCTGGACAGATCATGGGCTGACCTGCCATCCTTCTTTTGACTTGTGTAATGTGCTAAAGCTTTGACTTGTGTAATCTGAGCAGCATAGTAGCTGGATAGATCATGGGCAAAGCTTTTTACTACCAATCCTGCAGTACAATGAGAATTGGAGGGTGTACAAACTTACATCAGTCCTTAGCTTGGATGGCCTAGGATTGGTAGTTTTCTTGAGCTTTCCTACTTGCTCTTGATGCACTTTGCTCTGCAATTTAGCCACCTGCATTAGATCCACAATAGCATGTCAGATTCTTCACATTCCTAACTGTAGGCAAAGAAGGCTCAATTTCTCTTTTCAGTACCATCAGTTCACAGTCAATAGTTACCTTCGGAGCAACATTTTAATATCAGTATACATGATATTATTTGTTGACAGAGCTTTATGCTTATTAACACTTGCATGCCCAATGTTCATGTTTCAGGTTTTGGAGAACCTAAGGATGCTGAGGTAGTACAAGGATAAATTTGCTTTGTTCCTTTGCCCAGAATGCTTCTATTTCTATCAAATTGCTGCATTGAACCCTTTCATTTTATGCTTAGATTTAATCTAAGATTTGTGCTAGATATGATCTTGGGAAACAGGAGACTACTACTAGATACAACAAGTACAAGACTCCTTTGAAAGCTTCAGTACCTTGATTTTGTTCGTTATTAGGTGGTCAGTGATATGGACCCTATAAATTCTTCAATCGACTGTATATGCGGAGAGTTCTGAAGGGTGCATATTCTTCCACGAGACTTACAACTGATTCTCCATGTTTTTTGATAGAGCTATGTTATTCTCGTGTAAATTTCCAGTAATCTTGCAATTGTGAGCTCATGAAGTTTTATTTCCTATTTTTATGTGAAGTGGTAGTATATCATGCAAACTTCTAGATGAGATTTGTAGACGTTCTAGAGAACCTTAACAACCTTAGACAGGTCTTTCCTAGGAGGTGTTTGTAGATTTTTAGTTAGATCTATCCATCCAAAACCAAAAAAGTTAGTTCTGAAAACCTGCTAAACCGGTTTTTACAGGTTTGTTGCGAGTTCCTATATTTTTTTATTCGAGCACCCTAGCTCCTTTGGTGTGAGATCTTTATTGCGTCAACACCACTTTACCAAATCAAAGAACTGATGATTTCATATTTCACAAATATTAATTACACGATAACGCACCAAAATAACGCCAGCCATGTATTCTGAATACACTCTACTACGTATGAGTATGTATGCATCTCCGATGGTTTTGCAATTGAGGTTTGCATTTGACTAATTTGCCAAAAAGCTCAAATTGAGATATCCAATGATTTTGCATTTGAGTTTTGCATTTTGACAAAGTTGGCAAATGAGGGAGGAAACTTGGCATTTTTGCCAAACTCCGGAGAACTTGGCAAAGGCCGATCGGTCTCTCCTCCCGCGCGGTTTCCGGTCTCCCATGCATCTCCGACTCCTCTTCGCGCCATATAGGGAAAACTTCTATCGTGACATATCGCGTCACGAAGTAGTGATCGACCTCCGACTCCTCTTTGCGATACAAAGTCTCACCACGCGCCGCCGTCCGCCTCGAGAAGAAATCCCTCCACACGCAACCTCTTCAGACCGGCCTTCTATCGACGCTAGGTGAACCACGATGCCCTGGTGACCTGCAGTACTCTGTCTCCCACTTTTTTCCTTGAAGCGAGCGCACCAGCGCGAACTGAAGGAGGCGACGGCGCAACACAACGCGTGGGAGAACGGGCGAGACTTCCCGCGCGATGGAGTGGACGGCGCGAAGAGAAAAAGCGTGTGAAAAAATAACGACCGGATCCACTATTTGGTTTTGCCAACTCAATTTTGCCAAAACCATTGGAGACACTCAATTTAATTTTGTGACTTGACATATTGATTTAAGACTTGGCAAACTCCTTGTTTTGCAAAACGAAAATTGCAAAACCGTTGAAGATCCATTCTATAATATAATGGGTTTTTTATTGTCGTAAGTCAAACCTTACTAATTCTTTTATATTCCTTTTAAGAGGATAATAATATTTACAATATAAAATAAGCTTTATTAGATACATGATAATTTTCATAACTTACCTATTTTTGATATAGTAGTTGTCAATACTGTTTTTTTATAAATTTATATGATGCTTGAACTTAGAACAACTAGACGAAGACAGTATTTCTTATCCTCTTACTATTCTATTCATGATCATCACCAGAGTAGTCTTTTTTTAACACTATATGAGGAGGACTGGCATATAAAGTGAAACTCATATTGAACACTTATATTGATCGTACGCTCAAGTACTTTTTTATCTGATCACACGTCCAAATACTACACAAGCTACTCACGTATCCAACCGGCTCCCTGATCTGGGGAAAAACCCCCCGTGAGGCACGCGAGGTTCATCCCCGCTACTGAATACTGATCGAACCCGGCAGCTCTCTCTCTCACACACACACACCCCTTGGAAGCAGAGCAACTGAGCTATCGTTCGGTCCTCAAGGTTAAAGGAACTTTCGTCAAAACTCAAAAGCGTAGGCCCTCGAACCTTCCAAATAAAAAAGAATACGTGGTGAGTCAAGCTAATGCTGATGTGGAGGAGAGAAGAGAAAAGAGAGATGATAGCTTGGCTCTTAGACCCGTCTCAATGTATAGTTTCATGGCACAGTTACCAAAACTATAAACTAGGTAACCGAGCCATAGGAGTTTCATGGGGATGAAACTCCTCTCTCATCTGATAAAACTCTTTCATTTAATGACCCTGCCAAGTCAGCAATTTTGCTTATGTGGCACCCTATTTAATGTGCATGACACTCTCATGAAACATACATGGAGACTGGCCTTATGTAAGCACCAAGCTGGGTCCAAATAGCAAGTGTTGCGAGAAGAAATAGGAAAGAGAATATGTTTTAGAGACAAATAGGAGACAACTTATTGTATAACTTGGCTCTAATTATTTGGCTTATAGCCAAGCACTTGGCTCTATTATTGATCTTGCTCTGACAATTCAGATTCACCAATCATCTGACAACAGTACTGGATCGGATTGGCGATTATAGTCTAGGGCCTTGTTTAGTTCGCGAAATTTTTTTGGTTTCGCTACTGTAGCACTTTCGGCTTTATTTGATAATTATTATTTAATAATAAAATAATAAACTAACTAGACTCAAAAGATTCGTCTCGCAAGTTACAGACTGTACAATTAATTATCTTTTTATCTATATTTAATGCTTCATACATGTACCGCAAGATTCGATGTAACGAAAAATTTTGAAAAATTTTAGAAACTAAACGAGGCCCAACTCTATCGGAATGTGAAGCAAAAGCAAGGATCGATTGACATTGCCGGTTGTTCCGTCCTACTTCCACAAATAAACACATTTCTTTTACTTCTATCATTTATATTTGACCTTTCACCTTATTCAAAAAATTTTAATAAATATTATTTATTTTTTTATGACTTATTTTATTATTAGATATATTTTTATAATAACTTATTTATTTTATTATTTGTATAAAAAAATTTAAATAAGATGAATGGTTAAATATAAACCGTACTAGTTTAAAAAATGTATTTATTTGTGCCACTGAGGCAATACACAGATCGCACGTTCGCACTATGGCAGCGACGCTTGTGAATCCACGGGTACCTCTCACATCCGCAGAAAAGCAAACATGGGCGGCCAGATCAAGTGACTGCGAGATGGGTCCACCTAGTCCCGGCCCACCGCTCAGCCTCCCTCCGCCCTACCAATCTCTGCCCCACCTCCTCCAGCCCCACCACCGCCACCGCCTCCCGCTCCGCCGCGTCCTCGCGGCGCACGCGCTCGCCGCCGTCGCTGGCCACCTCACCGTCCGGGACCCACGCCCGCACACCCTCCTCCTCGTCGCCTACTCCCGCCTCGCGCGGCCCTTCCCCACCGCGCTCCTCCTCCTCTTCCGCTCCTCCCTCCGCGTCTCCGTCGCGCCCACGCGCCACTCCCTCCCGCTCGCCGTCTCAGCCGCCGCCGCCGCCTCCTCCGCGGGCCGCCGCCACCTGGGGCTCGCGATCTCCCTCCACGCCGTCGCGGTCGCCCGCAACCTCCTCCCGTCCCCGCACGTGGCCAACGCGCTCGTCTCCCTCTACGCGAGGCACGCGCTCCCGGACGCCGCGCGCAGGGTGTTCGAGGAAATGCCCTCCGCCCCTGACGTCGTCTCCTACAACGCGCTGATGCACGCGTACGTAAACGCCGGGAGGGTAGGCGTTGCTCGGGAGGTGTTTGAGGAGATGCCCGTTCGGGACGCCACGTCCTGGGGCACGGTGATCGCCGGCTGCGCCAAGGCCGGGCGGCTCGAGGAGGCTGTCCTACTGTTTGACCGGATGAGGGAGGAGGGTTTCAGACCTGACAGTGTCGCCCTGGTGGCGGTGCTTTCATGCTGTGCGCAGCTAGGGGCGCTGGACAAGGGCCAGGAGGTGCATGAGTACATCAAGCTGAGCAGGACCAGTCCCAACGTGTTCTTGTGCACAGGGCTCGTTGACCTCTATGCCAAGTGTGGGTGCGTCGAGGAGGCTAGGGAGGTGTTCGAGGCGTGCCAGGATAGGAATGTGTTCACGTGGAATGCTCTCATTGTTGGGCTGGCGATGCATGGCCATGGAACAGTGGCGCTTGAGTACTTCAACCAGATGCTGGCTGATGGAATCCAGTCAGATGGGGTCACTTTCTTGGGGGTGCTGATCGCTTGTAGCCACAATGGCCTTGTGGACATGGCAAGGCGCATCTTTTCTGACATGGAGAGCAAGCACAATGTGCACCGGGAACTGAAACACTATGGGTGTATGGCTGACTTGCTTGGTCGTGCTGGACTGATCGAAGAAGCGATGGACATGGTTAGGAAGATGCCCATGGAAGGGGACAGTTATGTGTGGGGAGGCATACTTGCTGGATGTAGAATGCATCGGAATGTGGAGGCCGCTGAAGTTGCAGCTTGGCATTTGTTGGAACTGAACCCAGATGACAGTGGGGTGTACTCTGCAATGGCTGGGATCTATGCAGATGTTGGCAGGTGGGAGGATGTCACAAGGATTAGAATGTTAATGGATGAAAACATTGGCAGGAGGAATGTTGGCTGCAGTTCAGTTACAACATAGCTCAAATATGGTACCACTATGATGTGCTATCTGGTCACAGTGAGATATACCAGAGTTCAGAAACACTGAAAGTAGTGATTAGTTCGGCTGTGAGAATTTAGATATATTCAGGATTTGTTATCGATGTATAGCTTGATCTCCTAGTGATGCCAAACCTTCACTATCAGGAAGATAGCCATGGAAGTGGACAGTTATGTGTGGGAAGGTATACTTGCTGGATGCAGAATGCATTGGAATGTGGACGCAGTGGAGCTTGCAGCCCGGCATTGGTAATACAGTGGAGTATATAGCAGAATTCTGAAATACTGAAAATAGAGAACAGTTCAGAAAGAGGACCGGCACTAGCTGCAATGATAATGCCTGCTAAGATTCCTACACCATTTCATGCGATAAGTTGGACATATTTCAAGATCTGTTACTAGTATATCTTTAGCTCCTAGTGATACAAATCTCACTCTGCCTGCGGATTGTTCGGCTGGCTGAAAAAAGACCGTTGCTGATGCTGATTTGTTGTGAGAGAAAAACACTGTTCTATGGCTGAAAAGTATGCTGATAAGTTCAAGTGAACAGTACTAGACCTTAATGCTGCAAGGTGAGAATATGATGCTGGAGTGTGATCTTGCAGTTTCGCGCTGAACGTGATGGGTGCTTTCATCCAAGAAATTGCAGATCCATGAACTTCGTGGGAACTGGATTCTCTCGTCAAATCAAATGCTCAATCTAACAGACTACTAAGGAATACATGAATGAACCGAAGAGGATGTGGAAAATTCCTGCTGCTATATATTTCTTTCATGGGCTGGCTGCAGATCCGATGAATATATTTCTCAGGAATTCAATCAGAAAGTCGAGTATAAGTCGGACACTGTGCATTCCCAGGAAATTACTTCAGACAAGAAAACAATCAGGTTTACTTGTCCTGCCGCTGATTACACACATGATTTACCCATGCCAGTTGGTGTTGTCAGTTCGTTTTCATGTTCTCCTGGCTAAGGCAACCTCTCTGGTTCATCTCATTTAAGATTGGCGTGACAGTTCATATCGAAGAAAAGTATCGTGCTATTTGCCTCTGATGTTTAATGGATAGCATGATTATGAATATTTAACTGATTTCAAAAAGAAATTAAAATTCACACTCCTAAATTCTATATCCTTACTGGATTACTGTTGTAGTGGTTGTATGAGTGCGTCTATTTTCACTATTTATGCTTCGTTGACAAACATCTTTCCTAAGGTCATTTTCCACTAAGGTCTTGCGTCGGACGAGAGAAATAGATGAGCTGCTGACGAAACTAATGCACCACATGCAAATCTGCTTCAATCAGATTGATAGGACAGCGAGTCCTACCGGCTAGGGTTTGGAGGTTGTAGCGATGGATTGCTGGAAAGCGAGGAGGAGGATGGCGCTTGGGCATCGTGGCTGTGCTCGAGGGAGAAGAGGTGGTGGCTAGGGTTAGGCTGAAAGTCTCCCGGCTCCCTAAAAGAAGCCGAGCAAATATGATTGCTCTTACTTGATTATATCAATATGTCCCTTCTACTCCACCTATTTTGCTAAATAATCTATCTGGGACTAATATAAATTGCAAATACAAAGATAACTGAACTTATAAAGATAACTGGGCTGGGCAGCCCATTATCATATGTCGGCCATAACATCTCTTCCCGCCTGGACACACAACTCGTCCTCGAGCTATAAGTTGGGATAGAGGATCAGGAGAACTGCTGCAGCAGCTCTCATGTAGCATCAACGGAAACCAAGGCCTTTCGAAGCAGCCTGGAGTTCCTCCTTGGCACTGTCATCGTCCACTACTGCGGCAGTGAGGAAATCATCAGCTTCAAGGAAGAAAAGCCACTGGCATTGGAAAGTCATTAGCTTCTTTAAAGTAAAGGGGCATAAGGGGGATGACATTGGAAAAAACTTGCAAAGGTGTTTGCTTGATTGGGGGCTAGAAAAGGTCATGTGTGTCACGGTTGATAATGCTAGCTCTAATGACAGTGGTCTAAGTTACTGTAGAGAAACACCGCACACCCTAATCAGGGGGGTGACCTTCATTATATAGCCCAATAGGCTAGGGTCACGGTGTACAAGGCCAACGGGCCGTACGCCCAATGTGGGCTGTTACAATATATTCTAACACCCTCCCTCAGTCTAAGCGGGAGTGTCACGAACACAAAGACTGGACCTAAAGTCAGTGAACAACTGTACAGGTAACCCTTTGGTCATAATGTCTGCGAACTGATGAGAAGATGGAACATGGAGCACCCGAACCTGTCCCAAAGCAACCTTCTCACGGACAAAGTGAATATCTATCTCAATATGCTTCGTGCGACGATGATGAACTGGATTGGCGGTCATGTAGACAGCACTGACATTGTCGCAGTAGACAATCGTCGCCGAAGAGATGGGTGCGTGGAGCTCCTGGAGTAACTGACGAAGCCAACAGGTCTCAGCCACAGCGTGCGCAACAACACGATACTCAGCCTCTGCACTCGAATGAGAAATCATAGTTTGTCGTTTGGAGGACCAAGAGACCAAGTTGTCACCGAGGAAGACACAGTAGCCTGAAGTGGAGCGCCGAGAGTCGGGATATCCAGCCCAATCAGCATCGGAGTAGGCAGTCAAGCTGGTGATGCTGCCTGTGCCGATGTGAAGCCCAGTGGAGAGGGTGCCCTTGACGTACCGCAGTACACGCTTGAGCATCGCAAGATGAGGCATCTTGCTCGCGCGGGTCGTGCATGAAGAGGCACACCTGCTGTACTGCATAAGCGAGGTCCGGACGAGTCAGCATGAGATACTGTAGCGCACCGGCGAGGCTGCGGTACTGAGTGGCATCCGCCACTGGTGCGCCATCTGTAGCAGAGAGCTTGGCATGAGTGTCAACAGGAGTCGCTGTGGAATGACACTCAGCCATGCCGGCGCGCTGGAGCAGATCCACAGCATACTTGAAGAGACCGTCAGCAGAACGCGTGACAGAGATCCCGAGGAAGTGATGAAGATCCCCAAGATCTGTCATGGTGAACTCAGAGTGAAGGAGCTCGGTGATGCGATGAAGAAGCGGAGTCGACGAGGCTGTCAGAATGATGTCGTCGACGTAGAGCAGCAAGTAGGCGATGTCGGCACCCGCTTTGTAAACAAAGAGGGACGTGTCGGAGGTCGAAGCAGTGAAGCCGGACCGCTGAATGAAGCCGGATAACCGCTGGTGCCACGCCCTGGGCGCCTGCTTGAGTCCGTACAAGGACTTTTGCAGGAGACAGACGTGATCGGGGGCCGCCGGGTCGACGAAGCTGGGCGGCTGCTGGCAGTAGATGGTCTCGTTCAGATGGCTGTGAAGAAAGGCGTTCTTCACGTCCAGTTGATGTATCGGCCAGGAGCGAGAGGCGGCGATGTTGAGGACAACCCGGATGGTGGCCGGTTTGACAACCGGGCTGAACGTCTCGTCGTAGTCGATGCCGTACCGCTACGAGAAGCCACAAACAACCCATCTAGCTTTATGACGAGCCAGAGAGCCATCAACATTATACTTGTGCTTGAAGACCCACTTGTCGGTGATGACGTTGGCACGAGGCGGTCGAGGAACAAGACGCCAGGTGCCATTGTCCACAAGCGTCTTGTATTCTTCGGTCAACGCCGCGCGCCAATTGGCATCGGCGAGCGCAGCACGAGTGTTGCCAGGCAGTGGAGAAGCCAAGTTGGAGGACGAGGCGGTGAAGCCATACCGCTGCATGGGCGGCGGCAGGGAACCTGTTCGGGAACGAGTCTCCCGCACAGGAGGCTCTGGAGCCTGGGGCGCCACTGCCTGCGGCGCTGGAGCTGAGGGCACCACCGGCTGCTGCAGGGCCGTCGACGCCTCCGCCTGCGGCTGAGGGGCCGGTGGCGGGCGCGGACGACGAGCATACTGGATGCCGAACCGCTGCTGTTCAGCTGCAGTAGTGGGGGCACCTGCCGTCGTAGAAGCCAAGGGGGCAGGCGTGTCCTGCCAGGGCGCCTGGGGCAGCCTGTATGCAGCACCATGCCACAGGATGGCAGGGTCTAGCCCAACGGGGTCGCCGGCATCGTCTGCTGCAGACGAGGCAGGCGCAACCGAGGTCCGCGAATGCCGAACGTCTGAGGTAGATGGGGCAGGCGCGGGAAGTATATCCTGTATCAAAAAATCAAGAGAATCTGGTTGGGGCTTGGAAGCCGCAAACGGAAAGTGAGTCTCATCAAAAACAATGTGGCGAGAGATGATGATCTTGCGAGTAGAAAGATCAAGACACCGGTAGCCCTTCTGGAAAGGAGGGTAACCGAGGAAGACACACGCTGCTGAGCGAGGAGACAATTTATGGGGAGTCGTGGCACTAAGATTCGGATAGCACAGGCAACCGAAAACTCAGAGGATGGAGTAGTCTGGCATTTTGCGGTGAAGGAGATGATAGGGAATACCATTATGTATGGAGGATGACGGCCGCCGGTTGATCAGAAACACAGCGGTGGAAAGGGCTTCGACCCAATAGGACGGAGGCATGGCGGCATGAAACAGAAGCGTTCGAACAGCATTGTTAAGTGTGCAAAGCATCCGCTCAGCTTTGCCATTCTGGGCAGATGTGTAGGGGCACGAGGTGCGAAGCAGGATGCCGCGGCTAGCTAGGAAGGTAGCGGTGGCATTGTTGAGGAACTTGGTGCCATTATCTGCCTGAAAACAGCGCACAGGAAAACTGAACTGTGGGTGAGCGTAAGCAACAAACTGGACAATATGTTCATGAACTTCTAATTTATGGCGAAGTGGAAACATCCAACAGTAATGTGTATAATCATCAACCATGACAAGATAAAATTTATAGCCAGAAATACTCAAAACTGGAGAGGTCCAGACATCACAGTGAACAAGTTCAAAGGGAGCTGATGTACTAGGAGCCGAACTAGCGAATGGCAGCCTAGCGTGCTTGCCAAGTGGGCAGGCATGACAAATGTGGCGAGCTTCTTTATTACACTAGATAGCTGATAGCTTATTGAGAGTGGTGATGACGGCGGGTGCAGGATGACCAAGGCGGGAGTGCCATAACTCTGGGGAGACGACGGCGACATGGCAGCGAGGTGGCATGTGGTGTGGAATGGTGTAGAGATCCCTATAGCTATTGCACCGAAGGAGGACCGTCTTGGTCTGCAGATCCTTAACAGAAAAACCAGAGGCGTCAAACTCAATGGAACAGTTATTGTCGCGAGTATGCTGTCGAACAGATAACAGATTACGAGTGAGTTGGGGTGCGACAAGAACATTATCAAGATGAAAAGGACGATCAACTATTTGAATAACAGAAGTGTCACGACTATGAATAGGAATGGATTGACCGTTGCCGACTGTAATGGAGGATGGTGGCGACGGGAGATGGGAAAGTAAAATACCGTTATTGGAGGACATGTGAGATGTCGCTCCGCTGTCCATGACCCAAGGTGCAGACCCGCCCTGGATCGCCATCTGGTTGAGGGTGGCAATCAGTCCTGCCGAGTCCCAGCTGCCCGGAGGCCTGTATGTCAGGGGACCGCCGGCAGTGGGGAACTGCGGAGGCGCGAAGGCGGTGTGTTCCTGTGAAGGAGGCGCAAGTGGCGCACCCCACTGCTGCTGCTGGGGAGGCCACGGAGCAACCCAAGGGCTGTAGCACACCCAGGGGCCGGCCTGCTGACGCCCGCCGAAATTGCCGCCTTGCTGCTAGTTGCGGCCACCAGCGCTATTGCCACCTTGCTGCTGGTGGTGGCCACCACCGCTACTGCCACCGCCGCCGTTGCCACCACCGTTACCACCATGGCTGCCCTTGCCCTTGCCACCGCCCCCACGATTGGTGGACGCAGAAGGGGTGGACTGGCAGGACTGCGTTGTGCAGGTGGGGGTGGTGGAGGCAGCCAGAGCTGAGGCCGAGGCCGCCTTGCCCTCGGTGCCAAGGCGGATTTCCTTGACGCGAAGCATGTTGGTGGCAGCCTTGAAGTCGGGAAGCGGTTACGTGTTGGAGATGATGTCAGCGGTGTTGGCGAAGCGGGGGTTAAGGCCGCACAGAAGGTTGAGCACGAGCTGCACAGGAGAGACGGTGTGACCGACCTCCCGGAGGGCATCGGCTGTGCGCTTCATCTGCTGGGCGTAGGTGTCGATGGAGAGGTCACCCTGGAGCAGGTTGTGGAACTCCTGCTCGAGGACGACGGCGCGGGACTCCTTGTTTGGAATGATACCATGTAGAGAAACACCGCACACCCTAATCAGGGGGGTGACCTTCATTATATAGCCCAATAGGCTAGGGTTACAGTGTACAAGGCCAACGGGCCATACGCCCAATGTGGGCTGTTACAATATATTCTAACAGTTACTTGAGGAGGTACATCAATAATGCAAAGACAAGTATAGCTGAAGGAAAGTATCTTCACATGAGATGTGCTGCACACATTGTCAATCTTATTGTACAAGATGGACTTAAAGAAGTGGATACTTCAGTGAAGCGTGTCCAAGCTGTTGTTAGGTACATCAAGAATGGCACTTCTCGATTGGTTAAGTTCAAAGAGCTTGCTGAGGAAGAGAAGGTTGAGACCAAGGCATTTCTGCACCTAGACATTTGCACTAGATGGAACTCAACATATCTAATGCTGAAAACAGCCACCAGCTATGACAAGGTATTCGCAAGGTACTTTGATGATGACCCATGCTATGCTATTGACTTGTCACCAGCTAACAAAGGTCCAGGGCATCCAGATGAGAAAGATTGGGAGAATGCAAAGAAGATGGCTGAATTTCTTGGTCATTTCTATAAACTCACTGAGCGTCTTTCTAAAAATGTGCATGTCAATTCACACAACTTCATGTTTGAGATTTGTGAAGTCAATTTCTTAATTACCAATTGGATGAGCAGCAAGGATCCTTTGCGCCAAGAAATGGGCAAGAGAATGAAAGAAAAGTTTGATAAACATTGGGGAAATTGGCATGATCGGTCAGCTGCTGAAGTCAGATTTGTGAATGAGAGAGGGAAGGGGAAGGGAAAGGAGAAATAGAAGGAGAATCTGAACTTGCTCATTTTTGTTGCTGCCGTACTTGACCCAAGATACAAGCTATCAGAATACATCAAAGTAGCTATTGAGGAGATATTTAATGAGGATAATGGACCAAAAGTTTGGGCTGCTGTGTTCATGACTTGTTTGAAGAATATAGGAACATATATGCTCCGTCGTCTAATGCGATAGCACAAACTGATGAACCTCAGGAACCAAGTGAAGCAGATGCAGTGAAGTTTAGAATTGCCCAAAAACTAAAGCGACATGGTGCTACAAGTGGAGGCAACAAGTTCTGAACTTGAAAAATATCTTGGTGAAGATACTGAACCTGAAGACAAGAAGTTTGACATTCTGGCATGGTGGAAGGTTAATTCGTCAAGGTTCCCAATATTAACACAACTGGCTCGTGATGTATTAACAATTCAGATTTCAATTGTATCATCAGAGTCGGTATTTAGCACAACTGGTCGCATACTTTATGATTTTAGGACCTCCCTCACTCCTTTCATGGTTGAAGCACTTGTCTGTACTCAAGATTGGTTGCGAAGGGCCACTCCCATTAGTATCCAGGAGGACATGGAGCAATTGGGTGAACTAGAGAAAGGTATTTAAGCTACTCTTTTCATATTATTTATATTCTTTGTAGTGGAATAGTCACTGATTATTTCATCTCAATTTCAGAGTTGATTCAAGAATATGCTGATGGGAAAGGTAAACGCAAGGCCGATTCATTATCGGAGAGTGCAAGCAAGGCAACAACAACACCCACCAGCACTTCCTAAATATGGTGAGTTCACTGAGTTATTGGCTAGTTGCTATCTCTACCTTGCAGCAATAATTATGAACGTAAGTTTCTGTTATTTAATTTGTTTCTTTTATTTGGTAGCTATTGTCATGCACTCAACAAGTGCTAGGATGTGTTGTTGGCTTGCTGCTACGGTGCTACCTGCTGGTTGGTTGCTATGAAGCCTTGAAGGACTGATGGTGAATGGCGATGGCACTCTGCCAGGATGTGCCCATTCTGTCATTTATGAACCTATGTAATATTACAAATTTATTTAGTGTTGTAAGCCTGTAAGTGTGTAGTCCACTAGTCCTGCTCCTGTAGTCCTATCACTCTATGAACTGATGTTGTGAAGCCTGACACTGAAAATTAAAGTGTGGTGCAATTTAATATCTCATATCTGCCCGTCTGCACTATGCACAATACTGATCATCGGTCCTTTTTGGGTCAAACTGAACTGACCGAACAAAAAACCGAAGACCGAACTGTCGGTCTCTCGATCTTCAGGTAAAACTTCGGTTGCTGATATCAGAAAACCGAAATAAAAAACCCAAAAGAACCCAAAAAAATCCGAACCAAAATTTCGGTTAAGACCGAATGCCCAGCGTGACGACGCTCGAGCATCTTGGTCGGCGTCAGGCAGCGAAAAGGTGCCAGCACCGAAGCCTGCTGCGGGGCAAGCAATGGAGGTATGGCTGCGGCTGGGTTAAGAGCACACGCCTGTGCAGCCGGTGTAGGTAGTGCCAATGGTTGGTGCTGAGGAGAAGTGGTTTGCTGGACAGGGACCAGCAAGGTAACCACAACACGACGCTCAAACGCCCAAGCCGGTACATGGCCGTCTGAAGGTCCTGTGGCTCCCGCAACTCGACGTCGACCTTGATGTGCTCCGGTAAGCCACCCACAAAGAGTTCTGCCTTCTGTGGGGCAAACAGATTGCAGGCATGACACAACACTGCGTTGAAGCGATCGGAGTAGTCCTGGACCGTCGACACGAAGGGCAGTCGGGCTAGCTCAGACAGTCGGGTGCCACGAACCGCTGGCCCAAAACAAAGATTGTAGATCTCCTTGAAGCATTCCAGGGAAGCATGCCCTCGCCCTGCTTGAGTGCATAGTACCATGTCTGCGTAGCATTGCGAAGATGATAGGAAGCGAGCCATGTGCGATTGGACACCGGCGTGCGCTGGCCCCTAAAAACTGGTCACATTGATTGAGCTAGTTGAGAGGGTCGATGGAGCCGTCGTATGTTGGGAATTCCAGCTGGTAGTGCTTCGGCGGCTCAACCTCACCTGGGAGCACTCCACCGAGGCCGACCGAAAGTACCCTGCCACTGGGGTCCCCGTACGGCATGAGCGCGGACGTCTGCGGTAGCAGACTAGTTGAAAGCCCTAGTTTGGTTTTGGATAATTGATGAAACCCTAGTACTAACCTCTATACTAAGTGTGTGTAGACTTAATGAGGTTGGTACATGCCAAGTGATGGAGCAAGTGATGATCATGGTAATGATGGTGACGACCACAAGATGATCAAGTGTTCAACTTGGAAAAGAAGAAAGAGAAAAACAAAACCCTATGGAGATCAAGGCAAAGGTATTGCTTAGGGTTTTGGTTTTGGTGATCAAGACACCATAGAGGGTGTGATCACATTTAGGATAGATAGCCGTACTATTAAGAGGGGTAATCTCGTTGTGAAAACGGTTGTCTAAGTGCCACTAGGTGATTGGATTCCTTGCATATGCATTAGGATCTAGTGAACTAATTAAGTAACCCTTGAAAAATGTTTTTGAAATATGCTAACACACGTGCACAAGTGTGGAGACACTTTGGTGTTGGCACATGGAAGCAAGGGAAGTAGTTGAAATCGTTTCGCGCAGCGCTTTCAAGCCGGACGCGTCCGGTATGAGGTCGGACGCGTCCGAGTTGAGGCACCGGACGCGGAAACAGTTTTCGCGTAGAGTCCGGTGTGCCTCGTCCGGTGAGTTCGTTTCTCGATGAAAACTCTCTGAGTTTGCGTCAGGTGCAAACTCCTCCTGCAGAGCTCTCTGGGTGTGAGTCCGGTGCACACCGAACGCGTCCGGTGTGTGCGTCCAGTGTGGCGTTCAGTGTTGGCTCAAGTTTGCGACGCTCCCTGAGTTTGGGTCCGGTGCACACCGGACGCGTCTGGTGTGACACCGGACGCGTCCGGTATTTCAAAAGCGAGAGTCTGGTGCCTTGTTAGTGTCAGAGGCTACAGCTACTTTTCTAACGGTCAGGAGCACCGGACGCTGGTCTGGTCAATACCGAACGCGTCCGGTGTGAACTAGGACCCGTCCGGTGTGAACGCAGACTGTGGGATAAACTGCCAACAGCTAGTTGAAGGTTGGGACTTCTATAAATATGCCTTGGCCAGTTCATGCTCACTCTCTTGACTCTTTAACTTGTTGATACACCTTGTGAGCATACTCCCACACATCCCACTCACCTTGTTCAAGTTTTGTTCATCCAAAGTGAGATTGGGAGAGATCCTAGTTGCATTTGCTTAGAGTTTGAGCATCTAGTGGCACTAGTGATCGTTGAGCAGCGGGTTTGCTTGTTACTCTTGGTGGTTGCCGCCACCTAGACGTCTTGGAGCTGCGGAGGAGCTTTGGCACGAGTTGATGATTGTTCGTGGCCATCTCCCGGTGATTGTGAGAGGTTTGTGCCTACCTCGGCGGAGAGCCAAAGGCAACATTAGTGGATTGCTCGTGTCATTGAGCTACCTCACTTGTGGGTAGGTTCTTGTGGTGTCCTAGTGAGGACGAGATTCGTGCTACACCTCTTAGCCACCGAACCACCAAGTGTTGGTCGACACAACGGGGACGTAGCGTGTCGGCAAGCACGTGAACCTCGAGAGAAAAATCGTGTGTCTCCATTGTGTTTATTGATTGGATTTCTCCCAGAGATTGGACTTCATTTTATTGATTGGTTCATCCCCTCTATGCGGCGGTATAAAGATCAAACCATCTCTCTTACATTCCCGCAAACTAGAGTAGCTTACTTACTTGAGTAGAAACTTTAGTTAGCTGTCTAGTGTAAGTAGTGACATAGCCATTGTGTGCCTAGTGATTATATCAACTAGAATTGTTGGATAGGTGGCTTGCAAACACCCCTTTAGAGCTAGAGCAAAAAGCTTCGCTTTGTTATTTACTAACCTCTTGCTCTAGTGTTTTTGTAGAATTTTTAAATAGGCCATTCACCCCCCTCTAGCTATATTAGGACCTTTCACTAGTGCCGGGGAAGAGCGCCCCCATCCACACCACCATATAGAAACCCGGAGGCTGGAACGCCGCCATGCAGCATGATGGCCCCGGTGGAGGGCAGCGGCGACAGGAAGGACTAGGCAGTCGTAGACGTGTATACCGGAGTCGAGGACGCCGTGAGCCATGCCGGCAACGAAGACGGCGAGTGGGGAAACTATATATGCTGAATCGGCATGCCGTCGGATGGAATCGACGGTGCCGGCTGGGTGGTGGAAACCATGTCGTCGTAGGGCATCCCGCAGAGGTACGAGACGGCAGGTGCTGCGGTCGCAGTTGATGGCGGCGGCGGTGGAGAGGGGTAGCTGCTACTGAGTAGTAGGCGGCAGCATAGGGTTCAACGGTTGTCCCATGAGGAACGCGTGAATTCCGGCCACCAGCTTGCTGAGGTCGAGAACCGTCGCCACCAATTCTACGTTCAACATGATAGGACCAACGCCCGAGGATGCCCCTGTGGCCAGCGGCCGCGAGTGCCCGAGAACCAATGACAGGGTTCCCGAGCGCAAGGCCGGCCAAGATGCCATCGAATCAGGCAGCGACATGGAGGCATTGGGGGCTGGCGGTGGGTTGGTGGAGGTGGGCAGCAAGGTCGACATCGCAACCGGGAACGCTGATACTAGATTGATAAGAGTCCTACCAGCTAGGGTTTAAAGGTTGTAGTGATGGATTACCGGAGAGCGAGGAGGACGGCGCCTAGGCTAAAGATGGCAACGTGTAATTACCCACCAGGTTATGGCTGCCCATATACCCACGAGAAAATATTTTACCTATTAATTTACCCATATCCATGCGTGTGTAAGAGTTCTTTCGCATACCCTTACCCATGCAGGTAATGGGTACCCGTGGGTTATCCTTACCCATAGATCTAAGAAATGTTTGCAATATCAAAAAATTACATCTATCAATATACTCCCAATTTCAGCCAAAGAATTACAAATCAATAACAAATTAATCAAACAAAACTAGCCATACGAACATATTAATATAAAATCTATCGTCTGAAGTCGTGAGGAATGAGGGTAGCAGTGTCCGGAGTCGTGGCAACTCGCGATCATGGTCTCCGCGTGCGTGACCGCGTGAGATGTGACACCGCAAGGGGGAGGCAGGAGGGGAGGGAGGATGTGGGATGGGGAGGTGAAAACCTAGGATTGCATTATATACACTTTTTCTAGGCTTGGACTGTGTGGTGGTAATTTTGACTCATGATTCATAGAGTTGGGTCAGGTTTAATTTACCCATGGGTTAAAGGGCATGGGCGTCTCATGCCCTTGCCCTTGCCCGCTTTACCCGTTGGGTAAGTCTTTTCTCCCATTTACTTACTCATAGATGAAAAAATTAGCCATACCCTTACCAATAGGGTTTTTACCCATCGGGTTCCGAGTTTCGAATAGAAATTGTCATCTTTAGCTTGGGCGCCGTGGTTGTGCACGAGGGAGAAGAGGTGGCGGCTAGGGTTAGGCTGAAAGTCTCCTAACTCCCTAAAGGAAGCCGAGCAAATATGATTGCTCTTGCTTGATTATATCAATAAAGTTTACAGATATTTATGTACCTTCTACTCCACCTATTTTGCTAAATAACCTATCTAAGACTAATATAAATTACAAATACAAAGGTAACTAAACTTATAAAGATAACTGGACTAGGCTATCAGCCCATTAATCATACATCGGCCATAACACAAATCTTCTAAACCAATTGAATACAGAAAACAAAACCAAACACGAATGGAAATCCTATAAAATTGGAAACAAAGCAAGTGTTTCAAGAAAATTGTTTGCACTGTGTTCAATGATCCACAAAAAGTTTGTATTTTAACTTTGTAAAGAGTTCCTACGGCCTCATTCCTTTTCTAGTACTGCAAAGTAACAACAAATTTTCCTTGAGATCATATTCATTTTTATCTCTACTCTTAAAGAGCCAGTGCGAATAATTGACAGATTTCGAGCATAAACCAAAATTCCTGAATTTGCTTTCCTTATGATAGCAATTTCTTGTACAATTCAGTCTTTCATGACAGAAATACCTTGTGTCACTCCACACCAAGATGAACTGCTGACAAATAATGAAACATATACAATTCTCCTGTAGCCAAACCTTCTGATGAGTTGTTTGAAAACATAAAGCAAAACCAAATGGGGTCAAGAAAAGCATTGTAATTGTACAAGAACACCCTGCAAATCCTATAGAACTGGAATGAGAGCAATGCTTAAAGAAAATCATTTGTATGAGGTCTTTGATGGATCCACACAAAAAAAGGTCCGAATTTGAAGAGAGGTCCTTTGACCTCATTCCAAAAAAAATAAAACACAAAATCACGAGACTCAGTTCTTTCAAAATTCCCTTGTTTCAAAGACGCTACGAAAATGATTTTGTAGCCTGTATCGATGTTTTAAAAACACAACCAGAGAGAAAACTCAACCTCTTAAAATTTAAAAAGATCGTGAAGCATTATTAACTCGCAAGTAGCAATTCTGAAAGCCTGCTTTGGCAGCTGGACTAGAGCAAGAAACAATCACCTGAACACTTCTCCATTCTGTTTAGCAAGCCTGCAGCACCTGCCTGTTTTTTCTTTCAGCGCAATTCCATTATGTAGTGTCTGCGGCATAATATGAACCAAAGCAAGATGGAGAAAGAAGATGACTATCACATTTGTAACTTTTTTATTTCGTTTTAACCAAGTACAACAAGCTTTTTCATGTATGGAATGGCTACACAGATGCTATCCAAGGAGAAATGTAAAAATGTCTCTCAATGAGATGATTCCTTCCACAAATCTGGTACTTTGTTCAATAACAACAAGCCGTCGCACTCCTGATGACAAGACATATGGAGCATCAATTTTACACTAGAATAATATTAATGAAATTCCAACTTGCTCCTGATATGGCACATAAATCAGAATCACACACTAGTACCTGGAACAGACAATCCCTCCAAGACTTCCAGCAAGGTACTCGTCTGTAAACAAGTATGACACTGTCTTCGGCCATGCACCTGGTATTGCACATCCAAAGCCTAAAATAGAGTAAAAGACAACAATTGTATTATTCTCTGAGGACCAATTCTGTAAGGGCAGCATTTGATGAAATACAAAAACAATAACAACCGGTGCAAAGTGAACACTTTGAATGGACAAATTTATTTCTGTAAGATTAAAGAAGCTTGAGTGGCAGTTTGGCAAGGCTCTCTGGATGTGATTCTCTATGAGCTTCCAGGCTGAATTGAGGAGAAGCTCTCCCAAACAGATTTTTACTAGAAGCGAGTCTTTGCTGATTCTGTGAAGTAATTCTCTAAAATGAACTAGGAGGCTGCGAGCTAAAAAAGGTAGCTTCTCCTGATTCCCTTCACACACTGAATCACTGTATGCATATCCTAGAGAATAATAGAGAATCAATTTCAGTCAGAGCATCTCTGCCAAACTGCTCTCACAGATTCAGGTGGAGAGTAGGCAAGAATCACTTCTCTATTTACACTGGGAGGTTGGGAGCTAAAAAACCTGCTCTCCACTGCTCCCTGTTCAAAACCCACAAGCAATCTAGAATCAATTCTCGTCTGCTCCCCACCTTGCTCCCCCACCATAATCAAGTAGAATTGCTACAGTAGAGAATAAAGGAGCAGAGCCAGAGAAATATAGGAGTGGAGCTCTGCCAAACAGGCCGTCTATTTCTTGGGTTGCTCTGCCTGCTTCCTCTGATTAGATTCAGACCAAGTTTGAGAAGCCAATTTACCATCTACTCTCCTTAACCCAATGTTGTCTTTGTCAGACCATATCCTAGGGGCTCTGCCAACACCATTGAAATGAGGCCAAGCTAGGAACTCACATTTGCACCACTCATCACATTCAATTCCTACCACGACTATTGTTTTCAAGTAGACATTAACAAGCTCTGAAGTATTGATGAGGCAACTTGCAGCCATCTGGTCAGTTCTGTCACGAGCTACAGCTACCACATGGTTTGCAATCAGAATCTATTAAGACTTGACCATCACAAGGAGGGCAAGGAGCACCAGGGGCAGAGCACTAGACTAATGCTCTAGTCAGCCATTATAGTGGATGAAGCTGGTGAAGGCTAAATCATCTTTGCATGGTGTTTATAGGCAACTGGAAGCACAATGAGAACCAAATAAGGGTTCCTATGATTATTTGACAACAGGGTCACCTACCATGTATTACACCCAAGTGGCAAAGCAACCTAAGGTCATGTCCACTTCAAACAACCAAGCCAAATAATCAAGTGATCTGCCTTAATCTGGCCTTAGAAGATGAAGGGGTAAATAACCTGTTTCATAATTCAGGATGTGATTCTAAAATGGACTTATTGATATATTAAACATAATGAGCAACTGGACTTCAGACTGGAACACAAATCTCATTTGCATTTTTCATTCTGATGGACAACACAATACTGCAAAGGGCTTGTGTTGAATGCTGGCCGTCAAATCAAAAGCAGAGGAATTGCAGTTTCAGTTATGCAAGTTAATATATGTATGCAAAAAAAAACAAAAAACAAAAAACAAAAAAAACAGTGTCAGCTACAATTAAAAAGCAAGAAATGAATTACATTTTGCACAGTCACTTGTTCAAGTTCGATGCGAGCATAAACATCATTCTTCGCCAGAGCCATGATATCACTGTAGAAACAAGCTCAAATTAAGATACACCAAGAGAACAGACAAAATGATAAGTAAAACTAACAGGGTGTTTCAGAAGTCATATCGCGGCTCTTTTCTCTTGATTTGATGAACTCAAAATGTTGCACAATGTTATATAGAGAGCATTCCAGAAGGAACTAAGTAATATAATTACAAAGGTGACATATTAGGGGATCAGCAATGAAGATAACAGGTCTTTGTTAGGTTTCACAAAACTGGCAAAGGGCTATTTTTGGAACATAAAAAAATAATATAAAGCAGCTAACGTTACCAGAAACCATACAAAGATTATGCCAAACTGACACAAGTTTAAAGAGTGTGTACGTGTCAACAGTCAAGACACAGAAGCCCCCTTTTTATCTTATTTGATGCACCTAGGGTCTATTTTGATGAGCAAAAGATCACCAAAGGGTAAAAGGGGTTTGCTACTTGGGGCTTAGGAGGATGGTCAGAAAATTGGTAGCGTTGTTACTGTACAAACATAGGTCTACTCCCGAATTTCTAAAAGGGTACATACAAAGCACCATCCAAAAACCAGATGAAAGTGATGCTTTTAGGAGTTTTAGACCCACAAGAGACCTTATCTCTTCCAGTTAAAACACCTTGTTGATATGCATCTAGCTATTCAGGGAATAGACAGATGATATAAATGTCTAAAGCACTGAGTAGAAATAATGTCCACAATGCAAAAGTATACCTACATACAGTCATAAAAACATGTAATTTAGGGCAAAAGTCAAACCATAAAAGCTAAGGACATCAATATCTTTTAAATTATTTAGTCTGAAAACATGTAGGTTAAATGTGTAGAATTCTATTGGAAAATACTTGCAAAATCTCATAAGTATGAAGGATTTTAAGAATATACTCTGGAAGAAATTAATGGTCAAATATATGCATGGAAGACTGTGCAAGTCAAATGCGCCAATATTTTTTGCCAGAGGGAGTACAAGAAAACAGAACAGGATAGCAGCATGGCAAAAGTAAATGTTACAGTATGCAAACCTGAGTGAGTAGACGTCACGGAGGGATCCATTGTCATCAACTATAGGAATTGAGCTTACTCTATCTGGAGAAGAATGAATGGACATAATAGTTCAATTCAGCAACTGTTACTTTATAAAGGCTGACAGCTACAAGCTCGGAAGCAGCACATGCCAAAAAGGACAGGCTTAAAGAAGAATCTCCAGACTAGGTTAAAAAAAACAATTAATCCTCAATGTTGCATTTTCTTGGCATTTTAAATGTGCTTGGTATGAGTTTATTGCACGTATTACAGCTTCATACCATATATCCATCTGTCTAAATCACTAGAGTTAACAAAACCATCTAAAATCTTCCATAAATACTGATATGACCTTGATCACTAAGTTCTCCAATTGGCTAGTAAAAATGCATTCCCTAATGTGCCACTGCAGGAGCAAAATAACAACAATTTGTAGGGAACACAGTATACAGATATGGGTGTGACACTTCGCCAAGTGTTGCAGGAATCTGAGAGCTTAAAAACCAAAGAACATTTGCCTTTGGCAACTTTAAAATATATGATTCAGCATGACCAAAAAATGGATTATTTTCTGTAACAAGTAAAGAAAATTGTAACAGATGGAGACTAAAGTGATGTGATGCATGATCCTACTGATCATCTCAGGTGTTATTTTGTGTATTTTCCATGGTACATTAGTTCATACCTTCACTGTTGAACTGAAATTGTTATCTGCATTATTCAAGAAGAACTAATCACATACTTAAGTTGATTGCATAGTTCGTGATTGCCGTTTATGATCCTAAGAATCAGTTGAAAGTATCAATACGAATGTTGCATCTGAAATGTCAGTGTACCTTGAAGCAGAAAATCCAGGCAGGTATTTAGAGGAGAACTCAGTAGCAAAGTTCTGAGTTGCCTGCTACTTGACCTTCCCGTATGTGGAGACCATGTGCCAATAGGAATACTGAGAAGCTGATTGTGCAGAAGGGAACAGCCCTCAGCCTGTTCTTGTAGCTTCGAGCAAAGAACTAAAAACATCATCAAGATAAAAAAAAGAACATACAATTCAACACACAGGTGAAATTAATCAAATATGAACCAGTATTATAATCTTATAAAACAATATCATACATTTCAAAATCCCCTGGAGGGTTGCAAGACTAAGGAAAGGCATCCCTGTTGAATCTGGCACGCACTTAAAGATAGGAACTGAAGATATTTCATTTCTGATTATAGTCAATGCCACATCCACTAAATTATCTGAATCCTTAACCTGAAGAAAGACATGTAACACCATAAGATTTTTTTTAAAAAAAAAATATGTGAACTATAAACCTTTAGTTATAATCAATACAGAATATTCAAATTAAACTATTGCGAACCCCCCACACACAAACTCAGGTGAAAGAATATAGATGACAAAATGCACACAACTAAAACTGCAGGTCAAATAATTATAAGGAAATGATATTCCAAAAACAATTATATCTATGTTTACCTTGATTCAGTGACAACGTCATTCATCATAACCATATATATTTTCCTACAATCACTTGATATTTTTGAGGAAATGATGGCAATAGTGTCAATTTATCCCTATTTCAAGACATTAGATGATTTGCAATTTTTCTGACACAAATGGCATTAAGTTTAATGTTGTATTGGAGACCATATCGACAATTTCATACAGATAATATGTTTTCATATTTTGAAAGTGCTGATCTTGCAACTGCTTACACATCGAATCAAATGAAAGAATCAAGCAAATATATGGAGAAGTACATGGATTAATGGCCTTCTCTGCATGGCAGCACCATCAGGCCCACCATAAAACTGTAGCTTTGCTTCTTTCCAAGCAGAAATGGGATGCATTTCAAGCTCTTCATTGCCAATAACTCGAATGTTTCTCTGCAACTACATAGCAAATGATAATTCATAAGAACATAAAATGCTTTCAAGGAGAAACAAAGTAATTTATTCCACCCACCTTTCTCAACATTAATACAAAATCTGATGCAGTGAGCATGCCTGTTATAGTTCCCTGATGGTCATCCCAAAGAGGAACCAGAGCAAGACCCTATGAGACACAAAAAGTTCAAGCTATTCTTAAATTATTAAATTGATGCCACGTATGCAATGCAGATGAAAGAATTGCCTGCTTTCTAGGAGCAATTTTATTGTTTATTAAACTGTACAACATAATAAGAAAACAAATTAAACTGCTTCTTAATAAGGCAAATAATTGCTAACACAGCTTTAAAAATTTTTCATTAATGAAGGTAAAACATAGCAAAGCTAAAGTGAGAGCAAACAAGCAGTCAAGCACCACAGAGGGAAAGTGAACGACTGGAAGCAACTCATGCAAGCACAGTAACACACATACCTCATCATGCATTATTTTAAATGCTTGTTTAACAGGAAGCTGAGTGTCCAAAACTGCTAACTGAAATGTTCATATGAAATCCGATTATTCACATAGTCTAAAGAGAACTGCTGACTTGCAAGAAATGAACCAACCTTGCTAGAAATAGGAACAACGTCATATATGGTATTGTGTAATAATATTTCAGAGACCACATGGCGGAAAACTGCTATTTGCACGCCTGGGTTCTGAGATGATGGCTCCGGGGGCATCTTTGTTTATTTAAGGCCACAGTAAATAACAGACCATTAGTTATCAGGAATATGGAGGACACGAAAATATAATGTCAAACTTCTGACACATACTGTTGTCAAAATGATACCCTCATCCACATTGGTTCCTCTGATAGAAGGCTCTGGCTGCACAACAGGTTGTACATTGTTTTCCACAAGCACTTCATTGCTGATCAATCCATATTCATCACGTACAAAGGGTTTCGCCTCATCACACCTCCAGACACCATCAACCAAAAACCGGTACTGAATAACAAAAGGTCATATAAATGTATGCGGCACAGAAAAATGTCACAGGAGAAACAGAATATCGTCAGTGAGCACTGGCACAGCAAATATACACTTCTACAGTATCATGCTCAAATCACTTGCTAACCATTGAACAGAACCAAACAATCATATGTGAACATCATAATTGACAGAACTCACAATAACAAGGGTGTGAATTTGGTACTGGTCAACTGGTGTGCAATGTTATGCCAAGAATTGCATTGATAGATTAAAAAGCGAAACATCAAATATACAAACCCATCGTGAATGTGTCAAATATATCATGTTTTTATCAATTGCTGGGATTGAAAAACATCTTGAAGTTCAAAGTAGTTGTCTGGTATATGCAAAAGTAGTTCCAAGTGAGGCTAACAATTAAGGGACACTCAAGATTTATTTAGTGTAACTTCCAGTATTAATTGCCACTAGGGAAAAAGAGGTGCAATAAATAAACTCTCTGTACACGTGGAAAGAAATGACATATACAGAAACCTGAGAGACAGAAGTGTCACTGTATTTAATCATCACTCACTTTACAATGGCGTTAAATGGCTGCTTTCTGATGCAACAACTGCAATGGCATTCTACTTCACAGTAGGCATTACGTAACCACCAAAACCGCTTGTCGGAAACGACAGAAACAGTGGGATATGTGGGCTGTCCTCCAAGTCTCCAACACCTATGCCAGGTCTGCCACTATAGGATACAAACTTTATAACACTTGATCTCTAGCTATGGATAATGTTCAGGTTCATGCTATGGATATATGTGTTCATGGTTTACGCAATGTTAGAACACGAGATTGAACTAGAGTACCAAATAAGGCAAATCAACCAGGAGATTTCATCTGGATGCTAAACTGAAATATGGTCGCAGAAAGTAAAGGACCATGTAGCGTATCAACAGTTGACAATGCCTGATACCATCCACGATCCATGTATACGAGATCACAAGAATACAAGATGCTTAATTCCAATGGCCATTTCGCATAAAACCACCATCCCAACGTTTACTAACCAGTAGCCACAAACCGCTACGCGCCACACCAGAATCCAGCAGGTACAGCAGTTCGTGTAGAAATAGAATAGCTCTCCACAAGAACTGACCACATTCACCCCTTATTTGTGCAAGGATCATCAGTGTAGCGACACATGTAAGCCCAAACATACCACTGCCCAGAACCTCAACACGACAACACCCACCTGCCACAACTACCAACTAACCATAGATGCATTGCCACCCCCCAACCATAGGAGAAACTAGTTCGTCATGATCATGATATACAAGCGAAATCGCACCAAGCTCGTTTGTAGACAGCCATGGAAAGTAACAAGCGACACTAACAAGGACGACGCCAATCGTGCAAACCAAAAGGCTTTCTTCCATGTAGAAGGATATATACCAGCCAAGGACTACGAGGCCTAGCTAAGCCAGAGCAGAGTAAAAAGAAGAAGTGGAACACACAGTGAAACAAAGGACGAAAGCAATCAACCAAGGCAAGCCACAGAGCAAAGAGCGAGCTGAATCAGAGCAATCCGAGCAGCGACGCACCTGGTAAACCCCGGGAGGCAGATCGAAGACGACCTGGAACTCGGCCCCGACCAGCCCCATGGGACACTCCCTCCACCTGCAGCCACAGCAAACACGAGCAGGAACAAGGAAACAGCATTACACACCCCCTCACTCACCCTCAGCCGCCGAGGGCACCAGCAAACCCAAACCCAAACCCAGACGGCCAAACAACACAAAAAGGACCCCGCCGCCTTCCAAGCACCCCCGAGACGGAACGGAACCTCTGCGTCCGGTGGTGGTCGTCGTACTCACCCGGTGAAGCTGCCGCAGAAGGAGGCTCTCCGGCCGCCGTACGGCCACGAGAAGCGCTGCAGCACCATGGTCCCCGAGGAGGAACCCTAGCGCGAACTGCGCGAGCGAGGTAGCAGCGCCGGCGCCCTCGACGACGCCGACGAGACGACCGACCAAACCCTAGCCCCGCGAGACCGAGCCCATCCGCCGCGAGGACCCAGCCGGCCGGCCGGCCTGGATTATATGGGGCGGGGCGGGGCAAGGCGGAAGAGGAAAAAAATTTGGTGTGAAGGGGGCTCTGCTTCTGCGTCTGCTCTGCTGCTGAGCTGGGGGTGGAGCGGAGCGGACAAGCGAGGGGGAGGAGTGAGGAGAGAGAGCGGGGGGAGGGTGTTGTTGGTCTGTTCTGTTGGAGCGCGTGTGCGCCCGCCTACGCCGTCCCCCGCGCCCGTGTTTTTGTTGGTTTCTGGTGGTTTGGGTTTGTTGGAGGGCACCGGCACTCTCCTCGCGTCGCCTGCCCACTGTTGCGCCTGGTTTCTCTCCTTTCCCCTCTCTCCCTCTCTTCGTTTTGTTTTTTTTTTTTGCACTGGGGGCGCTTTGCTCTGTTCTGGTTTTCTGCCTTGTGTGCTGGTTCTTTGGGCCGGCAGGGGATGATTGGCTTTCCTCGTGGTTAGGTTGACGTGGTTTTTTCCCTCCTCATCTTGTGAGCTTTTTTTCACCTTTTTTTACGCCTTTTATTTTATGATGATGATGAGAGCTTTGCGAGCTGTGTCAAAAAGAGAGAAACGTGTTCAGCAGTAAATGTTTTTGTCCTCTAGTGTGGGCGGTTCAGGGGCTATTTGGTTAATAGCTACAATTTGTCATACTTTATCTTAGGTAAGTTTGATTGAGTTGGCAAGTATTTGATTAATAACTAAGTTTAGACATGATTTTTTAGACTTCACATGTCATAGAGTTAAAAAGTGTGGCAAGGTTCCTTTAGGCATGGCAAAGTGTGGCAACAAATTTGCTAGCCACACTTTTTGTAGCTTACCACACTTGACTAAAGTTAGTTGCGGTAAACTATGGCTAGCAACCAAACATCCTCTTAAGTTCAGTTGTTAGATCATGTTTGAATTTATATCTGCTAATAGCTCATATCTAAGATTAGCTAGCTAACTATTGTGTAGTTATTAGTTGGAGGGTGTTTGATACATAAACTAATATATTTGAATTAATTCATAACAACCACATATGAACAAGTAAGCATAGGTTTGGTCGAAGCTAAGCACGTCATTGCCATCGAGGTAATAAGCTAGCTCACTCTCAGTTGTTGACAGTCAACCCTAAGGAGACATCGGCCTTGTTTACTTCCCAGAAAATTTTGCAAAATTTTTCTCATTCTCCGTCACATCGAATCTTTAGACGTATGCATGGAGTATTAAATATAGACGAAAATAAAAACTAATTGCACAGTTTGGTCGAAATTGACGAGACGAATCTTTTGAGCCTAGTTAATCCATAATTGGACAATATTTGTCAAATACAAACGAAAATGCTACAGTGTCCATTTCCCAAAAATTTTCGGAACTAAACAAGGCCATCGCTGGTGGGCAAGCTGCTACTCTGCACTGGGATGCTGGTGTTGTCGCCGTCGCTCAGTCGCTGCCATTATTCTAAGCATTGGGCGTGAAGGGCATGCCGCAGGAGGTGTTGGCCGCGTGTGGTGTAACACCCGAAATTTGATTTTTAAATAATAAGATTTAATTTGATTTATTTAAGTATTTTTGTGAGCATTTGAATCTAGCAAAATAAATAATTTTGTGTAAATTAAAATTTACCATAAATTTAGAAATATGAATATGCATTCATGCTGGAGCATGCTTTATTTTGTGTTGATTGCCTTGCTTTGAATTAGTTTGCATTAAAAATTCTATCTAGAAAAGGCTTTGGAAAACTGTTTTGGAAAAGAGAAATAAAATAAAAAGAAAAGGGGAGGAGCCCCTGGAAACCAGGCCGCAGCCCAGCCTTTCCCACCCCCTGTCTGTTTTTCCCCTCCCCCGCACGCGGCCCACTCCCCCTTCCCACCGAGCCCAGCTCGGCCCAGTGCCCCGTGGCCCAGTTCCCTCGCCTTGGCCCGAAGTGCAGCCCAGCGCGCTCCCTTCTCCCCCCTCCTTCTGCTCGCTGACCTCCGGGCCCCGCACGTCAGCGGGTTTCCTTTCTTCTTCACGCCGTCACCGACCCGGACTCCGCCAGGGTGGGCAACCGATCCCGGTTTCGTCGGGATTCCTTCCTTCCGCGCGTGACCGAGCTTTATAAAGCTCCCAACTCCACCCCGCAGGTTCCCTTTCGCGTCGAAGCCGGCTAATTCGTGCTCTAGCCCTGTTTTCTTGCGTTTCGGATCTCACCGGTGTTTTTCTCCGCCGCCGCGCGTGGACACGCCTCCCCGCTTGCCCTCGGTCCGAGAAAACTGCTTTGGTGAGCTCGCCTCTCCCTCCGCTTCATCCCGGTGCACGTGGTTCAATTTTTGGCGCAGGATTTCGCTAGATTGGAGATCGCCGGCGAGCTTCTAGGCGGCTCGCATGGCGCCGCCGTGTCGGCCCTCAACTCTGGCGGCCTGCCGGTCAGGCTCGGCCCTGGTTAGATTCCAGGCCGTCCGATCGAAGATCTACGGTTACCAATAAAAGAAAATGGTTCGGTGTACTTTTGCTAAAGAGACCCCAGGAATCGGAGAAATCAACCCGCGGTCCTTGGCGGTTTTGAGAAGAATGCGTATCCTGGCTTAGGAAGCGTATTTTCGTTCGGTTAAGACTAAATACGCTTTCGGTTATTTACAGCTTTGCCATCAATTTTATAATGCTCATAAAATATTCATTTTAACTCCATTTTTGTCCATTCAAATTCCGTTAGATTCGTAATTACGAGCTCTACATGTTAGAACTATTTATTCTCTATTTTGAAACTTTCTAATTTCCTGGCATTATTTAATTAATTATTTCTGTATAGGAAATCTTAGAAAATTCATATCTTTCATGTTTTAATTCTGATTTTCGTGAACTTTACGTTTGTGTGATCGTAGCGCTGCGTAGAATATTTTCATAAACTTTTATATTTGATTTACCACTGTTTGGTGTATTGTTCTAATTATAACTTGTTTGCTTCGTGTATGATTGTCTACATTGGATTGCGTGTTGTTGATTGATGATCGAGTATAGACGGTGAGCGATACGTTGGTGATCAAGGTCAAGCCTTTGAAGACCAGTAGGCACAGGAGAGCTTTGTTCAAGGCAAGTATAACTTGGGATCATCCTTGTTACCTATTCGCTTATAACTACACATATATACATCATATACATGCTTCCACCTTGTCGACCTTAGCAAAATCATAGATGTTGTTGTCCTGGATTCCTTGTTACCTACTTGATATGCATTTGGTGTAGATGTGCTAGTGTTTGATGTAATCCATGATCTTGTAAGATAATTAATAGCTGTGCAATGAACGTAAAAGGATGACAAATAACTATATGAGATCTTGTCTGTACGTGATCACCCGGGATAACAGTGCAACCATGAGGGCTATATGGCTCTGGCTTTACCCAGTATGAGGACCTTTTTCTAGCTTGTTAGAGGTTACCCGAAAGGGCGGAGGGGCTGAACCGTTTTGGGTATAGTGCGAGCCCCTATCCTTATGTGTATAGGCTGCGCGTCATTGTGCCATTTGGAAGGAGAGTATCTATATCTGCGCGCAAAGGAAACCTTGCGGCCCTAACATGTTAGACGAACTTTTGAAAGGCTTCATAGTGATCCCTGCCGACCTTCCTTGGAAGTTAGTTAAGAGGCTGATCACCTCGGGCGAAAGAGTAAATCATGACTCATGGGTAAAGATGTACAACCTCTGTAGAGTGTAAAACTGGTATACTAGCCGAGCTCACGGTCAGGAGCAGCCTTGGGGACATCTACATTAAGATGATGAGCTTGTTATGTTATTATGTTCATTTGATTATCGTTTATGCCATGAGTTAATTATGCTTACAGTTGATCATGTGATTATTGGATTATTTATGCTACCTTGATATTTGCTATCTAGTCATAAACATGCTACACTATTAAAAGCTAAATGTAGTCAAACCAATGTCAGCTACTTGAGCCTCATGAACCCCTGGTTATACTTGTTGAGTACGATATGTGCTCACTCTTGCAATCTTCCAACACCCCAGGTTATGCAAGTGATGATGTTTGGAATGAGGTCTACCGTTATGAGTACTAGACTTGAAGTCAACCAGTCAACAGTGTCCCTGTGTGGAGCTTCCGTCGAGAGCATTGTTTAATATTATTATCATTTTTGTGTAAGACTATGTGATTTATTATGTTTCGCTATGTAATAAACACTGCTATGGTACATTTAAGATTTGTCTACTTATGTGTGCGACTATTCCTGGGGCACATATGAGTCTTTTATGCATCCTATTTTGTTCTTAAAATATGGGTGTGACAAATTAGTATCAGAGCTTTGTTGACTGTCGGACGCAAGCCTAGTTAGAAATTGGCCGTCATAGGGTTTTGAAATTGCTATAAAATCCTTGTTCTACAAACCTTGATATTTTCTCCTATACTATATCCTTTTCATCGCTATTCATCTTCACCTTGATGCTTATTTTTTTAAAAAAAAACTTGTTCTCAACCTCACTCCTTGTTTGGTATGCTATTAGAACTTTTCTCACCACCTTCTAGCGTCTTTAAAATAGGAGTTATAGGATCTTTACCCTTAATAGGAAGAGAACGTTAGTACCGCAAGTTGAGTCAATGCTTGAAGTGTGAACTTTGATGCTTGGTTTGGTTTGTTATTATGCTTATGCTTGATTTGGATTTTTGTAATGAGTGTTGGAACCTTGTGGGCATATCCACAAGTTCTCTAGTTAAGAACCTTAAGTAAGAACATGAATAAATAGTGGTTTAGGGGTCATATCCTGTTTCTGTCTTTTGCTGTTTTTCTAGAGCAGTCTGCAATAAATCTGGTACATCTCAAAATCTGTTCGTGCAATGTTCATCAAATTTTTCTGGGAACAAGTGGACCTTCATATCTTTCCAATGCCGTAAGAATGACCTTATTATCTGTTATGATCTGGGAGTTATGGTCGTTCAAAGTTGAGGTTTCTGCGCAGTCTGGAACTCTGGAACAGTTTTGGTTATGCCCAGTTTTGATTAATTTAACGATGGAATCTGTCAATATGGTCCAAATAAAAGTTGTAGATAATTTCTTTATCTTTCCAACGGTGTATAGAATGTATCCTTTTGAATTCTAGAACTAGAGATATGATAGATTTTCTGAACTGCTGATGTTGGATGATACCCAGAAAATTCCAGATTCCGTTAACTCTTGTAATTGTCATGTTGGACGTTACTAAGATATGTTTCTGTACCTTGGAATGCAGATGGCAGCAAGAGGTAGAGGCAGAGGTAGAGGCCGTGGTAGGGGTGCTAATGCCCCAATCTCAGTGGAGGAACTTATGCATACACAGAATGAGATGATGCATGCATTCCTACAACATCTTCAGCACCAGCCTGCAGCTCCACCACCACCTGTCTATGTGAGGGATAAACGCGGCGAGTTTATAAAAGGACAACCTCCAGTGTTCACTCATTCTGCTGACCCTATGGAAGCATATGATTGGTTGCGTGCTGTGGAAAGACAGTTAAACGTAGCTCAGTGTAATGATATGGAGAAGGTGTTATACGCTTCTGGACAGCTGCAGGGAGCAGCTCAGACTTGGTGGGAATCATACCAAGCTGCTCGTCCTAACAATGCTCCCGCCGTCACTTGGCAAGAATTCTGTAGAGATTTTAAGGCACGTCATATCAATGAAGGGATGATAGAGATAAAGCAAGAGGAGTTTAGATCACTCAGAATGGGCTCTATGACCGTTGCAGAGTATCATGATGCCATTGAGCAGTTGGCTCGCTATGCCCCAAATGATGTCAGGGAAGATGTTGATAAGCAGCGTCTATTTATGAAAGGCCTATATTATGATCTCAGATTGCAGTTGGCTGGAAACACTTACCCTACTTTCCAAGCTCTAGTGATGTCGGTGTTTTCCCCACGGGGGGTCACACCAACGAGTAAATTTGTATGCGTGCTCCCTTTCCCAGATGGTGATGCAAGAAGACTCAGAGATTTATCCTGGTTCGGGCAAGAGAAGGCCCTACGTCCAGCGGGGGGGAGAGAGTTTGTATTATCTTGCACCTAAGTGCTTCTACAGGGGCGGATGCAAGCGTGGTATGGTGTGTGTGTGTGTGTGCTACTGCGTATGAGCGTGGTGTTGCGTTACTGTCCGTTTCTATTCCTGAGTCTCTCCTTTTATAGCTCCAAGGAGAGACCTAGGGTACATGCGTAGATGTTAGAGTAGGGGTTGATAGCCGCATGGAGCGCTGACCTACTCGAGGCTTCCGTACGGCATGGCCTCGAGCCGTCCCATCTTGATAGCCCGATGATGATTACAAGCGTGCTCCTGCGTTCTGCCCTGCACGCCGCCTCGCGCTGGTTCTGAGATCGCACGCTTGTACGGTATGGCGGCAGATCTGGCGGGGTAGTTGTCAGTCGACGCCCAACTCGTTCCTAGGAAGAGACCCTGTTCGGTCGAGGGTCGGACGCCGTGTAATGTGCTGATATCTGGAGCGCTGACCTTGGAGGCCTCGAGGGGGTCCCGATTAGACGTTTCATCCTTGTTTCCCGCATCCTGACACGCCCTGGATCGTTCGGCGGGAAGGCTGCAAAAAGAACGATGGGATAGAAGCCTGTTCCCTATCACGCCTCCCGTGACCCGTGTGTTAGGTGGGGAAGCGTCAGGTGCATTAAATGCCCCGGCCCGCGTGCGTGCGTCAGGCGGCGGACAGTGTCCTTGCGCTCGACGCCGCCCGCTTCCGTATTCGACGACAGTCGTTGCTCGAGCCCTGATCGATTCGCTCGACGCTATTTCCGTCCTCGAGGCTGCGGGCGTCGATGGCCGCGCGCGTGTGCGGACGGAGCGTCGAATCGAGGTGCTAGTTTTATGTACGGATGGTATCGTTATACGCATTGGTGAGGGTACCCCTTGTTGATACCCTCGACAGTAGCCCCCGAGTCTTCATTCGAGCGCTGGCGCTCGAGTGGAGACTTTCGCTTTTATGGTCGAGCTTCCGCGGGGGCGCGCGAGCGACCCCGTGGGGGTAGCCCCCGAGCCCTTGAGGGAGTATTTAACTCCTTCGAGGGTTATTTTGCCAAATTTGCAGAAACGCTATCAACACCCATGGTGGAAGGTTCTGTTCGGCTTTGCCTTGCGTGAGGTTTCGACGTACTCTCGATAGAGCGAGCGTCTTCCACCCCAGATTGAGTTCCTAGCAGGTAGTCCAAGTGAGAACCTGTGCCCCTTTCGAGGGGGTCAGCTGTAGCCCGGAGGCGTCCTCATAAAGCAGGGTCGACGTGATCGGGGATACCGGTCTCATTCGATAGAGTCCAGCGGCTCGTTGCCTCCCTTCGGGGGGATTCCTCTCGACTGTCTCGACCCTACCTTGGACATCGCCAGCGAGTCCTCGAGGCGGGCCTCGATTTTCGACCACTCGTCGGGGATCCCTGACTCTTGATGCTCGAGATCGGCTGTTGAACCCTTTCGACGGGCCAACCATCGACCTCTCGAGACTATCGTGGGCGCAAACCTTGGCTTACGAAGTAAGGAAGCTGCCGTGCCGGTTCGTCTTTCTACCCGTTGGGCGCACCTTTTGAGGTAACTGACGTTGCGACACTGTATCGGTGTGGAATTCGGAGCGCCCGGCCTGTGAAGGGGGAAAGACTGTTAGGTAACACATTTATGGGGGGACGTTACCTTATTTCTCGGATCTGTCCGTTGGCAGATCTTGGCTTATAAATACGCCGCGGCACCGCCGCCGTTCTTTCTTCCGCCTCCCATCTTCGCTCTCGCCTTAACCTTCTTGCCGCCCTAGCTCTCTCGCCGTCTCACGCGCACACGCCCCCTCGAGCAGTAGCGGATCCACCGTCCCTTCGGCCGAGATGCCTGTAAGACTCGTCGCCGCCGACGACTGGCGCCCGTCGTCGATGACGGAACGCCGGTTGTTGGAGCTTGAGAAAGAGGGACTGCTGCGCCGCCGTACCTCACTATCGTCGCCAGAGTGGATTGCGCCGCCGGCGAGTCACAGGGAGCCCCAGCCGCCCGAGGGCTACGTGGTGTCGTTCGCCAAGTTCCACCGCCACGGCCTGGGCGCGCCCCCGAGCCGCTTCATGCGGGCCCTCTACTTCCACTCTGGGGTGGAGCTCCAGCACTTCTCCCCGATCGCCATCACCGTCGCGGCGATCTTCGTCGCGGTATGTGAGGGCTATTTGGGGATGATGCCCCACTGGGATCTGTGGATCCACCTCTACAGGGGCGAGCTTTTCAACGCCCCCACCGGAACCACCGGCGTGAGGAAGCATGTGTGGGCCGGGTGCCTCAACCTGGTGTTGAAGACGAAGAAGACTGAAAGGCTGCGCGAGTACATCCCTGTGGGGCTGTCGTCGAACCACGCCGGGTGGGACTCCCAGTGGTTCTACCTGCGGAACGACGACGGTCTCTTCCCCGCCTACACGGGCCGTCTGATCACGGAGCGCCCGGACAACTGGACGTACGGCGTCGTCCAGGAGCACCAGTCGCGGCTCGACCCCCTCCTGGATGCCATGAAGAAGCTGCGTCTGGAAGGCCTGTCCGCCGCTCTTGTCCTCTCGGCCGTCCATCGTCGAAGGGTCCTTCCCTTGATGTCCTGACCGTTGAGGATGGACGAGATGGGGCCGGGCGTTTCGTCCCGGGATCTCGAGACTTGCCGGATGTCCAACGTGGCTCTGGCGGACGACGAGGTCGCTGCCCGGGTCAGGGCGGCCATTGCTGGCGACTTTAAGTCGGAGCATGTCAACGGCTTCCCTATGAGGCCCGACGAGGGCTCGGTCGATCTGGTATGTTTCTTCCTCGTGGGTAGCCTTGACTCTGGGTTCCTCTTCCACCCCCTTTTTCTAAGTCTACTTTTTATGGTGGCAGGGGCGGATCGACGTTCGATCCTCGAGGCCCCCGGTGAGGGAGGACGAAGTCGATCGCGACGCGCGGCGCCGGTCCGCCGAGAAGTCGAAGTCCGTCAAGGACTCTAAGAAGAAGGGGGAGAAGAAGAAAAACCTCGACTGGCAAGCCTTAGAGGCGCGCCGGTCCAAATCCAGGCAGAGGGGATAGCCTGAGGAAGAGTCCCCCAGCGACCAGGATGACGATGATGACGAGGACAGTGAGGACTCCGAGGGGATGGCGTCTCGTCTTGACCGGATCCTCGGGGGTCCACCTCAAGGCGACGTCGACGCTCCTCGGGCGGAAGCTCCGACGGGGGGCCCAGGCGGATCCCACCGTCCTCGCGCCGATACCCCTCCCGTGCCCAAGGTCAGCCAAGTCGCGCCGCGCCCTCCCCCGGCGCTCAGGGAGAGCGGTCATGCCGGGCCCCAGGTGACGGGGCCACTGACCCGCGGTCGCGCAGCGGCCTCCGAGAAAAGAGAGGTCGGCCGCAGGAGTGCCAGTCCCGGCGTCCGCCAGGCGGGAACTGACGCACCTAGGCCAGCGTCTGCCCTCGAGGGGCCTGGAGCCCTGACGCGGGGAGGCTCGAGGCCCGCCGGTCGGGGCGGAGGGAGGCGAGCTGTTCTCCCTGTGGGGTAAGGCTTCTCGATGCCGTGGCTTTTGTCTTTCTATTCCCCTGCGTTTCCTCATATGCCGTTCTTCTCTCAGGCTAAAGCGGGCCCTCGAGCAGGCCCAGCCATCCATGGCGAAGAGGCTCAAAACGGGAGCCGTCTCCAAGGAACTAGGTTTGTAGTTTATTTCTAGGCTTTGCGATGTTCTTATGTCGGTTATTATAATGTCTGGCCCTTACCCTTTGTTTTGTAGGCTCCTCCAGTTCCCAACCTCCAGCCGGCGTCGAGAGGGGTCCGTCTCGTCCCGCGCCTATTCCGTCGCCGCCGACTTGTGATGAGGCGCCCCGGACGCAAGCGTCAGAGGGAGCCCCCGAGTCCCCTCGATTGGGGGTCGAGGGGGAACCCATCACCATCAGCGATACGTCTGATGGTAACGAAACGTCTGGGGGTGTCCGTCCTATGGAGGAGGAAACGTCGACCCCTCACGTCGCGGGATCGACTCCCTGGCCCGCCGGCCTCCGTACCCTCGAGGAGCAGAAGAAGAAGAGGGAGGAGGATGAACAGCGGGAGCGGGAGGCGGCGCGGCAGCCGCAGGAGCATGAGGCGCAACAACAGCAACAGCAGCAGCAGCAGGAGCAGCAGCAGCAGGAGCAGCAGCAGCAGGAGCGCCAAGGGGAGGGGCTGCTCGAACCCCCGCCCCAAGGTCCGGCTCAGCCGGCGCCGCCGGAGCCACAAGAGCCCGGTGAGCAAGAAGAGGATCTGCCGGTGTACGGCCCCCCGACCCCAGCATGGCTCCTCCCGGGGGCACCTGCCGCGATCCGCGCAGAGCCGGGGCGAGCGGATGGAGTGGTGGTGCTCGCCTGCATGATGCGCACCCCCACCGACCCTGAGACCGAGATCAAGCGGACGATCTATGGCATGGACGGGATCGCCCTAGGGTTCCTCCGGGAGCGTCGGGCATGGGAGGAACGCTTTCCCTCCGAAGAGGATGAAATCGGGACGTCGGGGACCAAGGACGGAACCTGGAAGACGGTGGACGACGACGGGCGGTTCCCATGCCTCGTCGACCTGTTCCTGCACCATGGGGGCTCCCTCGAGACCGCCGAGGACCTCATCCGCGGCGTCAAGGCACGGGCCGACCGGGAGATGGAGCACTGGTGCCCTGATCGGATCCGCATCCGGGCCTCCCACGACCCGTCCGAGCCGAACATCTTCGTGGACGACCGGAAAGAGGCGGAAAAGCGAGAACACGTCGAGGAGCTCCGCCTTTGGATGAAGCATGTGGTGGGGCTCCTCGCAGACGTTATCAACAACGGGCTCAGGCCGGCTTATTTCGTAAGTTTCTTTCGATCTTCAATCCTTATGAAACCTTCCAGTTTTGTGCTCTAACCGTTTGATCCTTGGTTCGCAGGATATGAAAGAGACCTCCCGCATCAAGTCTAGTTTCATACACGCCACGAGAGGCGGCTGGGAGCAGCTCCCCCTCCTCAAGGATCAACTCCTCGAGTCGCAGGAAAAGCTCCTTCAAGCTTATAAGGATCTCATAGCGCTCGGGGAGGAGAAGGCGAGGGAGGCTGCCTTGGCCGAGGCTCGAGAGGACTCTAAGAAAGCGGAGGAGGAGACGATGCTGCTGCGGGAGCGGGCTCTTATGGTCGAAGAGGCTGCGTCCAAAGCCCGGGAGGAGGCCCTGTCCTACAAGAGCATTATCGCAGATCTGGACAAGGAGAAGGGCCTTCTTAAAACCGACCTGGACTCCCTTCGAGAGTCCTTCCAAAGGATGAAGGTGGAGCACGTGAACGGCAAGATCGCCAGGAGCGCCGCGGAGGAATCCAAGAAGAAGGCCCTCGAAGATCTCGAGGCGGAGCGGGCTCAATCCCGCAGGCTCTCCGACGACGTTGAACGTCTGAAGGATGAGCTGCTGGAGAAGAGCGGGGCCATTGTTCAGGCTGGCAAGGTGATCGAGGATCTTCGTGTTGCCAACACCGAGCTGGCACGCTCCAACAAAGAGGTCGAGAGGGCCAACACTAGGCTGGTCGGTGAAAACACGGCTCTAGAGGAGACCGTACACGGTACGTTTCCTCTATCAGATTTCTTTTTTCGAGGTGTGCTTGGTTTTTCCTAAGGTCTCTTGTATTGGCCTTTACAGGGCTCAAGGACGAACTCCTGGCCGCCCAAGCCGAGGCTCGCAACGCCAAGGCTCAGCTCGAGGTGGAGGTCGCTTTGAACCGTCGAGTGCGGACGGCAATAAGCGACCTCTCGACCTCCTGGGAGGTCGAGCCTATGGATGAGTCGAGGGAGGGCGCTCGAGGCGACGCGCTGGTCGACCAGCTGCGCTACATAGGTGCGACGCTGCGAGATCGGGTGCGGGATGCCCTCCACATCGGGGTGAAGCGGGCGATGGCAGTTGTCTGCTCGGGCTTCTCCTACGACATGGAGGTGGTGTCCCATGGCTTCGTCACCGACATTTCCAAGACCGACGCGGAGAACGAGGAGAGGCTCCACGCCTTGATCGACGACGCGGAGGCTCCTGGGGAAAGGTTGGCGAAGCTTTTTGAGCCTGAGGTGCTCCCTCCTGAGGCTAGTTCGGGCGGAGGCGAGGGCGGTGAGGATCGTGTTGCGGACTGAGGCCTGTGAGCCTGCTCAGGGCGCCTGGGGCCCCTTGTATGATACTTTGTTAATTCTATTGCTAAGCGACATAGTATCTTTTTGTAATCGTTGAATGTTTATATGTCTTTCCGCTCGAGGTTCTTTTGTTCCTCCTTGTTCCTACGTTTGTATTCCTTGTTCGATCTTTCGTCAAAAATAATCTCGATCACCTCAAGGGTGAGGAAGTGAGTAGAGTTTCCGTAGCCCGGGGGCGTAGGAGTTCTCAGGCTCGTTGTCCCTCGGCCTTTGAGGGGCTCGAGGTGCCTTGGCTACTCGAATCGTGCAAGGTTTACTAAGTAAGAAAAAAGAAAATTTCTTGGCTTTTTTGACGCACAGGGTGGGGGTCGTCCCCCTGGTAGCCCCCGAGGGGGTGTTGACTATGATGGGTCATAGTCGGCACCCCCTTCTAACGTCGAGATTATGATTTGTAAATCTTTTGGCGCAAAAAGAAGTTGCTCGAGGGAAAAACTTTATTTATTCATTCATTCGTTTTCAAAGTCTTGGTACAAAATGTACGCATGAACATAAGTTTAGAACTTCTAGGGGTAGAATCGACGTAGTTGTTCGATGTTCCATGCGTTGGTGAAGACTACCCCCTTCTCGTCCGCCAACTTGTATGTTCCCGGCTTCAGGACCTCGGCCACCACATATGGGCCCTCCCAAGGTGGAGTCAGCTTGTGGCGTCCTTGATTGCTTTGCCGGCGTCGTAGGACAAGGTCGCCCACGTTGAGGTCCCTCTTGCGCACGTGCTTGTCGTGGTAGAGTCGAAGTTTCTGCTGATATCTGGCGGAGTTGAGGAGGGCCATGTCTCGAGCCTCCTTGAGTTGGTCGACCGCGTTTTCTTGAGTTTCCTTGTTGGACTGCTCATTGTATGCCTTGAGTCGAGGTGACCCATACTCGAGGTCTGTGGGGAGGATAGCCTCGGAGCCGTAGACCATGAAGAATGGGGTGTACTTTGTGGCCCTCCTTGGTGTTGTCCTCAGACTCCATAGGACCGAGGAAAGCTCCTCGACCCATTTCTTGCCGAATTTCTTCAAACGATTGTAGATCCTTGGTTTGAGTCCTTGCAAAATCATGCCGTTGGCACGCTCGACCTGGCCGTTAGTTCGAGGGTGGGCTACCGCAGACCAGTTCACACGGATGTGGTGCTGATCGCAGAAGTCCAAGAACTTTTTGTCGGTGAACTGAGTGCCGTTGTCAGTGATGATGACGTTCGGAATCCCAAACCGATGAATGATGTCGGTGAAGAAAAGGACGGCCTGCTCGGAGCGGATGTTGGTGATGGGTCGAGCCTCGATCCATTTGGAGAACTTGTCAATGGCCACCAGCAAGTGGGTGTACCCTCCTTTCACCTTTTGTTGAGGTCCTACTAAATCGAGCCCCCATACCGCAAACGGCCAGGTGATGGGGATCATCTGAAGAGCGTGGGCGGGCAGATGCGTCTGTTTGGCGTAGAACTGGCACCCGTGACACGAGCGTACGAGCTCGATGGCATCTGCCACGGCCGTCGGCCAGTAGAAACCTTGTCGAAAAGCGTTCCCTACGAGGGTCCGTGGAGCGGCATGGTGGCCGCAAGCTCCCGAGTGCAGGTCTTCGAGGAGTTTTCAGCCTTCTTCCACGGTGATGCAACGCTGTAAGACCCCCGTCGGGCTTCGTCGATATAGTTCATTGTCTTTGCCATAGATCACGTATGACTTGGCCCGTCGAGCGATACGCCGGGCCTCTGACCGATCTTCCGGCAGTTCGTCGTTGATTAGGCAGTCGAGGAATGGTGTGCGCCAGTCGAACGGTCGACCGGATCGCTGTTCCATCTCCATCACTTCTGCTGAGATCAGCAGCGTGTTGACGTTGTCGGTTGGCTGGGCGGGAGTAGCGTCGACGCCAGCCCCCGAGCCCAAGTTGACGGATGGCTCGTGGAGATCTCTTGAGAGCGCGTCAGGTGGTACCGCGCCTCGGGTCGACGCGATTTTAGCGAGTTCGTTAGCTGCTTCGTTGTAGCGTCGGGCGATGTGCACGAGCTCGAGGCCATGGAACTTGTCCGCGAGTCGACGGACTTCTTTACAGTACGCCTCCATTTTCGGGTCGTGGCAGCTTGAGGTTTTCATCACTTGGTCGATGACGAGTTGGGAGTCACCTCGGACGTCGAGGCGTCGGACTCCTAGCTCGATGGCGATCTTGAGACCGTTGACGAGGGCCTCGTATTCCACGACGTTGTTGGATGCGGCAAAGTGAATCCTGATGACATACCTCATATGGACGCCCAAGGGTGAGACGAACAACAGACCAGCCCCGGCCCCCGTTTTCATGAGTGACCCGTCGAAATACATCGTCCACAGTTCCGCCTGGACCTGGGTCGGGGGGAGCTGGGAGTCTGTCCATTCCGCGATGAAGTCCACCAGGGCTTGCGATTTGATGGCCTTGCGAGGCATGTAAGTGAGAGTCTCACTCATGAGCTCGACTGACCACTTAGCTATTCTTCCCGTGGCCTCCTTGCTCCGGATTATCTCGCCCAAAGGGAAAGACGAGACCACCGTGATGGGGTGGCCGAGAAAGTAATGCTGCAGCTTGCGACGGGCAAGGATTACGGCGTAGATCAGCTTCTGGACTTGGGGGTAACGCACCTTGGTCTCTGAAAGCACATCGCTGATGAAATAGACTGGCCTTTGGACTGGCAGCGCATGACCCTCCTCCTGTCTTTCAACCACCACCGCCGCACTGACGACCTGGGTCGTAGATGCGACGTAGAGGAGTAGCGGCTCTGCAGGTTGAGGTGGGACCAGGACTGGTGCCGAGGTCAGCGTCTTCTTCCGTCTTTCGAGCGCTTCCTCGGCCTCGGGGGTCCAAGAAAAGCGCTCGACCTTTTTCAGGAGTCGATACAATGGTAACGCCTTTTCTCCTAGTCTCGAGATGAAACGGCTTAGAGCCGCCAGGCATCCCGTGACTCTCTGCACACCCTTGATGTCTCGGATCGGCCCCATTCTTGTGATGGCCGAGACTTTCTCGGGGTTGGCCTCGATGCCGCGCTGCGAAACAATGTATCCTAGGAGCATGCCTCGAGGCACACCGAAAACACATTTCTCGGGATTGAGCTTGATCTGGTTGGTGCGTAAGCAGCTAAAAGCGATCTCGAGGTCCTGGATCAGGTCCCCTCGCCGTTTTGACTTGACGACAATGTCGTCGACGTAGGCCTCGACCGTTGACCCTATGTGTTCGCCAAATACGTGGAGCATGCAACGTTGGTACGTGGCTCCCGCGTTTCGAAGCCCAAATGGCATGGTCACATAGCAATACATCCCAAAAGGTGTGATGAAAGAGGTCACGAGCTGGTCGGACTCCTTCATTTTTATTTGGTGGTAACCAGAATACGCATCAAGGAAGGAAAGGGTTTCACATCGCACGGTAGAATCGACAATCTGATCAATACGTGGCAATGGAAAGGGAACTTTTGGACATGCTTTATTTAGACTAGTATAATCGACACACATCCTCATTTTCCCATTCTTTTTCTTAACTAATACAGGGTTTGCTAACCAGTTGGGATGATGAACCTCCTTGATGAATCCGGCCGTCAAAAGCTTGTGGATTTCCTCGCCAATGATCTTGCGCTTCTCCTCGTCGAATCGGCGCAACCTCTGCTTTACTGGCTTGGAACCGGCTCGAATCTCCAAGGAGTGCTCGGCGACTTCCCTCGGTATGCCTGGCATGTCCGAGGGACACCATGCAAACATGTCGGCGTTTGCACGGAGAAAGTCGACGAGCACAACTTCCTATTTGGGGTCGAGATCGGCGCTGATCGTCAGCACCTTGCCGTCGGAGTTGTTGGGGTCGAGTGGGACCTTCTTGGTTCCTTCTGCCGCCTCGAAGCTGCCCGCATGGCGCTTGGGCTCTCGAGCCTCGGCGGCCAGGGCCTCGAGCTTCGCGACGAGTTCGGTGGAGTTTTCGACCGCCTCCCCATACTCGACGCACTCAACGTCGCACTCGTACGCATGCTCGAAGGAGGAGCTGACGGTGATGACGCCTTTGGGACCTGGCATCTTCAGCTTCAAGTAGGTGTAGTTGGGTATAGCCATGAACTTGGCATATCCCGGGCGTCCGATGATGGCGTGGTATGTGCCTCGGAATCCAACTACTTCAAAGGTGAGGGTCTCCTTCCTGAAGTTGGCCGCAGTGCCAAAGCAGACCGGTAAGTCGATTCGACCTACTGGCAGCGCCTTTTTTCCTGGTACGACGCCATGAAAGCCGCCGGCGCTTGGTTGGAGCTTCCCTCTGTCTATGCCAAGGAGGTCGAGGGTCTCCAGGTAGATGATGTTGAGGCTGCTGCCACCGTCCATCAGCACCTTTGAGAGCCGGGTGTTGACAATGATAGGGTCGACGACGAGCGGGTAGACGCCTGGGGCGACTACCTTGTCGGGGTGGTCCTCTCGATCGAAAGTGATGGGAGTGCTCGACCAGCTAAGGTACTGGGGCACCGCCATTCTTGCCGCGAAGACCTCACGTCGCTCCCTTTTGCGTTGCCTCGTGGTTAACTGAGTTGAGGGCCCGCCATAGATCATGTAGCAGTCGTGGACGGCGGGGAAGCCGTCGTCGTTCTTGTCACCCTCTTTGTCACCGCCCTTGTCCTTCTTCGAGTCGTCACGCTCATCCCTTTTGAGCCCTAGACTGTCGAAATGCTTTTTCAGCATTCGACAGTCCTTGAGTTTGTGGTTGGCGCCTCCCTTATGGTAAGGGCACGGTTCTTCGAGCATCTTGTCGAAAATACCTCCGTCTGGGGGGCCTCTAGGCTTCTTCCGCTCCATGGCGGCGACGAGATCGTCGTCGAAGTTCTCCTGCTTGTACTGCCGCACTTTCTGCTTCTTCTTGTTCTTCTTGAGCCCTCGACTGGGGGTTCCATCTTCATCGACAGGCCGCTTGCCTTTCCCCCCTTCGCAGCTGAAGAAGGCGCCGACTGCCTCTTCTCCTGCCGCGTAGTTCGCTACTAAGTCCATCAGCTCATCGACGATCTGAGGGCGATTTTGGCCCAGTTCCCGCACTAAGTCTCGACTGGTGGTACTAGAGACAAAAGCCAGGATGACGTCATGGTCAGGGATGTGCGGAAGCTCAGTGCGCTGCTTCGAGAAGCATCGAGCGTACTCTCGAAGAGTTTCTCCTGACTTCTGCTTGCATTTGCTAAGGTCCCACGAGTTCCCGGGTCGTATGTAGGTTCCTTTGAAATTACCCTCGAAAACTTTTACCAAGTCGACCCAGTCGTGAATCTGATTTGCTGGAAGTTCTTCGAGCCATCGACGGGCGGTGTCGGAGAGGAAGAGCGGTAGCTGTCTGATGATGGCTCGATCATCCCCTCGAGCGCCACCTAGCTGGCAGGCCAACCTAAAATCAGCCAGCCATAATTCTGGTTTGGTCTCTCCATTATATTTCGCGATGCTGGTCGGGGGTCGGAATGGACTGGGCAGGGGCGTGCTGCGGATCGCCCTGCTGAACAGCCGTGGGCCCGGTGGCTCGAGGGCCATCCGGTCCTCGTCGCTGTCGTACCTCCCACCGCGATGCGCGCTGTAACCGCGCTCTTCCGCGTCTCCGTGCCGGCGGCGTCGATTTTCTTCGATGTCATGCCGTGCGTCGTGTCGACGCTGATTGTCGACGGGGCGAACAAGAGTGGCATTTCTACCTCGAGGTGGAGGCTGTTGATGGACTGATACCTCTTTTTCATTTCGAGGCTGCTCGTCGTGGTTTTCAGTGGCAGCTCCTCGCCGTCGAGAAGCTGAGCTTTCTGCCTGTTGAACTGCTGCCACCTGGAGCAATGTCTGTACCTCGTCTCGAATGCGTCGAGCCTGGGAGTTCGACGGCTCTGGCATGTTGCGCAACAGCATCGTCGCCGCCACTACGTCCTGGCCTGCTCGAGGGAAACGGCTGACAGGTTGCTCTGGCTCTGCGTCACCGACGATCTGTCGATGTACCTCTCGAGCGCGTCTGCGGACGCTTCCGCCCGGCGGGCAGGGCAGGTCTTGCTCAAGGGCTTGCTCGAGCAGGACGAGGCGCTCGCGGTCTTCGTCGAGCTTCATCTTGAGCTCCCGCAGCTGCGCGAGCTACGCGGTTCTGTCTTCCTGTGGAGGGGGGTCGACCTGTCCGTCGTTCCCAGGCGTCCTGGGGTCTTCTCGTGCCGCGGGGGCTCGACCGCCCACAGCAGCATCCTGTGTATCGTCAGTAGTTTCTACCGCCCCGTCGATGTGACAGCATTCCCTCGTAGGGTCGTAGCTATCAGTCTCGGAGTCGGAGTCTGGTTTGGCGGCGTAGAAAAACCCACGTCCCTCCTCGAGCAATCGCTGTCTGAGGGAGGTGATCGTGTATCGTCCTGGGCCTAGACGACGGAGGCCCCGTACCCGGGAAAGGTCCGGCTGCTCGGACGCCGGCCGCCGCGCGTCAGAGCCGCGCGAGAGGACCATTGGTCTTTCTACGTTCGTCTGGGCGTTTGGGCATATCGCCCTGGCGAGCGACGCCGCGGCGTTGTCCAATCCGAATGGCAGTGCCATTCTTGGAGCGAACAACCCGTGTGGAAGTAGCCTAGCAGCGGTGGGGGAGAACGTGCGAGACGCGTCCCCTCCCGTCGTTGTGCGGTGCTGAGCCGTCGCACTTGATGCCCCGTCACACGGTGCTGCCGACCTGTGGCCTGCTTCCTGCCTTGCACGAGTTGTCGGTCGTGATAAGGCAGAGAGGCCGCGGTGATGCTGTCCGCGCCTCTTCTTAGGCGGGGAGGCGTGGTGGTGAGGACGTCTTGGGGCCCCCGATCGCGCTGGCGCAACGCGGGCTCCTCCTGGTCCTCTAACTGAGAGCAAAATCATGTCGTAGCCGGAGCCCGTAGACATGAACTCGAGACTCCCAAACCAAATAACCGTGGTGCGCGGAATCGGCGAGGCGAGAGTTGCCATCTGGAAAGGAGTGAGAAATCGATGAAAAACACGCAGGACCCCTACCTGGCGCGCCAACTGTCGGTGTTTTCCCCACGGGGGGTCACACCAATGAGTAAATTTGTATGCGTGCTCCCTTTCCCAGATGGTGATGCAAGAAGACTCAGAGATTTATCCTGGTTCGGGCAAGAGAAGGCCCTACGTCCAGCGGGGGGGAGAGAGTTTGTATTATCTTGCACCTAAGTGCTTGTACAGGGGCGGATGCAAGCGTGGTATGGTGTGTGTGTGTGTGCTACTGCGTATGAGCGTGGTGTTGCGTTACTGTTCGTTTCTATTCTTGAGTCTCTCCTTTTATAGCTCCAAGGAGAGACCTAGGGTACATGCGTAGATGTTAGAGTAGGGGTTGATAGCCGCATGGAGCGCTGACCTACTCGAGGCTTCCGTACGGCATGGCCTCGAGCCGTCCCATCTTGATAGCCCGGTGATGATTACAAGCGTGCTCCTGCGTTCTGCCCTGCACGCCGCCTCGCGCTGGTTCTGAGATCGCACGCTTGTACGGTATGGCGGCAGATCTGGCGGGGTAGTTGTCAGTCGACGCCCAACTCGTTCCTAGGAAGAGACCCTGTTCGGTCGAGGGTCGGACGCCGTGTAATGTGCTGATATCTGGAGCGCTGACCTTGGAGGCCGATTAGACGTTTCATCCTTGTTTCCCGCATCCTGACACGCCCTGGGTCGTTCGGCGGGAAGGCTGCAAAAAGAACGATGGGACAGAAGCCTGTTCCCTATCACGCCTCCCGTGACCCGTGTGTTAGGTGGGGAAGCGTCAGGTGCATTAAATGCCCCGGCCCGCGTGCGTGCACAGGCGGCGGACAGTGTCCTTGCACTCGACGCCGCCCGCTTCCGTATTCGACGGCAGTCGTTGCTCGAGCCCTGATCGATTCGCTCGACGCTATTTCCGTCCTCGAGGCTCCGGCCGTCGATGGCCGCGCGCGTGTGCGGACGGAGCGTCGAATCGAGGTGCTAGTTTTATGTATGGATGGTATCGTTATACGCATTGGTGAGGGTACCCCTTGTTGATACCCTCGACAAGTGAACCGTGCCATTGTGCTGGATGATATGCGCAAGAGGCAAGATCGGAAAAGGAGAATGCAAGGACAACGTACGGGTAGTAATAACCGCCAGCGTTTCGGCTCTCAACAAGTTTACCATCAGAGCTATCAGGGACCAGTTAGTCAGTGGAACCATGATCAGTATCCTCAGCAATACCAGAATCAACAGCAGGGTGGGAATCAACGCTTTCATTTTCAGCAGCGTAACTCTTATCAGCAGCAGGATCGCCGATAGACACCTCAATCAAGGAATCCTAATGTCACCCCTAGGAAGAACAGGGCTCCCAACACTCCTGACAGGTGTTTTCGCTGTGGAAAAGAGGGACATATGTCTTATGATTGTCCAGAGAACTTCAACCCACAGAACTCCCAAGGGCAAAATAGCAACCAAGAGAACAACCGAACGCCCAACACTGGAAGAGTGAATCATGTGTCTGCAGGGACAGCTATGGAGGAACCCAAAGTTATGATTGGTATATTTGAGGTCCATTCCACTCCCGCTACCGTCCTTTTTGATTCTGGAGCTTCGCATACATTCATTTCACAAGCTTTCATTAAGACACATAAGATACCTGCTCGTGTCATGAAAAGCGCTATAATGGTAAATTCACCAGAAGGAACTATACCAGCTACACATTGTTGCTTTCCAATTAATTTGACTCTAAGGGGGGTAGACTTTAAAGTGAGCCCCATAGTGCTGAGGACAGCTGGAGTTGATCTTATTTTGGGTACAGATTGGATGATGCAACAAGATGCAAAGATTAAGTGTGAAGGCAAGGTAATGGAACTAACATCACCATCTGGAGACCGACTCAAGGTCGAAGTGCAGAAACAAAAGACAGCCATAGTGAACTAGTTGGATGATGATGCTAATCCTCAGGATCGCGTGGTGAATGAATTCCCAGATGTATTTCCAGATGAGTTGCCGGGTATGCCACCTGACCGTGACATCAAGTTTATAATTGAATTATTACCTGGTACTGCACCTATAGCTAAAAGACCATACCGTGGGGGTTAATGAATTAGAAGAACTTAAGAAGCAAATAAAGGAATTGCAAGATAAAGGGTTCATTCGTTCTAGTTCTTCACCATGGGGTGCTCCAGTTAGCTTTGTTGATAAGAAAGATGGTAGTCAGAGAATGTGTGTTGATTACCGGTCACTCAATGAAGTTACTATCAAGAATAAGTATCCCTTGCCTAGGATTGATGACTTATTTGACCATTTAAGAGGTGCTTGTGTGTTCTCTAAGATTGATTTGCATTCTGGTTATCATCAATTGAAGATTCGGAACTCAGATATACCAAAGACAACTTTCACAACAAGGTATAGGTTGTATGAGTATACAGTTATGTCCTTTGGTTTGACCAATGCACCAGCCTACTTTATGTACATGATGAATAAAGTATTTATGGAGTATCTTGATAAGTTTGTGGTGGTCTTTATTGATGATATTCTGGTATTCTCTAAAACCAAGGAAGAACATGCTGAACATCTGAGATTGGTCTTACAGAAACTTAGAGAACATAAGCTGTATGCCAAGCGTAGTAAATGTGAGTTTTGGTTGGAAGAAGTTTCTTTTCTTGGTCATGTTGTCTCTAATGGTGGTATTACAGTGGATCCTAGTAAGGTGAAAGACGTGTTGAATTGGAAACCACCTACAGATGTAAGTGAAATTCGCAGTTTTCTTGGTTTAGCTGGTTACTATCATAGATTCATTGAAGGGTTCTCAAAACTTGCAAATCCTATGACTGCTCTGTTGGAGAAGAATGCTAAGTTTGTATGGTCTGATAAGTGTCAAGCGAGTTTTGAGGAGTTTAAGAAGAGATTGACTACGGCACCTGTGTTGGTATTGCCAAGGCTGAGTAAGAGTTTCTCTATCTATTGTGATGCTTCTCGTCTGGATTTGGGTTGTGTTCTTATGCAAGAAGGTAGAGTTGTCGCTTATGCATCTAGACAGTTGAGGAAGCATGAACTGAATTATCCTACTCATGATCTAGAGTTAGCAGCTGTGGTTCATGCATTGAAGATTTGGAGACACTATTTGATTGGGCATAAGAGTGACATATACACTGATCATAAGAGTTTGAAGTATATCTTCACCGAGACAGACCTGAACTTGAGGCAACGAAGATGGTTGGAACTGATAAAGGATTATGATTTGGAAGTGCATTATCATCCTGGAAAGGCGAACGTCGTAGCTGATGCACTTAGCAGGAAGAAATATGCTAATGAGCTTCGGGCGACACCTGAATCTGAGGAGTTGTGTGCTGAATTTGCATATTTGAACTTGGGGATTGTAGTAAATGCTGTGGAAATTGAGGTCACTCCTACACTAGAGGAGGAGATATTGAAAGGACAGTTGGAAGATGAGAAACTAAAGGAGATAGCACAGAATGTGGTACTAGGCAAAGCACCAGGATTCAGAATAGATGGCAATGGTGTACTGTGGTTTGGAAAAAGGATATGTGTTCCTGAAGTGAAAGCTATTCGTGATATGATTCTGAGAGAGGCTCATGAGTCAGCATATTCCATTCATCCTGGTAGTACTAAGATGTATCTAGATCTGAAACAGAAGTACTGGTGGTATGGCTTAAAGATAGATGTGGCTGAATATGTTGCTATATGTGATACTTGCCAGCGAGTGAAAGCTGAACATCAGAGGCCAGCCGGACTGTTGCAACCAATGAAGATTCCGGAATGGAAGTGGGTATGGATTTTATAGTGGGTTTACCACGAACACAGAGAGGGTATGACTCAATATGGGTGATAGTGGATCGTTTAACCAAAGTTGCTCACTTCATACCTGTTAAAACTAAGTACACTGGAGAACGCCTAGCTGAGCCGTATATGGAGAGAATTGTTTGTTTGCATGGAGTACCTAAGAAGATTGTGTCAGATAGGGGTACTCAATTTACATCTCACTTTTGGAAAGCAGTGCATGATTCTTTGGGAACAAAGTTGAATTTTAGTACAGCATATCATCCACAGACAGATGGACAGACTGAGAGAATCAATCAGATATTGGAGGATATGTTGAGAGCTTGTGCTTTGCAGTATGGGACTAGTTGGGACAAGAGTTTGCCATATGTAGAATTCTCCTACAACAACAGCTATCAACAGAGTCTTAAGATGGCACCGTTCGAGGCACTGTATGGTCGTAAGTGCAGGACACCTTTGTTTTGGAATCAGACAGGAGAAACTCAAGTGTTTGGGACAGATGTGCTTAGACATGCAGAACAACAAGTGCGGACTATTCGGGATAACTTGAGAGTTGCTCAATCTCGTTAGAAAAGCTATGCAGATACGCGTAGGAGAGAGCTGGCTTTTGAAGTGGGTGATCATGTCTATCTGAAAGTGTCACCTATGCGGAGTGTGAAGAGGTTTAATATGAAGGGAAAGCTAGCTCCAAGGTATGTTGGTCCGTTTAAAGTTTTAGAAAGGCGTGGAGAAGTAGCATATCGGTTAGAATTGCCTGAAAGTTTGTCTGGTGTGCACGATGTGTTCCATGTGTCACAACTGAAGAAGTGTTTGCGTGTACCTGAGGAGCAACTACCATTGGAAGAACTTTCATAAAAGGTGATCTCACTTATGAAGAATATCCGGTCAGAATATTGGAGACAACTGAGAGAGTCACTAGAAGTTGGGTCATCAGAATGTGCAAAGTACAGTGGAATCGGCATTCAGAAGCAGAGGCAACTTGGGAAAGAGAGGATGATCTGAGGAAATCATACTCATACTTGTTTGAGTAAGCACCTTTCAATCTCGAGGACGAGATTCTTTTAAGGGGGGTAGAGTTTGTAACACCCGAAATTTGATTTTTAAATAATACGATTTAATTTGATTTATTTAAGTATTTTTGTGAGCATTTGAATCTAGCAAAATAAATAATTTTGTGCAAATTAAAATTTACCATAAATTTAGAAACATGAATATACATTCATGCTGGAGCATGCTTTATTTTGTGTTGATTGCCTTGCTTTGAATTGGTTTGCATTAAAAATTCTATCTAGAAAAGGCTTTGGAAAACTGTTTTGGAAAAGAGAAATAAAATAAAAAGAAAAGGGGAGGAGCCCCTAGAAACCAGGCCGCAGCCCAGCCTTTCCCACCCTCGGCCTGTTTTTCCCCTCCCCCGCACGTGGCCCACTCCCTCTTCCCACCGAGCCCAGCTCGGCCCAGTGCCCCGTGGCCCAGTTCCCTCGCCTCGGCCTAAAGTGCAGCCCAGCGCGCTCCCTTCTCCCCCCTCCTTCTGCTCGCTGACCTCCAGGCCCTGCACGTCAGCGGGTTTCCTTTCTTCTTCGCGGCGTCACCGACCCAGACTCCGCTAGGGTGGGCAACCGATCCCGGTTTCGTCGGGATTCCTTCCTTCCGCGCGTGACCGAGCTTTATAAAGCTCCCAACTCCACCCCGCAGGTTCCCTTTCGTGTCAAAGCCGGCTAATTCGTGCTCTAGCCCTATTTTCTTGCGTTTCGGATCTCACCGGTGTTTTTCTCCGCCGCCGCGCGTGGACACGCCTCCCCGCTTGCCCTCGGTCCGAGAAAACTGCTTTGGTGAGCTCGCCTCTCCCTCCGCTTCATCCCGGTGCACGTGGTTCAATTTTTGGCGCAGGATTTCGCTAGATTGGAGATCGCCGGCGAGCTTCTAGGCGGCTCGCATGGCGCCGCCGTGTCGGCCCTCAACTCTGGCGGCCGGCCGGTCGGGCTCGGCCCTGGTTGGATTCTAGGCCGTCCGATCGAAGATCTACGGTTACCAATAAAAGAAAACGGTTCGGCGTACTTTTGCTAAAGAGACCCCAGGAATTGGAGAAATCAATCCGCGGTCCTTGGCGGTTTTGAGAAGAAAGCATATCCTGGCTTAGGAAGCGTATTTTCGTTCGGTTAAGGCTAAATACGCTTTCGGTTATTTACAACTTTGCCATCAATTTTATAATGCTCATAAAATATTCATTTTAACTCCGTTTTTGTCCATTCAAATTCCGTTAGATTCGTAATTACGAGCTCTACATGTTAGGACTATTTATTCTCTGTTAATTAATTATTTCTCTATAGGAAATCTTAGAAAATTCATATCTTTCATGTTTTAATTCTGATTTTCGTGAACTTTACGTTTGTGTGATCGTAGCGCTGCGTAGAATATTTTCATAAACTTTTATATTTGATTTACCACTGTTTGGTGTATTATTCTAATTATAACTTGTTTGCTTCGTGTATGATTGTCTACATTAGATTGCGTGTTGTTGATTGATGATCGAGTATAGACGGTGAGTGATACGTTGGTGATCACGGTCAAGCCTTTGAAGACCAGCAGGCTCAGGAGATCTTTGTTCAAGGCAAGTATAACTTGGGATCATCCTTGTTACCTATTCGCTTATAACTACACATATATACATCATATACATGCTTCCACCTTGTCGACCTTAATTAGCAAAATCATAGATGTTGTTATCCTGGATTCCTTGTTACCTACTTGATATGCATTTGGTGTAGATGTGCTAGTGCTTGATGTAATCCATGATCTTGTAAGATAATTAATAGCTGTGCAATGAACGTAAAAGGATGACAAATAACTATATGAGATCTTGTCTGTACGTGATCACCCAGGATAACAGTGCAACCATGAGGGCTGTATAGCTCTCGCTTTAGCCCAGTATGAGGACCTTTTTTCTAGCTTGTTAGAGGTTGCCCGAAAGGGCGGAGGGGCTGAACCGTTTTGGGTATAGTGTGAGCCCCTATCCTTATGTGTATAGGCTGCGCGTCATTGTGCCATTTGGAAGGAGGGTATCTATATCTGCGCGCAAAGAAAACCTTGCGGCCCTAACATGTTAGACGAACTTTTGAAAGGCTTCATAGTGATCCCTGCCGACCTTCCTTGGAAGTGGGTTAAGAGGCTGATCACCTCGAGCGAAAGGGTAAATCATGACTCATGGGTAAAGATGTACAACCTCTGCAGAGTGTAAAACTGGTATACTAGTCAAGCTCACGATCAGGAGCGGCCTTGGGGACATCTACATTAAGATGATGAGCTTGTTATGTTATTATGTTCATTTGATTATCGTTTATGCCATGAGTTAATTATGCTTATAGCTGATCATGTGATTATTGGATTATTTATGCTACCTTGATATTTGCTATCTAGTCATAAACATGCTACACTATTAAAAGCTAAATGCAGTCAAACCAATGTTAGGTACTTGAGCCTCATGAACCCCTGGTTATACTTGTTGAGTACGATATGTGCTCACTCTTGCAATCTCCCAACACCCCAGGTTATGCAAGTGATGATGTTTGGAATGAGGTCTACCGTTATGAGTACTAGACTTGAAGTCAACCAGTCAACAGTGTCCCTGTGTGGAGCTTCCGTCGAGAGCGTTGTTTAATATTATTATCATTTTTGTGTAAGACTATGTGATTTATTATGTTCCGCTATGTAATAAACACTGCTATGGTACATTTAAGATTTGTCTACTTATGTGTGCGACTATTCCTAGGGCACATATGAGTCTTTTATGCATCCTATTTTGTTCTTAAAATATGGGTGTGACAGCCACGCACATGATGGCCTTGGGCAACATGGTTGTGGGGGCAGGTCGAACAGGAGGCGGAGCAGGAAGTTGAGGTCTGTTGCGACAGTACAATTAAGTGGGTCGCCTCTCCTACGTGTGTTGCGCGCTGCAACCCAGGCTATGGATTCGCTGGACGAGATGCTGACGGGGCATGATCCAACTGCGAGCTTGGATTCACCTAGCAAGATTATGCTAGGGGAAGAGGATGATGAGGTGAACATGGTGATGTAGTTGGTTTGGGCTATGTATGTTTGGAGGCGCAGAACGGGCGATGACAGATCTTGGAGCTCCAGCACGGCCATGTCCATGGCATGTGGGCATATCAGAGCAGGGAGAGGATAGTGGAGGTCCATGGCGGCAGGAGCATCACATACTCACAGCGACGACAGCGTCTGGTTCCTCATAGAGGGGATGCCTGTTGATATTTGGTAAAGCAATAAGGAAATGATCCGCAAGCGCACGGATATCGGTGAGCATTTCACCCGGGAGGTTATCCAGAGTTATCGTATTTATATTTTTACCACTGGGAGAAAGGGTGCATCTGACTAACCAAATCTATTGCTACTATCCCTTTAGGCTACAAAGAATGTTTCTCGATGTGAGTGATGTATAGAGAAGACTGCAACCGTAGTCTCGTTCTAACCTTGGTAAGGATGATCTACTGTTCTATTGGGGAGGCTCAGGAATCTAGACAACACAAACGATGTTCGACCCGCACCTATAAACCTACCCGTCCTGCTAACAAGATATGGGATACAAAGGTAATTCGGAAATGTCACGTTCCTCGCTACTACCACGGTCCAGCTAGTCAGGGGATATCTATGAGTATCCTAGCCCAAACACCACGTTTACGCTAGAGATGATTACTCTAAACTCTACGCGAAGAGATCAAAGTAAACTCATAAACCAAAGAATAATAAAACAAGAACTTACTAGAATTTAGAAGTCGAAATACTGAAGAATCTTAGAAGCAAGCCTCGGGTTAGGAGACTTGATCCCGCAGGTACAACTCGGAGTAGACACCGACAGGCCGGCCTTCCTCCGATCTACACCTCCACTCTATCTCTCTCAATCTAGTAGAAACTAGAAGATCTATTTCTACTTACATTGGTTGCTAAGCCTAAAAAGAAATATTATTTAGAGAAGAGGTTTCCTTCGAGGGCACCCCTCAATCTCTATGATAACTTCTTGTCTTCTCCAGGGGCCAGGGGGGCTCCTTATGTAGTCCTCCTCCTCTATGCGTTTTTGGGTCGGTAGGCAAGGTGGTACTATGTTTTCCTTGATCCAATAGGTCGGTGGAACATCCCGTGCGAAGAGAGTCCCGATTGCAATCCAACAGGGGGCGGGCGCCCACGTCATCAGGGCGGGCGCCATGGGCCTGGCCCCTTTCGGCCTCCGCTTCCTTCCCGTGGCTTCTGGAGTCTTCTAGATGGTAGAAAATTGCGCGGTGCATTGATATCTCTATGTAATCCTGACATGTGGGCCTTTCTTCCTTATTTCCTAATAACCCCCTGCAGAAATAGACAAACACCAAAACTCATGGAATTCTGTCAGATAAAACCCTAAGTCTAGATGTTGATTTCATTTGGATCCTTTTCTTTGTTTATTTGATAATTAAATTTGACACTTAAGGACCGTCAACAAACTCCCCCAAGCTTACCTCTTGCTCGTCCCTGAGCAAGGATGAACTCAAGAGTTTCTGCAGTGGTTTCATGCCTTAAAGGTACACACGCATTCAAGCAAGATCTTATCTCTGAGTTAGAATAAACTATTAAGACTTAAAACTTACTCATTTTACCTTTCACCATGGGGCTTGTAACCGTCACTTGTGTCTTGAGCAGTTAAAAGATAGAACGGTCAAGTCAAGCGCCATGTCTTTTATTCTTGATCAGCTATAGCTTTGGAGTTTTTGTAGATTTTCAAATAAAACTCAGAGATTCCTTATATGACTCTCTCAAATCTCTCTTTTGTGGTATTTCTGGATCCTTACCAAGGCAGTAATGGTATATGCCTTCTCTCAAAGTATGTGGTATTTTTGGTATAATGCATAGTGATATTACCTTCTCTCTCACCCTACTCTAATAAGGTTTTGATATCTGGAGCTCATAGGTGGGAGACAGCTAATACATACTTACAAGACATTTATTGCATAGTCAAACCATGGATCTAGAGAAACAAGTCAATAAGTCAAATCAAGATGTGCATGTGTGGCGAATGAATGGTGTATGGTGATGATGGTGATAATAATGGTGACAGTCTAATTCTACTTTTGCTCTTTTGAGGGGATACATACCTTTCTTGCACTTTGAAGCTTTTTGGGGAGAATGAGATGCTCTATATTTTCTTTTTTCTTTCCTCTCAGGTGGGTATCTTGTACCCCTAATTCTACTGTCGGACACTTGTCCATTTTTACCTCTCGTCTCATTTTTTCTTTTCTTTCAAGGTTCCGGGCACTTGCCCCTTTTTATTTCCTCATATTATTATTTTTTTTCTCTTTTTTTTTCTTTCTCTCTTTTTTTAGAGCACTCATCTCCTGAAATAATGTAGCAAGTGGTAGTAACCAAAATAACTGGAGCATTTATTTCACAGGGAATAAAAGGGATAAGAAAATGTTTTTTTGGCTATTCTCTCCCGGATTAGGAGTAGAATAATTTTGGGTAAATCTGGAGATGGAAATGAGTGGATATATGTGGATGGTACTTCAGAGTAGAAGTAGCATGTATGAGTGAACGTGCAAGTGAATCTTGATTTTAACCGCATGACAAGCTCCTAAGGGTCTACACAGCTTGACCACACTCAATGCTCATAAGCAGTAAAAAGTAAATATATGGTTCAAAGTCTAATAAGCATGGTTATATGGCTGTGGTAGGATTTTAAACTCTCATCATACAGGAACTCATCATGTGTTATTTTAAAGATTTTCAAAGATAAAATTCTCCAGAATTCTAGCATCTCTAGGAATAGATAAACAGCAGATCAACCTTCCCATATCATATCCGTTAACGACTTAGACTTTAGATCAATTACTCTTCCCACAAGTTCAGGTTTAGAGCAAATCTTACTTCATAACAGTCATGCCTAAACTTGAGAGAGATTTCAATTTTAAGAACTAGTCATGGCAGAGCAACTATTCATCATTTCCATGTGAGAGCTTATCATAAGGGTTGATAGCAAACTTTATTTATTTATTTATTTAGAAAACTAAGCAAAGATATATATAAAAGCACAAAATCTTTATTTGTGTTTTCATGATTATGCATCTTTTATTATTTGAGTAAAGTATAAACGCGAGTAGAAACACTTAGCTGGATAAATGGGGGTGCTCTCCCCCAAGCTAGATTTTGACGTAATTTCTTCTGATGTAGCTAGCAGAGGTGTATTTGAATGTCGGCAGCACCCTGACATCGATTAGGATGTCCTCCGTCTGCTAGTCTTCTTCGATCCTTGAATTCTGTGGTGCTCAAATAGACAACAAAGCTTTGTGGAACTGGTTAAGTGTTAGCATAAATATCTAGCCTTTATCATGTTGAGCCTCCTCAATAAATGTTATTTATTTAGCAGGATCATGCACTTATTATTTTTATATTTTTATTGTAAGATGAAAACATATTTATTTTATGCCACCACAGTCAATATACCTATGGGTTTTTAAACCACAAGTCTACTCACATGGGGCTTACTATTTTTAACATTTTTATTTTCTTTTCAAGATAGTATGAACCTGATTAACTAAGCAAACTATAGTTGAATAATTGAAAGGAAAAGGATAACTACCAAGTTTACCTCTTGGCAAGGTGTTCGGTGTTTTTAAGTCCTCCGAACGGGACTCCTTGTGTTTTCAGTCGTCCTGGGATTCGCTAGGTGGCGTAGTTGGTGGTTCCGGCGGCGCCTCCTCTTCGTGTATAACTATCTTCTCCCTCCTCACCTGACTCAGTGCTACGGCCTCCTCAAGACAGTTCTGTTCAAGCTGTATGTCTTCAGACCTTATCACTTCTCCTTCGTAGTCTACCCATCCGTCCTTGATGATTTGCCTCCTCTGGTTTCGGTTGCGTTGTCTTCTTCTTGCCCTGACCTGCTTAGAATCTTCAACTATATAGTTAGAATCATTAAAGTAGTGGCGTACCTTCTCAGAGGGGAAGCACATGTGGACTTCTCTGGTTCCAATATAGATAATGGCTTTGATAGTGTTGAGGAATGGTCTTCCAAGGATGATGGGTGGATCGTACTCGTCTTCTCCCATGTCAATGATCTGAAAATCATCTGGAGCTGAATGTATCTTGGTTGTAGGAGCGTGGTTCCATGCAGGAGCTGATAAGTGACTGTGGCCATTGACGTCAGATCCGGTGTCGTAGAGTGTCTTCTGAAAAGAGTATCCATTGATTGTGCACTCGATGCTTGGAACACCAGGGTCGTCTTTCTTGATCAAGAAAGGCGACTTGAGTCGACGATGTTGACCTCTTCCAACAAGGATCCAATGTTTTAAGTCTTTTGGACAAGACTTCTCACAATCTTCGTCCTTTAGGTGCATCATTTGATTAGGTGTGGACCTTGACATCTACACCTCTTGATACGGAGTCACGCATGTTCTTCGCTTGTCCAACAGTTCGAAGTGCGGTGTTGACAATATCCTGCTCAGTATGTTTGTGCTCATAGATCCAAGTCCTTCACTTGGTCGAGTCTGGGAGTTGTAAAACTCCTCCATGTTTTGTTTGAAGTGTACCTATTCATAGAGACAAGGCAGAGATCAAGTGCATGGGCCCTGTTGGTGGAAAACACCAACAGAACCAAAAGTGTATTTGTTCTTCTCTAACCTTAAGCATAGTGTGCAAGACAAAGTTGATGGATCATGAGTGTAGCATTTGTCAAATCACATGGCTCATCCTAATGGAAAGATAATATATCTATATTTATGTTTTGTTTATATCTTCCAAAGATTGAATGTGCAACATTTTAGCTTATATGATTAGGAGTGTGGGATCACGAAGGTAGTACTAAGAACAAAGATTAAAGGACTAAACATGTTGAATTAATTGGGTTGGTTAATTTGGAGTTACAAATCATACATGTTTGTCTCTTTTGTGTATGCCAGAACCAAGGAGAAGCTTATAAAAGCGATAGTCAAGTACCTTAAGATGTTAACTTACTTGAAGAGTGATGGTATAGTATCACCTTGTGGAGGCTTTCCTTTCTTAGCGGTTGTGCATCGTGTTTGTGGCACCCTCCATAGATCATCTCTTTATGATGAATGAGCTATGTCCTTCTTGTGCAAATTGTTAAACTTCATGTGTCTCCTTTATCTCCAATGAGTTTGTATCTCAGGACTTCCCAGGTTGAAAGTTTTCCTGTAGGGGTTAGTCCAACAAAATATCCCATATCTACTATAGCATACTATCGGCTCAAAAATCAACCTAGACACCATGTCTAATTTGATTTAGAAGGGCATTTTAACCTAAGCACCATGCTTAATTTAAAATCCCTTGGAAGTAAGATCATCATTCCTAAACTAAGCACCATGCTTAATTAAGAGATAAATGAAACTATTCCAAACCTAGACATATACTAAAGCAAATAAAGGTAGCATGAGAGCATTTATAGAGATCTACTTAAGTGGAGATGAAGTAGTGTAATTAGTATTTAACAAATTGAGCATGTCTCAAAGGTAAGGACAACCAACATAGCAACATGGCAAATGATGTTTTTATGTAAAGTACTCCCCCAAGCTTGAATTTTGCAAAATTCAAGATTGGATGAATTTAATTCAATGTTGCATGATGATTGGTTGGGCATACCTTGCGCTCGTCATTCCTCGGATCTTCTTGCTCCAATCCTAGAAAGGTTAGTGAAACGAATACCCGAAGGAATATTTCTACAATTATCTTTATATGCTCAATACACAAGGCAATGTTGCAAATAATTAAAAGTTCATATTACGATGTGATAAGTGCTTGTTTTAGGACACTAAGCTTGTCCTTGGGAAACCATCAATCAACTCAACGAGATCTGCAATATTTATTATAGACATATGCATCGACAACCGCCCTTTTAAAGTTTTTATAAATAGAAAGGAAGAGAGGGTTGGAGATCTCAAATGTGGTAAGGTTGGAGAGACCAATTGATTGGGGAGATGTTTTATATGAGCAAGGACTTGGTGAGGTATTTATGAAATAACTTCCATGCTCACTGTTGTTTCTCTCATTCTCAAACTCCAAGGATGATTCTTCATTAATGCTTAAAATTCCTCTAGGATTGTCTCTCAAGTTTGTTTTATCCATCCATTCAATGGTGATAGCACATGGATTTTTAATGCCCTCTAGCCATTGATGTTGCTCTTCTCGATCCTCCTTGTAGTCTTGGTGAATGGAATGTTTAGATAGATTCATAGGATTATCAGGAGTTTCAAGAGCATAGTAGAAATTATTAAGCTCAAGGATGGGTTGGATAGCCGAATTATGGGATTGAAATATTGGGAAATTGGCTATTGAAACTTCCTTTCCTCGTCTGGGAGATGATTCCTTCTCTATCTCTAGGATATTTTTATGAAGACTAGTGCAAGAAGGATGTCCACAAATGAAGACATACCTTCCTTTACTAATAGATAAA